>NW_027327057.1:300000-600000 GCF_047675955.1 Chlorocebus sabaeus | reverse complement strand
AATTGGCAAAGGGATATTTGGAAGCCCATAGAGTGCTATGGTGAAAAAGGAAATATCTTCCGTTCAAAACTCGAAAGAAGCTTTCTGAGAAACTGCTCTGTGTTCTCTTAATTCATCTACCAGAGTTACATCTTTCCCTTCAAGAAGCCTTTCGCTAAGGCTGTTCTTGTGGAATTGGCAAAGGGATATTTGGAAGCCCATAGAGGGCTATTTTGAAAAAGGAAATATCTTCCGTTCAAAACTGGAAAGAAGCTTTCTGAGAAACTGCTCTGTGTTCTGTTAATTCATCTCACAGAGTTACATCTTTCCCTTCAAGAACCCTTTCGCTAAGGCTGTTCTTCTGGAATTGGCAAAGGGATATTTGGAAGCCCATAGAGGGCTATTTTGAAAAAGGAAATATCTTCCGTTCAAAACTGGAAAGAAGCTTTCTGAGAAACTGCTCTGTGTTCTATTAATTCATCTCACAGAGGTACATCTTTCCCTTCAAGAAGCCTTTCGCTAAGGCTGTTCTTGTGGAATTGGCAAAGGGATATTTGGAAGCCCATAGAGGGCTATGGTGAAAAAGGAAATATCTTCCGTTCAAAACTGGAAAGAAGCTTTCTGAGAAACTGCTCTGTGTTCTGTTAATTCATCTCACAGAGTTACATCTTTCCCTTCAAGTAGCCTTTCGCTAAGGCTGTTCTTGTGGAATTGGCAAAGGGATATTTGGAAGCCCATAGAGGACTATGGAGAAAAAGCAAATATCTTCCGTTCAAAACTGGAAAGAAGCTTTCTGAGAAACTGCTCTGTGTTCTGTTAATTCATCTCACAGAGTTACATCTTTCCCTTCAAGAAGCCTTTCGCTAAGGCTGTTCTTGTGGAATTGGCAAAGGGATATTTGGAAACCCATAGAGGGCTATGGAGAAAAAGCAAATATCTTCCGTTCAAAACTCGAAAGAAGCTTTCTGAGAAACTGCTCTGTGTTCTGATAATTCATCTCCCAGAGTTACATCTTTCCCTTCAAGAAGCCTTTCGCTAAGGCTGTTCTTGTGGAATTGGCAAAGGGATATTTGGAAGCCCATAGAGGGCTATTTTGAAAAAGGAAATATCTTCCGTTCAAAACTGGAAAGAAGCTTTCTGAGAAACTGCTCTGTGTTCTGTTAATTCATCTCACAGAGTTACATCTTTCCCTTCAAGAAGCCTTTCGCTAAGGCTGTTCTTGTGGAATTGGCAAAGGGATATTTAGAAGCCCATAGAGGGCTATGGGCAAAAAGGAAATATCTTCCGTTCAAAACTGGAAAGAAGCTTTCTGAGAAACTGCTCTGTGTTCTGTTAATTCATCTCACAGAGTTACATCTTTCCCTTCAAGAAGCCTTTCGCTAAGGCTGTTCTTGTGGAATTGGCAAAGGGATATTTGGAAGCCCATAGAGGGCTATGGTGAAAAAGAAAATATCTTCCGTTCAAAACTGGAAACAAGCTTTCTGAGAAACTGCTCTGTGTTCTGTTAATTCATCTCACAGAGTTACATCTTTCCCTTCAAGTAGTCTTTCGCTAAGGCTGTTCTTGTGGAATTGGCAAAGGGATATTTGGAAGCCCATAGAGGGCTATGGAGAAAAAGCAAATATCTTCCGTTCAAAACTCGAAAGAAGCTTTCTGAGAAACTGCTCTGTGTTCTGTTAATTCATCTCACAGAGTTACATCTTTCCCTTCAAGAAGCCTTTCGCTAAGGCTGTTCTTGTGGAATTGGCAAAGGGATATTTGGAAGCCCATAGAAGACTACGGAGAAAAAGCAAATATCTTCCGATCAAAACACGAAAGAAGCTTTCTGAGAAACTGCTCTGTGTTCTGTTAATTCATCTCACAGAGTTACATCTTTCCCTTCAAGAAGCCTTTCGCTAAGGCTGTTCTTGTGGAATTGGCAAAGGGATATTTGGAAGCCCATAGAGGGCTATGGTGAAAAAGGAAATATCTTCCGTTCAAAACTCGAAAGAAGCTTTCTGAGAAACTGCTCTCTGTTCTGTTAATTCATCTCCCAGAGTTACATCTTTCCCTTCAAGAAGCCTTTCGCTAAGGCTGTTCTTGTGGAATTGGCAAAGGGATATTTGGAAGCCCATAGAGGGCTATGGAGAAAAAGCAAATATCTTCTGTTCAAAACTCGAAAGAAGCTTTCTGAGAAACTGCTCTGTGTTCTGTTAATTCATCTCACAGAGTTACATCTTTCCCTTCAAGAAGCCTTTCGCTAAGGCTGTTCTTGAGGAATTGGCAAAGGGATATTTGGAAGCCCATAGAGGGATACGGAGAAAGAGCAAATATCTTCCGTTCAAAACACGAAAGAAGCTTTCTGAGAAACTGCTCTGTGTTCTGTTAATTCATCTCACAGAGTTACATCTTTCCCATCAAGAAGCCTTTCGCTAAGGCTGTTCTTGTGGAATTGGCAAAGGGATATTTGGAAGCCCATAGAGGGCTATGGTGAAAAAGGAAATATCTTCCGTTCAAAACTCGAAAGAAGCTTTCTGAGAAACTGCTCTGTGTTCTGTTAATTCATCTCACAGAGTTACATCTTTCCCTTCAAGAAGCCTTTCGCTAAGGCTGTTCGTGTGGAATTTGCAAAGGGATATTTGGAAGCCCATAGAGGGCTATGGTGAAAAAGGAAATATCTTCCGTTCAAAACTGGAAAGAAGCTTTCTGAGAAACTACTCTCTGTTCTGTTAATTCATCTCACAGAGTTACATCTTTCCCTTCAAGAAGCCTTTCGCTAAGGCTGTTCTTGTGGAATTGGCAAAGGGATATTTGGAAGCCCATAGAGTGCTATGGTGAAAAAGGAAATATCTTCCGTTCAAAACTGGAAAGAAACTTTCTGAGAAACTGTTCTGTGTTCTGTTAATTCATCTCACGGAGTTACATCTTTCCCTTCAAGTAGCCTTTCGCGAAGGCTGTTCTTGTGGAATTGGCAAAGGGATATTTGGAAGCCCATAGAGGGCTATGGAGAAAAATCAAATATCTTCCGTTCAAAACTGGAAAGAAGCTTTCTGAGAAACTGCTCTGTGTTCTGTTAATTCATCTCACAGAGTTACATCTTTCCCTTCAAGAAGCCTTTCGCTAAGGCTGTTCTTGTGGAATTGGCAAAGGTATATTTGGAAGCCCATAGAGGGCTACGGAGAAAAAGGAAATATCTTCCGTTCAAAACTGGAAAGAAGCTTTCTGAGAAACTGCTCTGTCTTCTGTTAATTCATCTCACAGATTTACATCTTTCCCTTCAAGAAGCCTTTCGCTAAGGCTGTTCTTGTGGAATTGGCAAAGGGATATTTGGAAGCCCATAGAGTGCTATGGTGAAAAAGGAAATATCTTCCGTTCAAAACTCGAAAGAAGCTTTCTGAGAAACTGCTCTGTGTTCTGTTAATTCATCTCCCAGAGTTACATCTTTCCCTTCAAGAAGCCTTTCGCTAAGGCTGTTCTTGTGGAATTGGCAAAGGGATATTTGGAAGCCCATAGAGGGCTATGGAGAAAAAGCAAATATCTTCCGTTCAAAACTCGAAAGAAGCTTTCTGAGAAACTGCTCTGTGTTCTGTTAATTCATCTCACAGAGTTACATCTTTCCCTTCAAGAAGCCTTTCGCTAAGGCTGTTCTTGTGGAATTGGCAAAGGGATATTTGGAAGCCCATAGAGGGCTATGGAGAAAAAGAAAATATCTTCCGTTCAAAACTCGAAAGAAGCTTTCTGAGAAACTGCTCTGTGTTCTGTTAATTCATCTCACAGAGTTACATCTTTCCCTTCAAGAAGCCTTTCGCTAAGGCTGTTCTTGTGCAATTGGCAAAGGGATATTTGGAAGCCCATAGAGGGCTATGGTGAAAAAGGAAATATCTTCCGTTCAAAACTGGAAACAAGCTTTCTGAGAAACTGCTCTGTGTTCTGTTAATTCATCTCACAGAGTTACATCTTTCCCTTCAAGTATCCTTTCGCTAAGGCTCTTCTTGTGGAATTGGCAAAGGGATATTTGGAAGCCCATAGAGGGCTATGGAGAAAAACAAATATCTTCCGTTCAAAACTGGAAAGAAGCTTTCTGAGAAACTGCTCTGTGTTCTGTTAATTCATCTCACAGAGTTACATCTTTCCCTTCAAGAAGCCTTTCGCTAAGGCTGTTCTTGTGGAATTGGCAAAGGGATATTTGGAAGCCCATAGAGGGCTATGGAGACAAAGCAAATATGTTCCGTTCAAAACTCGAAAGAAGCTTTCTGAGAAACTGCTCTGTGTTCTATTAATTCATCTCACAGAGTTACATCTTTCCCTTCAAGAAGCCTTTCGCTAAGGCTGTTCTTGTGGAATTGGCAAAGGGATATTTGGAAGCCCATAGAGGGCTATGGTGAAAAAGGAAATATCTTCCGTTCAAAACTGGAAAGAAGCTTTCTGAGAAACTACTCTCTGTTCTGTTAATTCATCTCACAGAGTTACATCTTTCCCTTCAAGAAGCCTTTCGTTAAGACTGTTCTTGTGGAATTGGCAAAGGGATATTTGGAAGCCCATAGAGGGCTATTTTGAAAAAGGAAATATCTTCCGTTCAAAACTGGAAAGAAGCTTTCTGAGAAACTGCTCTGTGTTCTGTTAATTCATCTCACAGAGTTACATCTTTCCCTTCAAGAAGCCTTTCGCTAAGGCTGTTCTTGTGGAATTGGCAAAGGGATATTTGGAAGCCCATAGAGTGCTATGGTGAAAAAGGAAATATCTTCCGTTCAAAACTGGAAAGAAACTTTCTGAGAAACTGCTCTGTGTTCTGTTAATTCATCTCACGGAGTTACATCTTTCCCTTCAAGTAGCCTTTCGCGAAGGCTGTTCTTGTGGAATTGGCAAAGGGATATTTGGAAGCCCATAGAGGGCTATGGAGAAAAATCAAATATCTTCCGTTCAAAACTGGAAAGAAGCTTTCTGAGAAACTGCTCTGTGTTCTGTTAATTCATCTCACAGAGTTACATCTTTCCCTTCAAGAAGCCTTTCGCTAAGGCTGTTCTTGTGGAATTGGCAAAGGTATATTTGGAAGCCCATAGAGGGCTACGGAGAAAAAGGAAATATCTTCCGTTCAAAACTGGAAAGAAGCTTTCTGAGAAACTGCTCTGTCTTCTGTTAATTCATCTCACAGATTTACATCTTTCCCTTCAAGAAGCCTTTCCCTAAGGCTGTTCTTGTGGAATTGGCAAAGGGATATTTGGAAGCCCATAGAGTGCTATGGTGAAAAAGGAAATATCTTCCGTTCAAAACTCGAAAGAAGCTTTCTGAGAAACTGCTCTGTGTTCTGTTAATTCATCTCCCAGAGTTACATCTTTCCCTTCAAGAAGCCTTTCGCTAAGGCTGTTCTTGTGGAATTGGCAAAGGGATATTTGGAAGCCCATAGAGGGCTATGGAGAAAAAGCAAATATCTTCCGTTCAAAACTCGAAAGAAGCTTTCTGAGAAACTGCTCTGTGTTCTGTTAATTCATCTCACAGAGTTACATCTTTCCCTTCAAGAAGCCTTTCGCTAAGGCTGTTCTTGTGGAATTGGCAAAGGGATATTTGGAAGCCCATAGAGGGCTATGGAGAAAAAGAAAATATCTTCCGTTCAAAACTCGAAAGAAGCTTTCTGAGAAACTGCTCTGTGTTCTGTTAATTCATCTCACAGAGTTACATCTTTCCCTTCAAGAAGCCTTTCGCTAAGGCTGTTCTTGTGCAATTGGCAAAGGGATATTTGGAAGCCCATAGAGGGCTATGGTGAAAAAGGAAATATCTTCCGTTCAAAACTGGAAACAAGCTTTCTGAGAAACTGCTCTGTGTTCTGTTAATTCATCTCACAGAGTTACATCTTTCCCTTCAAGTATCCTTTCGCTAAGGCTCTTCTTGTGGAATTGTCAAAGGGATATTTGGAAGCCCATAGAGGGCTATGGAGAAAAACAAATATCTTCCGTTCAAAACTGGAAAGAAGCTTTCTGAGAAACTGCTCTGTGTTCTGTTAATTCATCTCACAGAGTTACATCTTTCCCTTCAAGAAGCCTTTCGCTAAGGCTGTTCTTGTGGAATTGGCAAAGGGATATTTGGAAGCCCATAGAGGGCTATGGAGACAAAGCAAATATGTTCCGTTCAAAACTCGAAAGAAGCTTTCTGAGAAACTGCTCTGTGTTCTATTAATTCATCTCACAGAGTTACATCTTTCCCTTCAAGAAGCCTTTCGCTAAGGCTGTTCTTGTGGAATTGGCAAAGGGATATTTGGAAGCCCATAGAGGGCTATGGTGAAAAAGGAAATATCTTCCGTTCAAAACTGGAAAGAAGCTTTCTGAGAAACTACTCTCTGTTCTGTTAATTCATCTCACAGAGTTACATCTTTCCCTTCAAGAAGCCTTTCGTTAAGACTGTTCTTGTGGAATTGGCAAAGGGATATTTGGAAGCCCATAGAGGGCTATGGAGAAAAAGCAAATATCTTCCGTTCAAAACTCGAAAGAAGCTTTCTGAGAAACTGCTCTGTGTTCTGTTAATTCATCTCACAGAGTTACATCTTTCCCTTCAAGAAGCCTTTCGCTAAGGCTGTTCTTGTGGAATTGGCAAAGGGATATTTGGAAGCCCATAGAGGGCTATTTTGAAAAAGGAAATATCTTCCGTTCAAAACTGGAAAGAAGCTTTCTGAGAAACTGCTCTGTGTTCTGTTAATTCATCTCACAGAGTTACATCTTTCCCTTCAAGAAGCCTTTCGCTAAGGCTGTTCTTGTGGAATTGGCAAAGGGATATTTGGAAGCCCATAGAGGGCTATGGTGAAAAAGGAAATATCTTCCGTTCAAAACTGGAAACAAGCTTTCTGAGAAACTGCTCTGTGTTCTGTTAATTCATCTCACAGAGTTACATCTTTCCCTTCAAGAAGCCTTTCGCTAAGGCTGTTCTTGTGGAATTGGCAAAGGGATATTTGGAAGCCCATAGAGGGCTATGGAGAAAAAGCAAATATCTTCCGTTCAAAACTGGAAAGCAGCTTTCTGAGAAACTGCTCTGAGTTCTGTTAATTCATCTCACAGAGTTACATCTTTCCCTTCAAGAAGCCTTTCGCTAAGGCTGTTCTTGTGGAATTGGCAAAGGGATATTTGGAAGCCCATAGAGGGCTATGGAGAAAAAGCAAATATCTTCCGTTCAAAACTGGAAAGAAGCTTTCTGAGAAACTGCTCTGTGTTCTGTTAATTCATCTCACAGAGTTACATCTTTCCCTTCAAGAAGCCTTTCGCTAAGGCTGTTCTTGTGGAATTGGCAAAGGGATATTTGGAAGCCCATAGAGGGCTATGGTGAAAAAGGAAATATCTTCCGTTCAAAACTCGAAAGAAGCTTTCTGAGAAACTGCTCTGTGTTCTGCTAATTCATCTCACAGAGTTACATCTTTCCCTTCAAGAAGCCTTTCGCTAAGGCTGTTCTTGTGGAATTGTCAAAGGGATATTTGGAAGCCCATAGAGGGCTATGGGCAAAAAGGAAATATCTTCCGTTCAAAACTTTAAAGAAGCTTTCTGAGAAACTGCTCTGTGTTTTGTTAATTCATCTCCCAGAGTTACATCTTTCCCTTCAAGTAGCCTTTCGCTAAGGCTGTTCTTGTGGAATTGGCAAAGGGATATTTGGAAGCCCATAGAGGGCTATGGAGAAAAAGCAAATATCTTCCGTTCAAAACTGGAAAGAAGCTTTCTGAGAAACTGCTCTGTGTTCTGTTAATTCATCTCCCAGAGTTACATCTTTCCCTTCAAGAAGCCTTTCGCTAAGGCTGTTCTTGTGGAATTGGCAAAGGGATATTTGGAAGCCCATAGAGGGCTATGGAGAAAAAGCAAATATCTTCCGTTCAAAACTGGAAAGAAGCTTTCTGAGAAACTGCTCTGTGTTCTGTTAATTCATCTCACAGAGTTACATCTTTCCCTTCAAGAAGCCTTTCGCTAAGGCTGTTCTTGTGGAATTGGCAAAGGGATATTTGGAAGCCCATAGAGGACTATGGTGAAAAAGGAAATATCTTCCGTTCAAAACTGGAAACAAGCATTCTGAGAAACTGCTCTGTGTTCTGTTAATTCATCTCACAGAGTTACATCTTTCCCTTCAAGTAGCCTTTCGCTAAGGCTGTTCTTGTGGAATTGGCAAAGGGATATTTGGAAGCCCATAGAGGGCTATGGAGAAAAAGCAAATATCTTCCGTTCAAAACGGGAAAGAAGCTTTCTGAGAAATTGCTCTGTGTTCTGTTAATTCATCTCACAGAGTTACATCTTTCCCTTCAAGAAGCCTTTCGCTAAGGATGTTCTTGTGGAATTGGCAAAGGGATATTTGGAAGCCCAAGGAGGGCTATGGAGAAAAAGCAAATATCTTCCGTTCAAAACTCGAAAGAAGCTTTCTGAGAAACTGCTCTGTGTTCTGTTAATTCATCTCACAGAGTTACATCTTTCCCTTCAAGAAGCCTTTCGCTAAGGCTGTTCTTGTGGAATTGGCAAAGGGATATTTGGAAGCCCATAGAGGGCTATGGTGAAAAAGGAAATATCTTCCGTTCAAAACTCGAAAGAAGCTTTCTGAGAAACTGCTCTGTGTTCTGTTAATTCATCTACCAGAGTTACATCTTTCCCTTCAAGAAGCCTTTCGCTAAGGCTGTTCTTGTGGAATTGGCAAAGGGATATTTGGAAGCCCATAGAGGGCTATTTTGAAAAAGGAAATATCTTCCGTTCAAAACTGGAAAGAAGCTTTCTGAGAAACTGCTCTGTGTTCTGTTAATTCATCTCACAGAGCTACATCTTTCCCTTCAAGAAGCCTTTCGCTAAGGCTGTTCTTCTGGAATTGGCAAAGGGATATTTGGAAGCCCATAGAGGGCTATTTTGAAAAAGGAAATATCTTCCGTTAAAAACTGGAAAGAAGCTTTCTGAGAAACTGCTCTGTGTTCTATTAATTCATCTCACAGAGGTACATCTTTCCCTTCAAGAAGCCTTTCGCTAAGACTGTTCTTGTGGAATTGGCAAAGGGATATTTGGAAGCCCATAGAGGGCTATGGTGAAAAAGGAAATATCTTCCGTTCAAAACTGGAAAGAAGCTTTCTGAGAAACTGCTCTGTGTTCTGTTAATTCATCTCACAGAGTTACATCTTTCCCTTCAAGTAGCCTTTCGCTAAGGCTGTTCTTGTGGAATTGGCAAAGGGATATTTGGAAGCCCATAGAGGGCTATGGAGAAAAAGCAAATATCTTCCGTTCAAAACTGGAAAGAAGCTTTCTGAGAAACTGGTCTGTGTTCTGTTAATTCATCTCACAGAGTTACATCTTTCCCTTCAAGAAGCCTTTCGCTAAGGCTGTTCTTGTGGAATTGGCAAAGGGATATTTGGAAGCCCATAGAGGGCTATGGAGAAAAACCAAATATCTTCCGTTCAAAACTTGAAAGAAGCTTTCTGAGAAACTGCTCTGTGTTCTGTTAATTCATCTCACAGAGTTACATCTTTCCCTTCAAGAAGCCTTTCGCTAAGGCTGTTCTTGTGGAATTGGCAAAGGGATATTTGGAAGCCCATAGAGGACTATGGAGAAAAAGCAAATATCTTCCGTTCAAAACTGGAAAGAAGCTTTCTGAGAAACTGCTCTGTGTTCTGTTAATTCATCTCACAGAGTTACATCTTTCCCTTCAAGAAGCCTTTCGCTAAGGCTGTTCTTGTGGAATTGGCAAAGGGATATTTGGAAGCCCATAGAGGGCTATGGTGAAAAAGGAAATATCTTCCGTTCAAAACTGGAAACAAACTTTCTGAGAAACTGCTCTGTGTTCTGTTAATTCATCTCACAGAGTTACATCTTTCCCTTCAAGTAGCCTTTCGCTAAGGCTGTTCTTGTGGAATTGGCAAAGGGATATTTGGAAGCCCATAGAGGGCTATGGAGAAAAAGCAAATATCTTCCGTTCAAAACTGGAAAGAAGCTTTCTGAGAAACTGCTCTGTGTTCTGTTAATTCATCTCACAGAGTTACATCTTTCCCTTCAAGAAGCCTTTCGCTAAGGCTGTTCTTGTGGAATTGGCAAAGGGATATTTGGAAGCCCATAGAGGGCTATGGAGAAAAAGCAAATATCTTCCGTTCAAAACTCGAAAGAAGCTTTCTGAGAGACTGCTCTGTGTTCTGTTAATTCATCTCACAGAGTTACATCTTTCCCTTCAAGAAGCCTTTCGCTAAGGCTGTTCTTGTGGAATTGGCAAAGGGATATTTGGAAGCCCATAGAGGGCTACGGAGAAAAACCAAATATCTTCCGTTCAAAACTCGAAAGAAGCTTTCTGAGAAACTGCTCTGTGTTCTGTTAATTCATCTCCCAGAGTTACATCTTTCCCTTCAAGAAGCCTTTCGCTAAGGCTGTTCTTGTGGAATTGGCAAAGGGATATTTGGAAGCCCATAGAGGGCTATGGAGAAAAAGCAAATATCTTCCGTTCAAAACTGGAAAGAAGCTTTCTGAGAAACTGCTCTGTGTTCTGTTAATTCATCTCACAGAGTTACATCTTTCCCTTCAAGAAGCCTTTCGCTAAGGCTGTTCTTGTGGAATTGGCAAAGGGATATTTGGAAGCCCATAGAGGTCTATGGAGAAAAACCAAATATCTTCCGTTCAAAACTCGAAAGAAGCTTTCTGAGAAACTGCTCTGTGTTCTGTTAATTCATCTCACAGAGTTACATCTTTCCCTTCAAGAAGCCTTTCGCTAAGGCTGTTCTTGTGGAATTGGCAAAGGGATATTTGGAAGCCCATAGAGGGCTATGGAGAAAAAGCAAATATCTTCCGTTCAAAACTGGAAAGAAGCTTTCTGAGAAACTGCTCTGTGTTCTGTTAATTCATCTCACAGAGTTACATCTTTCCCTTCAAGAAGCCTTTCGCTAAGGCTGTTCTTGTGGAATTGGCAAAGGGATATTTGGAAGCCCATAGAGGGCTATTTTGAAAAAGGAAATATCTTCCGTTCAAAACTGGAAAGAAGCTTTCTGAGAAACTGCTCTGTGTTCTGTTAATTCATCTCACAGAGTTACATCTTTCCCTTCAAGAAGCCTTCCGCTAAGGCTGTTCTTGTGGAATTGGCAAAGGGATATTTGGAAGCCCATAGAGGGCTATGGGCAAAAAGGAAATATCTTCCGTTCAAAACTGGAAAGAAGCTTTCTGAGAAACTGCTCTGTGTTTTGTTAATACATCTCCCAGTGTTACATCTTTCCCTTCAAGAAGCCTTTCGCTAAGGCTGTTCTTGTGGAATTGGTAAAGGGATATTTGGAAGCCCATAGAGGGCTATGGAGAAAAAGCAAATATCTTCCGTTCAAAACTGGAAAGAAGCTTTCTGAGAAACTGCTCTGTGTTCTGTTAATTCATCTCACAGAGTTACATCTTTCCCTTCAAGAAGCCTTTCGCTAAGGCTGTTCTTGTGGAATAGGCAAAGGGATATTTGGAAGCCCATAGAGGGCTATGGTGAAAAAGAAAATATCTTCCGTTCAAAACTGGAAACAAGCTTTCTGAGAATCTCCTCTGTGTTCTGTTAATTCATCTCACAGAGTTACATCTTTCCCTTCAAGTAGCCTTTCGCTAAGACTGTTGTTGTGGAATTGGCAAAGGGATATTTGGAAGCCCATAGAGGGCTATGGAGAAAAAGCAAATATCTTCCGTTCAAAACTCGAAAGAAGCTTTCTGAGAAACTGCTCTGTGTTCTGTTAATTCATCTCACAGAGTTACATCTTTCCCTTCAAGAAGCCTTTCGCTAAGGCTGTTCTTGTGGAATTGGCAAAGGGATATTTGGAAGCCCATAGAGGGCTATGGAGAAAAAGCAAATATCTTCCGTTCAAAACTGGAAAGAAGCTTTCTGAGAAACTGCTCTGTGTTCTGTTAATTCATCTCACAGAGTTACATCTTTCCCTTCAAGAAGCCTTTCGCTAAGGCTGTTCTTGTGGAATTGGCAAAGGGATATTTGGAAGCCCATAGAGGGCTACGGTGAAAAAGGAAATATCTTCCGTTCAAAACTGGAAACAAGCTTTCTGAGAAAATGCTCTGTGTTCTGTTAATTCATCTCACAGAGTTACATCTTTCCCTTCAAGTAGCCTTTCGCTAAGGCTGTTCTTGTGGAATTGGCAAAGGGATATTTGGAAGCCCATAGAGGGCTATGGAGAAAAAGCAAATATCTTCCGTTCAAAACTGGAAAGAAGCTTTCTGAGAAACTGCTCTGTGTTCTGTTAATTCATCTCACAGAGTTACATCTTTCCCTTCAAGAAGCCTTTCGCTAAGGCTGTTCTTGTGGAATTGGCAAAGGGATATTTGGAAGCCCATAGAGGGCTATGGAGAAAAACCAAATATCTTCCGTTCAAAACTCGAAAGAAGCTTTCTGAGAAACTGCTCTGTGTTCTGTTAATTCATCTCACAGAGTTACATCTTTCCCTTCAAGAAGCCTTTCGCTAAGGCTGTTCTTGTGGAATTGGCAAAGGGATATTTGGAAGCCCATAGAGGGCTATGGAGAAAAAGCAAATATGTTCCGTTCAAAACTGGAAAGAAGCTTTCTGAGAAACTGCTCTGTGTTCTGTTAATTCATCTCACAGAGTTACATCTTTCCCTTCAAGAAGCCTTTCGCTAAGGCTGTTCTTGTGGAATTGGCAAAGGGATATTTGGAAGCCCATAGAGGGCTATTTTGAAAAAGCAAATATCTTCCGTTCAAAACTGGAAACAAGCTTTCTGAGAAACTGCTCTGTGTTCTGATAATTCATCTCCCAGAGTTACATCTTTCCCTTCAAGAAGCCTTTCGCTAAGGCTGTTCTTGTGGAATTGGCAAAGGGATATTTGGAAGCCCATAGAGGGCTATTTTGAAAAAGGAAATATCTTCCGTTCAAAACTGGAAAGAAGCTTTCTGAGAAACTGCTCTGTGTTCTGTTAATTCATCTCACAGAGTTACATCTTTCCCTTCAAGAAGCCTTTCGCTAAGGCTGTTCTTGTGGAATTGGCAAAGGGATATTTGGAAGCCCATAGAGGGCTATGGGCAAAAAGGAAATATCTTCCGTTCAAAACTGGAAAGAAGCTTTCTGAGAAACTGCTCTGTGTTTTGTTAATACATCTCCCAGTTTTACATCTTTCCCTTCAGGAAGCCTTTCGCTAAGGCTGTTCTTGTGGAATTGGTAAAGGGATATTTGGAAGCCCATAGAGGGCTATGGAGAAAAAGCAAATATCTTCCGTTCAAAACTGGAAAGAAGCTTTCTGAGAAACTGCTCTGTGTTCTGTTAATTCATCTCACAGAGTTACATCTTTCCCTTCAAGAAGCCTTTCGCTAAGGCTGTTCTTGTGGAATTGGCAAAGGGATATTTGGAAGCCCATAGAGGGCTATGGAGAAAAAGCAAATATCTTCCGTTCAAAACTCGAAAGAAGCTTTCTGAGAAACTGCTCTGTGTTCTGTTAATTCATCTCACAGAGTTACATCTTTCCCTTCAAGAAGCCTTTCGCTAAGGCTGTTCTTGTGGAATTGGCAAAGGGATATTTGGAAGCCCATAGAGGGCTATGGGCAAACAGGAAATATCTTCCGTTCAAAACTGGAAAGAAGCTTTCTGAGAAACTGCTCTGTGTTTTGTTAATTCATCTCCCAGAGTTACATCTTTCCCTTCAAGAAGCCTTTCGCTAAGGCTGTTCTTGTGGAATTGGCAAAGGGATATTTGGAAGCCCATAGAGGGCTATGGAGAAAAACCAAATATCTTCCGTTCAAAACTCGAAAGAAGCTTTCTGAGAAACTGCTCTGTGTTCTGTTAATTCATCTCCCAGAGTTACATCTTTCCCTTCAAGAAGCCTTTCGCTAAGGCTGTTCTTGTGGAATTGGCAAAGGGATATTTGGAAGCCCATAGAGGGCTATGGAGAAAAAGCAAATATCTTCCGTTCAAAACTGGAAAGAAGCTTTCTGAGAAACTGCTCTGTGTTCTGTTAATTCATCTCACAGAGTTACATCTTTCCCTTCAAGAAGCCTTTCGCTAAGGCTGTTCTTGTGGAATTGGCAAAGGGATATTTGGAAGCCCATAGAGGGCTACGGTGAAAAAGGAAATATCTTCCGTTCAAAACTGGAAACAAGCTTTCTGAGAAAATGCTCTGTGTTCTGTTAATTCATCTCACAGAGTTACATCTTTCCCTTCAAGTAGCCTTTCGCTAAGGCTGTTCTTGTGGAATTGGCAAAGGGATATTTGGAAGCCCATAGAGGGCTATGGAGAAAAAGCAAATATCTTCCGTTCAAAACTCGAAAGAAGCTTTCTGAGAAACTGCTCTGTGTTCTGTTAATTCATCTCTCAGAGTTACATCTTTCCCTTCAAGAAGCCTTTCGCTAAGGCTGTTCTTGTGGAATTGGCAAAGGGATATTTGGAAGCCCATAGAGGGCTATGGAGAAAAACCAAATATCTTCCGTTCAAAACTCGAAAGAAGCTTTCTGAGAAACTGCTCTGTGTTCTGTTAATTCATCTCACAGAGTTACATCTTTCCCTTCAAGAAGCCTTTCGCTAAGGCTGTTCTTGTGGAATAGGCAAAGGGATATTTGGAAGCCCATAGAGGGCTATGGAGAAAAAGCAAATATCTTCCGTTCAAAACTGGAAAGAAGCTTTCTGAGAAACTGCTCTGTGTTCTGTTAATTCATCTCACAGAGTTACATCTTTCCCTTCAAGAAGCCTTTCGCTAAGGCTGTTCTTGTGGAATTGGCAAAGGGATATTTGGAAGCCCATAGAGGGCTATGGAGAAAAACCAAATATCTTCCGTTCAAAACTCGAAAGAAGCTTTCTGAGAAACTGCTCTGTGTTCTGATAATTCATCTCCCAGAGTTACATCTTTCCCTTCAAGAAGCCTTTCGCTAAGGCTGTTCTTGTGGAATTGGCAAAGGGATATTTGGAAGCCCATAGAGGGCTATTTTGAAAAAGGAAATATCTTCCGTTCAAAACTGGAAAGAAGCTTTCTGAGAAACTGCTCTGTGTTCTGTTAATTCATCTCACAGAGTTACATCTTTCCCTTCAAGAAGCCTTCCGCTAAGGCTGTTCTTGTGGAATTGGCAAAGGGATATTTGGAAGCCCATAGAGGGCTATGGGCAAAAAGGAAATATCTTCCGTTCAAAACTGGAAAGAAGCTTTCTGAGAAACTGCTCTGTGTTTTGTTAATACATCTCCCAGTGTTACATCTTTCCCTTCAAGAAGCCTTTCGCTAAGGCTGTTCTTGTGGAATTGGTAAAGGGATATTTGGAAGCCCATAGAGGGCTATGGAGAAAAAGCAAATATCTTCCGTTCAAAACTGGAAAGAAGCTTTCTGAGAAACTGCTCTGTGTTCTGTTAATTCATCTCACAGAGTTACATCTTTCCCTTCAAGAAGCCTTTCGCTAAGGCTGTTCTTGTGGAATAGGCAAAGGGATATTTGGAAGCCCATAGAGGGCTATGGTGAAAAAGAAAATATCTTCCGTTCAAAACTGGAAACAAGCTTTCTGAGAATCTCCTCTGTGTTCTGTTACTTCATCTCACAGAGTTACATCTTTCCCTTCAAGTAGCCTTTCGCTAAGACTGTTGTTGTGGAATTGGCAAAGGGATATTTGGAAGCCCTTAGAGGGCTATGGAGAAAAAGCAAATATCTTCCGTTCAAAACTCGAAAGAAGCTTTCTGAGAAACTGCTCTCTGTTCTGTTAATTCATCTCCCAGAGTTACATCTTTCCCTTCAAGAAGCCTTTCGCTAAGGCTGTTCTTGTGGAATTGGCAAAGGGATATTTGGAAGCCCATAGAGGGCTATGGAGAAAAAGCAAATATCTTCCGTTCAAAACTCGAAAGAAGCTTTCTGAGAAACTGCTCTGTGTTCTGTTAATTCATCTCACAGAGTTACATCTTTCCCTTCAAGAAGCCTTTCGCTAAGGCTGTTCTTGTGGAATTGGCAAAGGGATATTTGGAAGCCCATAGAGGGCTATGGTGAAAAAGGAAATATCTTCCGTTCAAAACTGGAAACAAGCTTTCTGAGAAACTGCTCTGTGTTCTGTTAATTCATCTCACAGAGTTACAACTTTCCCTTCAAGTAGCCTTTCGCTAAGGCTGTTCTTGTGGAATTGGCAAAGGGATATTTGGAAGCCCATAGAGGGCTATGGAGAAAAAGCAAATATCTTCCGTTCAAAACTGGAAAGAAGCTTTCTGAGAAACTGCTCTGTGTTCTGTTAATTCATCTCACAGAGTTACATCTTTCCCTTCAAGAAGCCTTTCGCTAAGGCTGTTCTTGTGGAATTGGCAAAGGGATATTTGGAAGCCCATAGAGGGCTATGGAGAAAAAGCAAATATCTTCCGTTCAAAACTCGTAAGAAGCTTTCTGAGAAACTGCTCTGTGTTCTGTTAATTCATCTCACAGAGTTACATCTTTCCCTTCAAGAAGCCTTTCGCTAAGGCTGTTCTTGTGGAATTGGCAAAGGGATATTAGGAAGCCCATAGAGGGCCATGGGCAAAAAGGAAATATCTTCCGTTCAAAACTGGAAGGAAGCTTTCTGAGAAACTGCTCTGTGTTTTGTTAATTCATCTCCCAGAGTTACATCTTTCCCTTCAAGAAGCCTTTCGCTAAGGCTGTTCTTGTGGAATTGGCAAAGGGATATTTGGAAGCCCATAGAGGGCTATGGAGAAAAAGCAAATATCTTCCGTTCAAAACTCGAAAGAAGCTTTCTGAGAAACTGCTCTGTGTTCTGTTAATTCATCTCCCAGAGTTACATCTTTCCCTTCAAGAAGCCTTTCGCTAAGGCTGTTCTTGTGGAATTGGCAAAGGGATATTTGGAAGCCCATAGAGGGCTATGGAGAAAAAGCAAATATCTTCCGTTCAAAACTGGAAAGAAGCTTTCTGAGAAACTGCTCTGTGTTCTGTTAATTCATCTCACAGAGTTACATCTTTCCCTTCAAGAAGCCTTTCCCTAAGGCTGTTCTTGTGGAATTGGCAAAGGGATATTTGGAAGCCCATAGAGGGCTACGGTGAAAAAGGAAATATCTTCCGTTCAAAACTGGAAACAAGCTTTCTGAGAAAATGCTCTGTGTTCTGTTAATTCATCTCACAGAGTTACATCTTTCCCTTCAAGTAGCCTTTCGCTAAGGCTGTTCTTGTGGAATTGGCAAAGGGATATTTGGAAGCCCATAGAGGGCTATGGAGAAAAAGCAAATATCTTCCGTTCAAAACTGGAAAGAAGCTTTCTGAGAAACTGCTCTGTGTTCTGTTAATTCATCTCACAGAGTTACATCTTTCCCTTCAAGAAGCCTTTCGCTAAGGCTGTTCTTGTGGAATTGGCAAAGGGATATTTGGAAGCCCATAGAGGGCTATGGAGAAAAAGCAAATATCTTCCGTTCAAAACTGGAAAGAAGCTTTCTGAGAAACTGCTCTGTGTTCTGTTAATTCATCTCACAGAGTTACATCTTTCCCTTCAAGAAGCCTTTCGCTAAGGCTGTTCTTGTGGAATTGGCAAAGGGATATTTGGAAGCCCATAGAGGGCTATGGAGAAAAAGCAAATATCTTCCGTTCAAAACTGGAAAGAAGCTTTCTGAGAAACTGCTCTGTGTTCTGTTAATTCATCTCACAGAGTTACATCTTTCCCTTCAAGAAGCCTTTCGCTAAGGCTGTTCTTGTGGAATTGGCAAAGGGATATTTGGAAGCCCATAGAGGGCTATGGAGAAAAACCAAATATCTTCCGTTCAAAACTCGAAAGAAGCTTTCTGAGAAACTGCTCTGTGTTCTGATAATTCATCTCCCAGAGTTACATCTTTCCCTTCAAGAAGCCTTTCGCTAAGGCTGTTCTTGTGGAATTGGCAAAGGGATATTTGGAAGCCCATAGAGGGCTATTTTGAAAAAGGAAATATCTTCCGTTCAAAACTGGAAAGAAGCTTTCTGAGAAACTGCTCTGTGTTCTGTAAATTCATCTCAAGGAGTTACATCTTTCCCTTCAAGTAGCCTTTCGCTAAGGCTGTTCTTGTGGAATTGGCAAAGGGATATTTGGAAGCCCATAGAGGGCTATGGAGAAAAAGCAAATATCTTCCGTTCAAAACTGGAAAGAAGCTTTCTGAGAAACTGCTCTGTGTTCTGTTAATTCATCTCACAGAGTTACATCTTTCCCTTCAAGAAGCCTTTCGCTAATTCTGTTCTTGTGGAATTGGCAAAGGGATATTTGGAAGCCCATAGAGGGCTATGGAGAAAAAGGAAATATCTTCCGTTCAAAACTGGAAAGAAGCTTTCTGAGAAACTGCTCTGTGTTCTGTTAATTCATCTCACAGAGTTACATCTTTCCCTTCAAGAAGCTTTTCGCTAAGGCTGTTCTTGTGGAATTGGCAAAGGTATATTTGGAAGCCCATAGAGTGCTATGGTGAAAAAGGAAATATCTTCCGTTCAAAACTCGAAAGAAGCTTTCTGAGAAACTACTCTGTGTTCTGTTAATTCATCTCCCAGAGTTACATCTTTCCCTTCAAGAAGCCTTTCGCTAAGGCTGTTCTTTTGGAATTGGCAAAGGGATATTTGGAAGCCCATAGAGGGCTATGGAGAAAAAGCAAATATCTTCCGTTCAAAACTGGAAAGAAGCTTTCTGAGAAACTGCTCTGTGTTCTGTTAATTCATCTCACAGAGTTACATCTTTCCCTTCAAGAAGCCTTTCGCTAAGGCTGTTCTTGTGGAATTTGCAAAGGGATATTTGGAAGCCCATAGAGGGCTATGGAGAAAAAGGAAATATCTTCCGTTCAAAACTGGAAAGAAGCTTTCTGAGAAACTGCTCTGTGTTCTGTTAATTCATCTCACAGAGTTACATCTTTCCCTTGAAGAAGCCTTTCGCTAAGGCTGTTCTTGTGGAATTGGCAAAGGGATATTTGGAAGCCCATAGAGTGCTATGGTGAAAAAGGAAATATCTTCCGTTCAAAACTCGAAAGAAGCTTTCTGAGAAACTGCTCTGTGTTCTGTTAATTCATCTCCCAGAGTTACATCTCTCCCTTCAAGAAGCCTTTCGCTAAGGCTGTTCTTGTGGAATTGGCAAAGGGATATTTGGAAGCCCATAGAGGGCTATGGAGAAAAAGCAAATATCTTCCGTTCAAAACTGGAAAGAAGCTTTCTGAGAAACTGCTCTGTGTTCTGTTAATTCATCTCACAGAGTTACATCTTTCCCTTCAAGAAGCCTTTCGCTAAGGCTGTTCTTGTGGAATTGGCAAAGGGATATTTGGAAGCCCATAGAGGGCTATGGTGAAAAAGGAAATATCTTCCGTTCAAAACTCGAAAGAAGCTTTCTGAGAAACTGCTCTCTGTTCTGTTAATTCATCTCCCAGAGTTACATCTTCCCCTTCAAGAAGCCTTTCGCTAAGGCTGTTCTTGTGGAATTGGCAAAGGGATACTTGGAAGCCCATAGAGGGCTATTTTGAAAAAGGAAATATCTTCCGTTCAAAACTGGAAAGAAGCTTTCTGAGAAACTGCTCTGTGTTCTGTTAATTCATCTCACAGAGTTACATCTTTCCCTTCAAGAAGCCTTTCGCTAAGGCTGTTCTTGTGGAATTGGCAAAGGGATATTTGGAAGCCCATAGAGGGCTATGGTGAAAAAGGAAATATCTTCCGTTCAAAACTGGAAAGAAGCTTCCTGAGAAACTACTCTCTGTTCTGTTAATTCATCTCACAGAGTTACATGTTTCCCTTCAAGAAGCCTTTCGCTAAGGCTGTTCTTGTGGAATTGGCAAAGGGATATTTGGAAGCCCATAGAGGGCTATGGTGATAAAGGAAATATCTTCCGTTCAAAACTGGAAACAAGCTTTCTGAGAAACTGCTCGGTGTTCTGTTAATTCATCTCAAGGAGTTACATCTTTCCCTTCAAGTAGCCTTTCGCTAAGGCTGTTCTTGTGGAATTGGCAAAGGGATATTTGGAAGCCCATAGAGGGCTATGGAGAAAAAGCAAATATCTTCCGTTCAAAACTGGAAAGAAGCTTTCTGAGAAACTGCTCTGTGATCTGTTAATTCATCTCACAGAGTTACATCTTTCCCTTCAAGAAGCCTTTCGCTAAGGCTGTTCTTGTGGAATTGGCAAAGGGATATTTGGAAGCCCTTAGAGGGCTATGGAGAAAAAGCAAATATCTTCCGTTCAAAACTGGAAAGAAGCTTTCTGAGAAACTGCTCTGTGTTCTGTTAATTCATCTCACAGAGTTACATCTTTCCCTTCAAGAAGCCTTTCGCTAAGGCTGTTCTTGTGGAATTGGCAAAGGGATATTTGGAAGCCCATAGAGGGCTATGGAGAAAAACCAAATATCTTCCGTTCAAAACTCGAAAGAAGCTTTCTGAGAAACTGCTCTGTGTTCTGATAATTCATCTCCCAGAGTTACATCTTTCCCTTCAAGAAGCCTTTCGCTAAGGCTGTTCTTGTGGAATTGGCAAAGGGATATTTGGAAGCCCATAGAGGGCTATTTTGAAAAAGGAAATATCTTCCGTTCAAAACTGGAAAGAAGCTTTCTGAGAAACTGCTCTGTGTTCTGTTAATTCATCTCACAGAGTTACATCTTTCCCTTCAAGAAGCCTTTCGCTAAGGCTGTTCTTGTGGAATTGGCAAAGGGATATTTGGAAGCCCATAGAGGGCTATGGAGAAAAAGCAAATATCTTCCGTTCAAAACTCGAAAGAAGCTTTCTGAGAAACTGCTCTGTGTTCTGTTAATTCATCTCACAGAGTTACATCTTTCCCTTCAAGAAGCCTTTCGCTAAGGCTGTTCTTGTGGAATTGGCAAAGGGATATTTGGAAGCCCATAGAGGGCTACGGAGAAAAAGCAAATATCTTTCGTTCAAAACACGAAAGAAGCTTTCTGAGAAACTGCTCTGTGTTCTGTTAATTCATCTCACAGAGTTACATCTTTCCCTTCAAGAAGCCTTTCGCTAAGGCTGTTCTTGTGGAATTGGCAAAGGGATATTTGGAAGCCCATAGAGGGCTATGGTGAAAAAGGAAATATCTTCCGTTCAAAACTCGAAAGAAGCTTTCTGAGAAACTGCTCTGTGTTCTGTTAATTCATCTCCCAGAGTTACATCTTTCCATTCAAGAAGCCTTTCGCTAAGGCTGTTCTTGTGGAATTGGCAAAGGGATATTTGGAAGCCCATAGAGGGCTATTTTGAAAAAGGAAATATCTTCCGTTCAAAACTGGAAAGAAGCTTTCTGAGAAACTGCTCTGTGTTCTGTTAATTCATCTCACAGAGTTACATCTTTCCCTTCAAGAAGCCTTTCGCTAAGGCTGTTCTTGTGGAATTGGCAAAGGGATATTTGGAAGCCCATAGAGGGCTACGGTGAAAAAGGAAATATCTTCCGTTCAAAACTGGAAAGAAGCTTTCTGAGAAACTACTCTCTGTTCTGTTAATTCATCTCACAGAGTTACATCTTTCGCTTCAAGAAGCCTTTCGCTAAGGCTGTTCTTGTGGAATTGGCAAAGGGATATTTTGAAGCCCATAGAGAGCTATGGTGAAAAAGGAAATATCTTCCGTTCAAAACTGGAAACAAGCTTTCTGAGAAACTGCTCTGTGTTCTGTAAATTCATCTCAAGGAGTTACATCTTTCCCTTCAAGTAGCCTTTCGCTAAGGCTGTTCTTGTGGAATTGGCAAAGGGATATTTGGAAGTCCATAGAGGGCTATGGAGAAAAAGCAAATATCTTCCGTTCAAAACTGGAAAGAAGCTTTCTGAGAAACTGCTCTGTGTTCTGTTAATTCATCTCACAGAGTTACATCTTTCCCTTCAAGAAGCCTTTCGCTAAGGCTGTTCTTGTGGAATTGGCAAAGGGATATTTGGAAGCCCATAGAGGGCTATGGAGAAAAAGGAAATATCTTCCGTTCAAAACTGGAAAGAAGCTTTCTGAGAAACTGCTCTGTGTTCTGTTAATTCATCTCACAGAGTTACATCTTTCCCTTCAAGAAGCTTTTCGCTAAGGCTGTTCTTGTGGAATTGGCAAAGGTATATTTGGAAGCCCATAGAGTGCTATGGTGAAAAAGGAAATATCTTCCGTTCAAAACTCGAAAGAAGCTTTCTGAGAAACTACTCTGTGTTCTGTTAATTCATCTCCCAGAGTTACATCTTTCCCTTCAAGAAGCCTTTCGCTAAGGCTGTTCTTTTGGAATTGGCAAAGGGATATTTGGAAGCCCATAGAGGGCTATGGAGAAAAAGCAAATATCTTCCGTTCAAAACTGGAAAGAAGCTTTCTGAGAAACTGCTCTGTGTTCTGTTAATTCATCTCACAGAGTTACATCTTTCCCTTCAAGAAGCCTTTCGCTAAGGCTGTTCTTGTGGAATTTGCAAAGGGATATTTGGAAGCCCATAGAGGGCTATGGAGAAAAAGGAAATATCTTCCGTTCAAAACTGGAAAGAAGCTTTCTGAGAAACTGCTCTGTGTTCTGTTAATTCATCTCACAGAGTTACATCTTTCCCTTGAAGAAGCCTTTCGCTAAGGCTGTTCTTGTGGAATTGGCAAAGGGATATTTGGAAGCCCATAGAGTGCTATGGTGAAAAAGGAAATATCTTCCGTTCAAAACTCGAAAGAAGCTTTCTGAGAAACTGCTCTGTGTTCTGTTAATTCATCTCCCAGAGTTACATCTCTCCCTTCAAGAAGCCTTTCGCTAAGGCTGTTCTTTTGGAATTGGCAAAGGGATATTTGGAAGCCCATAGAGGGCTATGGAGAAAAAGCAAATATCTTCCGTTCAAAACTGGAAAGAAGCTTTCTGAGAAACTGCTCTGTGTTCTGTTAATTCATCTCACAGAGTTACATCTTTCCCTTCAAGAAGCCTTTCGCTAAGGCTGTTCTTGTGGAATTGGCAAAGGGATATTTGGAAGCCCATAGAGGGCTATGGTGAAAAAGGAAATATCTTCCGTTCAAAACTCGAAAGAAGCTTTCTGAGAAACTGCTCTCTGTTCTGTTAATTCATCTCCCAGAGTTACATCTTCCCCTTCAAGAAGCCTTTCGCTAAGGCTGTTCTTGTGGAATTGGCAAAGGGATACTTGGAAGCCCATAGAGGGCTATTTTGAAAAAGGAAATATCTTCCGTTCAAAACTGGAAAGAAGCTTTCTGAGAAACTGCTCTGTGTTCTGTTAATTCATCTCACAGAGTTACATCTTTCCCTTCAAGAAGCCTTTCGCTAAGGCTGTTCTTGTGGAATTGGCAAAGGGATATTTGGAAGCCCATAGAGGGCTATGGTGAAAAAGGAAATATCTTCCGTTCAAAACTGGAAAGAAGCTTCCTGAGAAACTACTCTCTGTTCTGTTAATTCATCTCACAGAGTTACATCTTTCCCTTCAAGAAGCCTTTCGCTAAGGCTGTTCTTGTGGAATTGGCAAAGGGATATTTGGAAGCCCATAGAGGGCTATGGTGATAAAGGAAATATCTTCCGTTCAAAACTGGAAACAAGCTTTCTGAGAAACTGCTCGGTGTTCTGTTAATTCATCTCAAGGAGTTACATCTTTCCCTTCAAGTAGCCTTTCGCTAAGGCTGTTCTTGTGGAATTGGCAAAGGGATATTTGGAAGCCCATAGAGGGCTATGGAGAAAAAGCAAATATCTTCCGTTCAAAACTGGAAAGAAGCTTTCTGAGAAACTGCTCTGTGATCTGTTAATTCATCTCACAGAGTTACATCTTTCCCTTCAAGAAGCCTTTCGCTAAGGCTGTTCTTGTGGAATTGGCAAAGGGATATTTGGAAGCCCTTAGAGGGCTATGGAGAAAAAGGAAATATCTTCCGTTCAAAACTGGAAAGAAGCTTTCTGAGAAACTGCTCTGTGTTCTGTTAATTCATCTCACAGAGTTACATCTTTCCCTTCAAGAAGCCTTTCGCTAAGGCTGTTCTTGTGAAATTGGCAAAGGGATATTTGGAAGCCCATAGAGTGCTATGGTGAAAAAGGAAATATCTTCCGTTCAAAACTCGAAAGAAGCTTTCTGAGAAACTACTCTGTGTTCTGTTAATTCATCTCCCAGAGTTACATCTTTCCCTTAAAGAAGCCTTTCGCTAAGGCTGCTCTTGTGCAATTGGCAAAGGGGTATTTGGAAGCCCATAGAGGGCTATGGTGAAAAAGGAAATATCTTCCGTTCAAAACTGGAAAGAAGCTTTCTGAGAAACTGCTCTGTGTTCTGTTAATTCATCTCCCAGAGTTACATCTTTCCCTTCAAGAAGCCTTTCGCTAAGGCTGTTCTTGTGGAATTGGCAAAGGGATATTTGGAAGCCCATAGAGGGCTATTTTGAAAAAGCAAATATCTTCCGTTCAAAACTGGAAACAAGCTTTCTGAGAAACTGCTCTGTGTTCTGTTAATTCATCTCACAGAGTTACATCTTTCCCTTCAAGAAGCCTTTCGCTAAGGCTGTTATTGTGGAATTGGCAAAGGGATATTTGGAAGCCCATAGAGGGCTATGGGCAAAAAGGAAATATCTTCCGTTCAAAACTGGAAAGAAGCTTTCTGAGAAACTGCTCTGTGTTTTGTTAATTCATCTCCCAGAGTTACATCTTTCCCTTCAAGAAGCCTTTCGCTAAGGCTGTTCTTGTGAAATTGGCAAAGGGATATTTGGAAGCCCATAGAGGGCTATTTTGAAAAAGGAAATATCTTCCGTTCAAAACTGGAAAGAAGCTTTCTGAGAAACTGCTCTGTGTTCTGTTAATTCATCTCACAGAGTTACATCTTTCCATTCAAGAAGCCTTTCGCTAAGGCTGTTCTTGTGGAATTGGCAAAGGGATATTTGGAAGCCCATAGAGGGCTATTTTGAAAAAGGAAATATCTTCCGTTCAAAACTGGAAAGAAGCTTTCTGAGAAACTGCTCTGTATTCTATTAATTCATCTCACAGAGGTACATCTTTCCCTTCAAGAAGCCTTTCACTAAGGCTGTTCTTGTGGAATTGGCAAAGGGATATTTGGAAGCCCATAGAGGGCTATGGTGAAAAAGGAAATATCTTCCGTTCAAAACTGGAAAGAAGCTTTCTGAGAAACTGCTCTGTGTTCTGTTAATTCATCTCACAGAGTTACATCTTTCCCTTCAAGTAGCCTTTCGCTAAGGCTGTTCTTGTGGAATTGGCAAAGGGATATTTGGAAGCCCATAGAGGGCTATGGAGAAAAAGCAAATATCTTCCGTTCAAAACTGGAAAGAAGCTTTCTGAGAAACTGCTCTGTGTTCTGTTAATTCATCTCACAGAGTTACATCTTTCCCTTCAAGAAGCCTTTCGCTAAGGCTGTTCTTGTGGAATTGGCAAAGGGATATTTGGAAGCCCATAGAGGGCTATGGAGAAAAACCAAATATCTTCCGTTCAAAACTCGAAAGAAGCTTTCTGAGAAACTGCTCTATGTTCTGTTAATTCATCTCACAGAGTTACATCTTTCCCTTCAAGAAGCCTTTCGCTAAGGCTGTTCTTGTGGAATTGGCAAAGGGATATTTGGAAGCCCATAGAGGGCTATGGAGAAAAAGCAAATATCTTCCGTTCAAAACTGGAAAGAAGCTTTCTGAGAAACTGCTCTGTGTTCTGTTAATTCATCTCACAGAGTTACATCTTTCCCTTCAAGAAGCCTTTCGCTAAGGCTGTTCTTGTGGAATTGGCAAAGGGATATTTGGAAGCCCATAGCGGGCTATGGAGAAAAACCAAATATCTTCCGTTCAAAACTCGAAAGAAGCTTTCTGAGAAACTGCTCTGTGTTCTGATAATTCATCTCCCAGAGTTACATCTTTCCCTTCAAGAAGCCTTTCGCTAAGGCTGTTCTTGTGGAATTGGCAAAGGGATATTTGGAAGCCCATAGAGGGCTATTTTGAAAAAGGAAATATCTTCCGTTCAAAACTGGAAAGAAGCTTTCTGAGAAACTGCTCTGTGTTCTGTTAATTCATCTCACAGAGTTACATCTTTCCCTTCAAGAAGCCTTTCGCTAAGGCTGTTCTTGTGGAATTGGCAAAGGGATATTTGGAAGCCCATAGAGGGCTATGGGCAAAAAGGAAATATCTTCCGTTCAAAACTGGAAAGAAGCTTTCTGAGAAACTGCTCTGTGTTTTGTTAATACATCTCCCAGTGTTACATCTTTCCCTTCAAGAAGCCTTTCGCTAAGGCTGTTCTTGTGGAATTGGCAAAGGGATATTTGGAAGCCCATAGAGGGCTATGGAGAAAAAGCAAATATCTTCCGTTCAAAACTGGAAAGAAGCTTTCTGAGAAACTGCTCTGTGTTCTGTTAATTCATCTCACAGAGTTACATCTTTCCCTTCAAGAAGCCTTTCGCTAAGGCTGTTCTTGTGGAATTGGTAAAGGGATATTTGAAAGCCCATAGAGGGCTATGGTGAAAAAGAAAATATCTTCCGTTCAAAACTGGAAACAAGCTTTCTGAGAAACTGCTCTGTATTCTGTTAATTCATCTCCCAGAGTTACATCTTTCCCTTCAAGAAGCCTTTCGCTAAGGCTGTTCTTGTGGAATTGGCAAAGGGATATTTGGAAACCCATAGAGGGCTATTTTGAAAAAGGAAATATCTTCCGTTCAAAACTGGAAAGAAGCTTTCTGAGAAACTGCTCTGTGTTCTGTTAATTCATCTCACAGAGTTACATCTTTCCCTTCAAGAAGCCTTTCGCTAAGGCTGTTCTTGTGCAATTGGCAAAGGGATATTTGGAAGCCCATAGAGGGCTATGGGCAAAAAGGAAATATCTTCCGTTCAAAACTGGAAAGAAGCTTTCTGAGAAACTGCTCTGTGTTTTTTTAATACATCTCCCAGTGTTACATCTTTCCCTTCAAGAAGCCTTTCGCTAAGGCTGTTCTTGTGGAATTGGCAAAGGGATATTTGGAAGCCCATAGAGGGCTATGGAGAAAAAGCAAATATCTTCCGTTCAAAACTGGAAAGAAGCTTTCTGAGAAACTGCTCTGTGTTCTGTTAATTCATCTCACAGAGTTACATCTTTCCCTTCAAGAAGCCTTTCGCTAAGGCTGTTCTTGTGGAATTGGCAAAGGGATATTTGGAAGCCCATAGAGGGCTATGGAGAAAAACCAAATATCTTCCGTTCAAAACTCGAAAGAAGCTTTCTGAGAAACTGCTCTGTGTTCTGTTAATTCATCTCACAGAGTTACATCTTTCCCTTCAAGAAGCCTTTCGCTAAGGCTGTTCTTGTGGAATTGGCAAAGGGATATTTGGAAGCCCATAGAGGGCTACGGAGAAAAAGCAAATATCTTTCGTTCAAAACACGAAAGAAGCTTTCTGAGAAACTGCTCTGTGTTCTGTTAATTCATCTCACAGAGTTACATCTTTCCCTTCAAGAAGCCTTTCGCTAAGGCTGTTCTTGTGGAATTGGCAAAGGGATATTTGGAAGCCCATAGAGGGCTATGGTGAAAAAGGAAATATCTTCCGTTCAAAACTCGAAAGAAGCTCTCTGAGAAACTGCTCTCTGTTCTGTTAATTCATCTCCCAGAGTTACATCTTCCCCTTCAAGAAGCCTTTCGCTAAGGCTGTTCTTGTGGAATTGGCAAAGGGATATTTGGAAGCCCATAGAGGGCTATTTTGAAAAAGGAAATATCTTCCGTTCAAAACTGGAAAGAAGCTTTCTGAGAAACTGCTCTGTGTTCTGTTAATTCATCTCACAGAGTTACATCTTTCCCTTCAAGAAGCCTTTCGCTAAGGCTGTTCTTGTGGAATTGGCAAAGGGATATTTGGAAGCCCATAGAGGGCTACGGTGAAAAAGGAAATATCTTCCGTTCAAAACTGGAAAGAAGCTTTCTGAGAAACTACTCTCTGTTCTGTTAATTCATCTCACAGAGTTACATCTTTCCCTTCAAGAAGCCTTTCGCTAAGGCTGTTCTTGTGGAATTGGCAAAGGGATATTTGGAAGCCCATAGAGGGCTATGGAGAAAAAGCAAATATCTTCCGTTCAAAACTGGAGAGAAGCTTTCTGAGAAACTGCTCTGTGTTCTGTTAATTCATCTCACAGAGTTACATCTTTCCCTTCAAGAAGCCTTTCGCTAAGGCTGTTCTTGTGGAATGGGCAAAGGGATATTTGGAAGCCCATAGAGGGCTATGGAGAAAAAGGAAATATCTTCCGTTCAAAACTGGAAAGAAGCTTTCTGAGAAACTGCTCTGTGTTCTGTTAATTCATCTCACAGAGTTACATCTTTCCCTTCAAGAAGCCTTTCGCTAAGGCTGTTCTTGTGGAATTTGCAAAGGGATATTTGGAATCCCATAGAGTGCTATGGTGAAAAAGGAAATATCTTCCGTTCAAAACTCGAAAGAAGCTTTCTGAGAAACTACTCTGTGTTCTGTTAATTCATCTCCCAGAGTTACATCTTTCCCTTCAAGAAGCCTTTCGCTAAGTCTGTTCTTGTGGAATTGGCAAAGGGATATTTGGAAGCCCATAGAGGGCTATGGAGAAAAAGCAATTATCTTCCGTTCAAAACTGGAAGGAAGCTTTCTGAGAAACTGCTCTGTGTTCTGTTAATTCATCTCACAGAGTTACATCTTTCCCTTCAAGAAGCCTTTCGCTAAGGCTGTTCTTGTGGAATTGGCAAAGGGATATTTGGAAGCCCATAGAGGGCTATGGAGAAAAAGGAAATATCTTCCGTTCAAAACTGGAAAGAAGCTTTCTGAGAAACTGCTCTGTGTTCTGTTAATTCATCTCACAGAGTTACATCTTTCCCTTCAAGAAGCCTTTCGCTAAGGCTGTTCTTGTGGAATTGGCAAAGGGATATTTGGAAGCCCATAGAGGGCTATGAAGAAAAAGGAAATATCTTCCGTTCAAAACTGGAAAGAAGCTTTCTGAGAAACTGCTCTGTGTTCTGTTAATTCATCTCACAGAGTTACATCTTTCCCTTCAAGAAGCCTTTCGCTAAGGCTGTTCTTGTGGAATTGGCAAAGGGATATTTGGAAGCCCATAGAGGGCTATGGAGAAAAAGGAAATATCTTCCGTTCAAAACTGGAAAGAAGCTTTCTGAGAAACTGCTCTGTGTTCTGTTAATTCATCTCACAGAGTTACATCTTTCCCTTCAAGAAGCCTTTCGCTAAGGCTGTTCTTGTGGAATTGGCAAAGGGATATTTGGAAGCCCATAGAGGGCTATGGTGAAAAAGGAAATATCTTCCGTTCAAAACTGGAAAGAAGCTTTCTGAGAAACTCCTCTGTGTTCTGTTAATTCATCTCACAGAGTTACATCTTTCCCTTCAAGTAGCCTTTCGCTAAGGCTGTTCTTGTGGAATTGGCAAAGGGATATTTGGAAGCCTATAGAGGGCTATGGAGAAAAAGCAAATATCTTCCGTTCAAAACTGGAAAGAAGCTTTCTGAGAAACTGGTCTGTGTTCTGTTAATTCATCTCACAGAGTTACATCTTTCCCTTCAAGAAGCCTTTCGCTAAGGCTGTTCTTGTGGAATTGGCAAAGGGATATTTGGAAGCCCATAGAGGGCTATGGAGAAAAACCAAATATCTTCCGTTCAAAACTTGAAAGAAGCTTTCTGAGAAACTGTTCTGTGTTCTGTTAATTCATCTCACAGAGTTACATCTTTCCCTTCAAGAAGCCTTTCGCTAAGGCTGTTCTTGTGGAATTGGCAAAGGGATATTTGGAAGCCCATAGAGGACTATGGAGAAAAAGCAAATATCTTCCGTTCAAAACTGGAAAGAAGCTTTCTGAGAAACTGCTCTGTGTTCTGTTAATTCATCTCACAGAGTTACATCTTTCCCTTCAAGAAGCCTTTCGCTAAGGCTGTTCTTGTGGAATTGGCAAAGGGATATTTGGAAGCCCATAGAGGGCTATGGTGAAAAAGGAAATATCTTCCGTTCAAAAGTGGAAAGAAGCTTCCTGAGAAACTACTCTCTGTTCTGTTAATTCATCTCACAGAATTACATCTTTCCCTTCAAGAAGCCTTTCGCTAAGGCTGTTCTTGTGGAATTGGCAAAGGGATATTTGGAAGCCCATAGAGGGCTATGGTGATAAAGGAAATATCTTCCGTTCAAAACTGGAAACAAGCTTTCTGAGAAACTGCTCGGTGTTCTGTTAATTCATCTCAAGGAGTTACATCTTTCCCTTCAAGTAGCCTTTCGCTAAGGCTGTTCTTGTGGAATTGGCAAAGGGATATTTGGAAGCCCATAGAGGGCTATGGAGAAAAAGCAAATATCTTCCGTTCAAAACTGGAAAGAAGCTTTCTGAGAAACTGCTCTGTGATCTGTTAATTCATCTCACAGAGTTACATCTTTCCCTTCAAGAAGCCTTTCGCTAAGGCTGTTCTTGTGGAATTGGCAAAGGGATATTTGGAAGCCCTTAGAGGGCTATGGAGAAAAAGCAAATATCTTCCGTTCAAAACTGGAAAGAAGCTTTCTGAGAAACTGCTCTGTGTTCTGTTAATTCATCTCACAGAGTTACATCTTTCCCTTCAAGAAGCCTTTCGCTAAGGCTGTTCTTGTGGAATTGGCAAAGGGATATTTGGAAGCCCATAGAGGGCTATGGAGAAAAACCAAATATCTTCCGTTCAAAACTCGAAAGAAGCTTTCTGAGAAACTGCTCTGTGTTCTGATAATTCATCTCCCAGAGTTACATCTTTCCCTTCAAGAAGCCTTTCGCTAAGGCTGTTCTTGTGGAATTGGCAAAGGGATATTTGGAAGCCCATAGAGGGCTATTTTGAAAAAGGAAATATCTTCCGTTCAAAACTGGAAAGAAGCTTTCTGAGAAACTGCTCTGTGTTCTGTTAATTCATCTCACAGAGTTACATCTTTCCCTTCAAGAAGCCTTTCGCTAAGGCTGTTCTTGTGGAATTGGCAAAGGGATATTTGGAAGCCCATAGAGGGCTATGGAGAAAAAGCAAATATCTTCCGTTCAAAACTCGAAAGAAGCTTTCTGAGAAACTGCTCTGTGTTCTGTTAATTCATCTCACAGAGTTACATCTTTCCCTTCAAGAAGCCTTTCGCTAAGGCTGTTCTTGTGGAATTGGCAAAGGGATATTTGGAAGCCCATAGAGGGCTACGGAGAAAAAGCAAATATCTTTCGTTCAAAACACGAAAGAAGCTTTCTGAGAAACTGCTCTGTGTTCTGTTAATTCATCTCACAGAGTTACATCTTTCCCTTCAAGAAGCCTTTCGCTAAGGCTGTTCTTGTGGAATTGGCAAAGGGATATTTGGAAGCCCATAGAGGGCTATGGTGAAAAAGGAAATATCTTCCGTTCAAAACTCGAAAGAAGCTTTCTGAGAAACTGCTCTCTGTTCTGTTAATTCATCTCCCAGAGTTACATCTTCCCCTTCAAGAAGCCTTTCGCTAAGGCTGTTCTTGTGGAATTGGCAAAGGGATATTTGGAAGCCCATAGAGGGCTACGGTGAAAAAGGAAATATCTTCCGTTCAAAACTGGAAAGAAGCTTTCTGAGAAACTACTCTCTGTTCTGTTAATTCATCTCACAGAGTTACATCTTTCGCTTCAAGAAGCCTTTCGCTAAGGCTGTTCTTGTGGAATTGGCAAAGGGATATTTGGAAGCCCATAGAGAGCTATGGTGAAAAAGGAAATATCTTCCGTTCAAAACTGGAAACAAGCTTTCTGAGAAACTGCTCTGTGTTCTGTAAATTCATCTCAAGGAGTTACATCTTTCCCTTCAAGTAGCCTTTCGCTAAGGCTGTTCTTGTGGAATTGGCAAAGGGATATTTGGAAGCCCATAGAGGGCTATGGAGAAAAAGCAAATATCTTCCGTTCAAAACTGGAAAGAAGCTTTCTGAGAAACTGCTCTGTGTTCTGTTAATTCATCTCACAGAGTTACATCTTTCCCTTCAAGAAGCCTTTCGCTAAGGCTGTTCTTGTGGAATTGGCAAAGGGATATTTGGAAGCCCATAGAGGGCTATGGAGAAAAAGGAAATATCTTCCGTTCAAAACTGGAAAGAAGCTTTCTGAGAAACTGCTCTGTGTTCTGTTAATTCATCTCACAGAGTTACATCTTTCCCTTCAAGAAGCTTTTCGCTAAGGCTGTTCTTGTGGAATTGGCAAAGGTATATTTGGAAGCCCATAGAGTGCTATGGTGAAAAAGGAAATATCTTCCGTTCAAAACTCGAAAGAAGCTTTCTGAGAAACTACTCTGTGTTCTGTTAATTCATCTCCCAGAGTTACATCTTTCCCTTCAAGAAGCCTTTCGCTAAGGCTGTTCTTTTGGAATTGGCAAAGGGATATTTGGAAGCCCATAGAGGGCTATGGAGAAAAAGCAAATATCTTCCGTTCAAAACTGGAAAGAAGCTTTCTGAGAAACTGCTCTGTGTTCTGTTAATTCATCTCACAGAGTTACATCTTTCCCTTCAAGAAGCCTTTCGCTAAGGCTGTTCTTGTGGAATTTGCAAAGGGATATTTGGAAGCCCATAGAGGGCTATGGAGAAAAAGGAAATATCTTCCGTTCAAAACTGGAAAGAAGCTTTCTGAGAAACTGCTCTGTGTTCTGTTAATTCATCTCACAGAGTTACATCTTTCCCTTGAAGAAGCCTTTCGCTAAGGCTGTTCTTGTGGAATTGGCAAAGGGATATTTGGAAGCCCATAGAGTGCTATGGTGAAAAAGGAAATATCTTCCGTTCAAAACTCGAAAGAAGCTTTCTGAGAAACTGCTCTGTGTTCTGTTAATTCATCTCCCAGAGTTACATCTCTCCCTTCAAGAAGCCTTTCGCTAAGGCTGTTCTTTTGGAATTGGCAAAGGGATATTTGGAAGCCCATAGAGGGCTATGGAGAAAAAGCAAATATCTTCCGTTCAAAACTGGAAAGAAGCTTTCTGAGAAACTGCTCTGTGTTCTGTTAATTCATCTCACAGAGTTACATCTTTCCCTTCAAGAAGCCTTTCGCTAAGGCTGTTCTTGTGGAATTGGCAAAGGGATATTTGGAAGCCCATAGAGGGCTATGGTGAAAAAGGAAATATCTTCCGTTCAAAACTCGAAAGAAGCTTTCTGAGAAACTGCTCTCTGTTCTGTTAATTCATCTCCCAGAGTTACATCTTCCCCTTCAAGAAGCCTTTCGCTAAGGCTGTTCTTGTGGAATTGGCAAAGGGATACTTGGAAGCCCATAGAGGGCTATTTTGAAAAAGGAAATATCTTCCGTTCAAAACTGGAAAGAAGCTTTCTGAGAAACTGCTCTGTGTTCTGTTAATTCATCTCACAGAGTTACATCTTTCCCTTCAAGAAGCCTTTCGCTAAGGCTGTTCTTGTGGAATTGGCAAAGGGATATTTGGAAGCCCATAGAGGGCTATGGTGAAAAAGGAAATATCTTCCGTTCAAAACTGGAAAGAAGCTTCCTGAGAAACTACTCTCTGTTCTGTTAATTCATCTCACAGAGTTACATCTTTCCCTTCAAGAAGCCTTTCGCTAAGGCTGTTCTTGTGGAATTGGCAAAGGGATATTTGGAAGCCCATAGAGGGCTATGGTGATAAAGGAAATATCTTCCGTTCAAAACTGGAAACAAGCTTTCTGAGAAACTGCTCGGTGTTCTGTTAATTCATCTCAAGGAGTTACATCTTTCCCTTCAAGTAGCCTTTCGCTAAGGCTGTTCTTGTGGAATTGGCAAAGGGATATTTGGAAGCCCATAGAGGGCTATGGAGAAAAAGCAAATATCTTCCGTTCAAAACTGGAAAGAAGCTTTCTGAGAAACTGCTCTGTGATCTGTTAATTCATCTCACAGAGTTACATCTTTCCCTTCAAGAAGCCTTTCGCTAAGGCTGTTCTTGTGGAATTGGCAAAGGGATATTTGGAAGCCCTTAGAGGGCTATGGAGAAAAAGGAAATATCTTCCGTTCAAAACTGGAAAGAAGCTTTCTGAGAAACTGCTCTGTGTTCTGTTAATTCATCTCACAGAGTTACATCTTTCCCTTCAAGAAGCCTTTCGCTAAGGCTGTTCTTGTGAAATTGGCAAAGGGATATTTGGAAGCCCATAGAGTGCTATGGTGAAAAAGGAAATATCTTCCGTTCAAAACTCGAAAGAAGCTTTCGGAGAAACTGCTCTGTGTTCTGTTAATTCATCTCCCAGAGTTACATCTTTCCCTTAAAGAAGCCTTTCGCTAAGGCTGCTCTTGTGGAATTGGCAAAGGGGTATTTGGAAGCCCATAGAGGGCTATGGTGAAAAAGGAAATATCTTCCGTTCAAAACTGGAAAGAAGCTTTCTGAGAAACTGCTCTGTGTTCTGTTAATTCATCTCCCAGAGTTACATCTTTCCCTTCAAGAAGCCTTTCGCTAAGGCTGTTCTTGTGGAATTGGCAAAGGGATATTTGGAAGCCCATAGAGGGCTATTTTGAAAAAGCAAATATCTTCCGTTCAAAACTGGAAACAAGCTTTCTGAGAAACTGCTCTGTGTTCTGTTAATTCATCTCACAGAGTTACATCTTTCCCTTCAAGAAGCCTTTCGCTAAGGCTGTTATTGTGGAATTGGCAAAGGGATATTTGGAAGCCCATAGAGGGCTATGGGCAAAAAGGAAATATCTTCCGTTCAAAACTGGAAAGAAGCTTTCTGAGAAACTGCTCTGTGTTTTGTTAATTCATCTCCCAGAGTTACATCTTTCCCTTCAAGAAGCCTTTCGCTAAGGCTGTTCTTGTGAAATTGGCAAAGGGATATTTGGAAGCCCATAGAGGGCTATTTTGAAAAAGGAAATATCTTCCGTTCAAAACTGGAAAGAAGCTTTCTGAGAAACTGCTCTGTGTTCTGTTAATTCATCTCACAGAGTTACATCTTTCCATTCAAGAAGCCTTTCGCTAAGGCTGTTCTTGTGGAATTGGCAAAGGGATATTTGGAAGCCCATAGAGGGCTATTTTGAAAAAGGAAATATCTTCCGTTCAAAACTGGAAAGAAGCTTTCTGAGAAACTGCTCTGTATTCTATTAATTCATCTCACAGAGGTACATCTTTCCCTTCAAGAAGCCTTTCACTAAGGCTGTTCTTGTGGAATTGGCAAAGGGATATTTGGAAGCCCATAGAGGGCTATGGTGAAAAAGGAAATATCTTCCGTTCAAAACTGGAAAGAAGCTTTCTGAGAAACTGCTCTGTGTTCTGTTAATTCATCTCACAGAGTTACATCTTTCCCTTCAAGTAGCCTTTCGCTAAGGCTGTTCTTGTGGAATTGGCAAAGGCATATTTGGAAGCCCATAGAGGGCTATGGAGAAAAAGCAAATATCTTCCGTTCAAAACTGGAAAGAAGCTTTCTGAGAAACTGCTCTGTGTTCTGTTAATTCATCTCACAGAGTTACATCTTTCCCTTCAAGAAGCCTTTCGCTAAGGCTGTTCTTGTGGAATTGGCAAAGGGATATTTGGAAGCCCATAGAGGGCTATGGAGAAAAACCAAATATCTTCCGTTCAAAACTCGAAAGAAGCTTTCTGAGAAACTGCTCTATGTTCTGTTAATTCATCTCACAGAGTTACATCTTTCCCTTCAAGAAGCCTTTCGCTAAGGCTGTTCTTGTGGAATTGGCAAAGGGATATTTGGAAGCCCATAGAGGGCTATGGAGAAAAAGCAAATATCTTCCGTTCAAAACTGGAAAGAAGCTTTCTGAGAAACTGCTCTGTGTTCTGTTAATTCATCTCACAGAGTTACATCTTTCCCTTCAAGAAGCCTTTCGCTAAGGCTGTTCTTGTGGAATTGGCAAAGGGATATTTGGAAGCCCATAGAGGGCTATGGAGAAAAACCAAATATCTTCCGTTCAAAACTCGAAAGAAGCTTTCTGAGAAACTGCTCTGTGTTCTGATAATTCATCTCCCAGAGTTACATCTTTCCCTTCAAGAAGCCTTTCGCTAAGGCTGTTCTTGTGGAATTGGCAAAGGGATATTTGGAAGCCCATAGAGGGCTATTTTGAAAAAGGAAATATCTTCCGTTCAAAACTGGAAAGAAGCTTTCTGAGAAACTGCTCTGTGTTCTGTTAATTCATCTCACAGAGTTACATCTTTCCCTTCAAGAAGCCTTTCGCTAAGGCTGTTCTTGTGGAATTGGCAAAGGGATATTTGGAAGCCCATAGAGGGCTATGGGCAAAAAGGAAATATCTTCCGTTCAAAACTGGAAAGAAGCTTTCTGAGAAACTGCTCTGTGTTTTGTTAATACATCTCCCAGTGTTACATCTTTCCCTTCAAGAAGCCTTTCGCTAAGGCTGTTCTTGTGGAATTGGCAAAGGGATATTTGGAAGCCCATAGAGGGCTATGGAGAAAAAGCAAATATCTTCCGTTCAAAACTGGAAAGAAGCTTTCTGAGAAACTGCTCTGTGTTCTGTTAATTCATCTCACAGAGTTACATCTTTCCCTTCAAGAAGCCTTTCGCTAAGGCTGTTCTTGTGGAATTGGTAAAGGGATATTTGAAAGCCCATAGAGGGCTATGGTGAAAAAGAAAATATCTTCCGTTCAAAACTGGAAACAAGCTTTCTGAGAAACTGCTCTGTATTCTGTTAATTCATCTCCCAGAGTTACATCTTTCCCTTCAAGAAGCCTTTCGCTAAGGCTGTTCTTGTGGAATTGGCAAAGGGATATTTGGAAGCCCATAGAGGGCTATTTTGAAAAAGGAAATATCTTCCGTTCAAAACTGGAAAGAAGCTTTCTGAGAAACTGCTCTGTGTTCTGTTAATTCATCTCACAGAGTTACATCTTTCCCTTCAAGAAGCCTTTCGCTAAGGCTGTTCTTGTGGAATTGGCAAAGGGATATTTGGAAGCCCATAGAGGGCTATGGGCAAAAAGGAAATATCTTCCGTTCAAAACTGGAAAGAAGCTTTCTGAGAAACTGCTCTGTGTTTTTTTAATACATCTCCCAGTGTTACATCTTTCCCTTCAAGAAGCCTTTCGCTAAGGCTGTTCTTGTGGAATTGGCAAAGGGATATTTGGAAGCCCATAGAGGGCTATGGAGAAAAAGCAAATATCTTCCGTTCAAAACTGGAAAGAAGCTTTCTGAGAAACTGCTCTGTGTTCTGTTAATTCATCTCACAGAGTTACATCTTTCCCTTCAAGAAGCCTTTCGCTAAGGCTGTTCTTGTGGAATTGGCAAAGGGATATTTGGAAGCCCATAGAGGGCTATGGAGAAAAACCAAATATCTTCCGTTCAAAACTCGAAAGAAGCTTTCTGAGAAACTGCTCTGTGTTCTGTTAATTCATCTCACAGAGTTACATCTTTCCCTTCAAGAAGCCTTTCGCTAAGGCTGTTCTTGTGGAATTGGCAAAGGGATATTTGGAAGCCCATAGAGGGCTACGGAGAAAAAGCAAATATCTTTCGTTCAAAACACGAAAGAAGCTTTCTGAGAAACTGCTCTGTGTTCTGTTAATTCATCTCACAGAGTTACATCTTTCCCTTCAAGAAGCCTTTCGCTAAGGCTGTTCTTGTGGAATTGGCAAAGGGATATTTGGAAGCCCATAGAGGGCTATGGTGAAAAAGGAAATATCTTCCGTTCAAAACTCGAAAGAAGCTCTCTGAGAAACTGCTCTCTGTTCTGTTAATTCATCTCCCAGAGTTACATCTTCCCCTTCAAGAAGCCTTTCGCTAAGGCTGTTCTTGTGGAATTGGCAAAGGGATATTTGGAAGCCCATAGAGGGCTATGGAGAAAAAGCAAATATCTTCCGTTCAAAACTGGAGAGAAGCTTTCTGAGAAACTGCTCTGTGTTCTGTTAATTCATCTCACAGAGTTACATCTTTCCCTTCAAGAAGCCTTTCGCTAAGGCTGTTCTTGTGGAATTGGCAAAGGGATATTTGGAAGCCCATAGAGGGCTATGGAGAAAAAGGAAATATCTTCCGTTCAAAACTGGAAAGAAGCTTTCTGAGAAATTGCTCTGTGTTCTGTTAATTCATCTCACAGAGTTACATCTTTCCCTTCAAGAAGCCTTTCGCTAAGGCTGTTCTTGTGGAATTGGCAAAGGGATATTTGGAAGCCCATAGAGTGCTATGGTGAAAAAGGAAATATCTTCCGTTCAAAACTCGAAAGAAGCTTTCTGAGAAACTACTCTGTGTTCTGTTAATTCATCTCCCAGAGTTACATCTTTCCCTTCAAGAAGCCTTTCGCTAAGTCTGTTCTTGTGGAATTGGCAAAGGGATATTTGGAAGCCCATAGAGGGCTATGGAGAAAAAGCAATTATCTTCCGTTCAAAACTGGAAGGAAGCTTTCTGAGAAACTGCTCTGTGTTCTGTTAATTCATCTCACAGAGTTACATCTTTCCCTTCAAGAAGCCTTTCGCTAAGGCTGTTCTTGTGGAATTGGCAAAGGGATATTTGGAAGCCCATAGAGGGCTATGGAGAAAAAGGAAATATCTTCCGTTCAAAACTGGAAAGAAGCTTTCTGAGAAACTGCTCTGTGTTCTGTTAATTCATCTCACAGAGTTACATCTTTCCCTTCAAGAAGCCTTTCGCTAAGGCTGTTCTTGTGGAATTGGCAAAGGGATATTTGGAAGCCCATAGAGGGCTATGGAGAAAAAGGAAATATCTTCCGTTCAAAACTGGAAAGAAGCTTTCTGAGAAACTGCTCTGTGTTCTGTTAATTCATCTCACAGAGTTACATCTTTCCCTTCAAGAAGCCTTTCGCTAAGGCTGTTCTTGTGGAATTGGCAAAGGGATATTTGGAAGCCCATAGAGGGCTATGGAGAAAAAGGAAATATCTTCCGTTCAAAACTGGAAAGAAGCTTTCTGAGAAACTGCTCTGTGTTCTGTTAATTCATCTCACAGAGTTACATCTTTCCCTTCAAGAAGCCTTTCGCTAAGGCTGTTCTTGTGGAATTGGCAAAGGGATATTTGGAAGCCCATAGAGGGCTATGGTGAAAAAGGAAATATCTTCCGTTCAAAACTGGAAAGAAGCTTTCTGAGAAACTCCTCTGTGTTCTGTTAATTCATCTCACAGAGTTACATCTTTCCCTTCAAGTAGCCTTTCGCTAAGGCTGTTCTTGTGGAATTGGCAAAGGGATATTTGGAAGCCTATAGAGGGCTATGGAGAAAAAGCAAATATCTTCCGTTCAAAACTGGAAAGAAGCTTTCTGAGAAACTGGTCTGTGTTCTGTTAATTCATCTCACAGAGTTACATCTTTCCCTTCAAGAAGCCTTTCGCTAAGGCTGTTCTTGTGGAATTGGCAAAGGGATATTTGGAAGCCCATAGAGGGCTATGGAGAAAAACCAAATATCTTCCGTTCAAAACTTGAAAGAAGCTTTCTGAGAAACTGTTCTGTGTTCTGTTAATTCATCTCACAGAGTTACATCTTTCCCTTCAAGAAGCCTTTCGCTAAGGCTGTTCTTGTGGAATTGGCAAAGGGATATTTGGAAGCCCATAGAGGACTATGGAGAAAAAGCAAATATCTTCCGTTCAAAACTGGAAAGAAGCTTTCTGAGAAACTGCTCTGTGTTCTGTTAATTCATCTCACAGAGTTACATCTTTCCCTTCAAGAAGCCTTTCGCTAAGGCTGTTCTTGTGGAATTGGCAAAGGGATATTTGGAAGCCCATAGAGGGCTATGGGCAAAAAGGAAATATCTTCCGTTCAAAACTGGAAAGAAGCTTTCTGAGAAACTGCTCTGTGTTTTGTTAATACATCTCCCAGTGTTACATCTTTCCCTTCAAGAAGCCTTTCGCTAAGGCTGTTCTTGTGGAATTGGCAAAGGGATATTTGGAAGCCCATAGAGGGCTATGGAGAAAAAGCAAATATCTTCCGTTCAAAACGGGAAAGAAGCTTTCTGAGAAACTGGTCTGTGTTCTGTTAATTCATCTCACAGATTTACATCTTTCCCTTCAAGAAGCCTTTCGCTAAGGCTGTTCTTGTGGAATTGGCAAAGGGATATTTGGAAGCCCATAGAGGGCTATGGTGAAAAAGAAAATATCTTCCGTTCAAAACTGGAAACAAGCTTTCTGAGAAACTGCTCTGTGTTCTGTTAATTCATCTCACAGAGTTACATCTTTCCCTTCAAGTAGCCTTTCGCTAAGGCTGTTCTTGTGGAATTGGCAAAGGGATATTTGGAAGCCCATAGAGGGCTATGGAGAAAAAGCAAATATCTTCCGTTCAAAACTCGAAAGAAGCTTTCTGAGAAACTGCTCTGTGTTCTGTTAATTCATCTCACAGAGTTACATCTTTCCCTTCAAGAAGCCTTTCGCTAAGGCTGTTCTTGTGGAATTGGCAAAGGGATATTTGGAAGCCCATAGAGGACTACGGAGAAAAAGCAAATATCTTCCGTTGAAAACACGAAAGAAGCTTTCTGAGAAACTGCTCTGTGTTCTGTTAATTCATCTCACAGAGTTACATCTTTCCCTTCAAGAAGCCTTTCGCTAAGGCTGTTCTTGTGGAGTTGGCAAAGGGATATTTGGAAGCCCATAGAGGGCTATGGTGAAAAAGGAAATATCTTCCGTTCAAAACTCGAAAGAAGCTTTCTGAGAAACTGCTCTCTGTTCTGTTAATTCATCTCCCAGAGTTACATCTTTCCCTTCAAGAAGCCTTTCGCTAAGGCTCTTCTTGTGGAATTGGCAAAGGGATATTTGGAAGCCCATAGAGGGCTATGGAGAAAAAGCAAATATCTTCCGTTCAAAACTCGAAAGAAGCTTTCTGAGAAACTGCTCTGTGTTCTGTTAATTCATCTCACAGAGTTACATCTTTCCCTTCAAGAAGCCTTTCGCTAAGGCTGTTCTTGTGGAATTGGCAAAGGGATATTTGGAAGCCCATAGAGGGCTATGGGCAAAAAGGAAATATCTTCCGTTCAAAACTGGAAAGAAGCTTTCTGAGAAACTGCTCTGTGTTTTGTTAATTCATCTCCCAGAGTTACATCTTTCCCTTCAAGAAGCCTTTCGCTAAGGCTGTTCTTGTGGAATTGGCAAAGGGATATTTGGAAGCCCATAGAGGGCTATGGAGAAAAAGCAAATATCTTCCGTTCAAAACTCGAAAGAAGCTTTCTGAGAAACTGCTCTGTGTTCTGTTAATTCATCTCCCAGAGTTACATCTTTCCCTTCAAGAAGCCTTTCGCTAAGGCTGTTCTTGTGGAATTGGCAAAGGGATATTTGGAAGCCCATAGAGGGCTATGGAGAAAAAGCAAATATCTTCCGTTCAAAACTGGAAAGAAGCTTTCTGAGAAACTGCTCTGTGTTCTGTTAATTCATCTCACAGAGTTACATCTTTCCCTTCAAGAAGCCTTTCGCTAAGGCTGTTCTTGTGGAATTGGCAAAGGGATATTTGGAAGCCCATAGAGGGCTACGGTGAAAAAGGAAATATCTTCCGTTCAAAACTGGAAACAAGCTTTCTGAGAAAATGCTCTGTGTTCTGTTAATTCATCTCACAGAGTTACATCTTTCCCTTCAAGTAGCCTTTCGCTAAGGCTGTTCTTGTGGAATTGGCAAAGGGATATTTGGAAGCCCATAGAGGGCTTTGGAGAAAAAGCAAATATCTTCCGTTCAAAACTGGAAAGAAGCTTTCTGAGAAACTGCTCTGTGTTCTGTTAATTCATCTCACAGAGTTACATCTTTCCCTTCAAGAAGCCTTTCGCTAAGGCTGTTCTTGTGGAATTGGCAAAGGGATATTTGGAAGCCCAAGGAGGACTATGGAGAAAAAGCAAATATCTTCCGTTCAAAACTGGAAAGAAGCTTTCTGAGAAACTGCTCTGTGTTCTGTTAATTCATCTCACAGAGTTACATCTTTCCCTTCAAGAAGCCTTTCGCTAAAGCTGTTCTTGTGGAATTGGCAAAGGGATATTTGGAAGCCCATAGAGGGCTATGGGCAAAAAGGAAATATCTTCCGTTCAAAACTGGAAAGAAGCTTTCTGAGAAACTGCTCTGTGTTTTGTTAATACATCTCCCAGTGTTACATCTTTCCCTTCAAGAAGCCTTTCGCTAAGGCTGTTCTTGTGGAATTGGCAAAGGGATATTTGGAAGCCCATAGAGGGCTATGGAGAAAAAGCAAATATCTTCCGTTCAAAACTGGAAAGAAGCTTTCTGAGAAACTGCTCTGTGTTCTGTTAATTCATCTCACAGAGTTACATCTTTCCCTTCAAGAAGCCTTTCGCTAAGGCTGTTCTTGTGGAATTGGCAAAGGGATATTTGGAAGCCCATAGAGGGCTACGGTGAAAAAGGAAATATCTTCCGTTCAAAACTGGAAACAAGCTTTCTGAGAAAATGCTCTGTGTTCTGTTAATTCATCTCACAGTGTTACATCTTTCCCTTCAAGTAGCCTTTCGCTAAGGCTGTTCTTGTGGAATTGGCAAAGGGATATTTGGAAGCCCATAGAGGGCTATGGTGAAAAAGGAAATATCATCCGTTCAAAACTCGAAAGAAGCTTTCTGAGAAACTGCTCTGTGTTCTGTTAATTCATCTACCAGAGTTACATCTTTCCCTTCAAGAAGCCTTTCGCTAAGGCTGTTCTTGTGGAATTGGCAAAGGGATATTTGGAAGCCCTTAGAGGGCTATTTTGAAAAAGGAAATATCTTCCGTTCAAAACTGGAAAGAAGCTTTCTGAGAAACTGCTCTGTGTTCTGTTAATTCATCTCACAGAGTTACATCTTTCCCTTCAAGAAGCCTTTCGCTAAGGCTGTTCTTGTGGAATTGGCAAAGGGATATTTGGAAGCCCATAGAGGGCTATGGGAAAAAAGGAAATATCTTCCGTTCAAAACTGGAAAGAAGCTTTCTGAGAAACTGCTCTGTGTTTTGTTAATTCATCTCCCAGAGTTACATCTTTCCCTTCAAGAAGCCTTTCGCTAAGGCTGTTCTTGTGGAATTGGCAAAGGGATATTTGGAAGCCCATAGAGGACTATTTTGAAAAAGGAAATATCTTCCGTTCAAAACTGGAAAGAAGCTTTCTGAGAAACTGCTCTGTGTTCTGTTAATTCATCTCACAGAGTTACATCTTTCCCTTCAAGAAGCCTTTCGCTAAGGCTGTTCTTGTGGAATTGGCAAAGGGATATTTGGAAGCCCATAGAGGGCTATTTTGAAAAAGGAAATATCTTCCGTTCAAAACTGGAAAGAAGCTTTCTGAGAAACTGCTCTGTGTTCTATTAATTCATCTCACAGAGGTACATCTTTCCCTTCAAGAAGCCTTTCGCTAAGGCTGTTCTTGTGGAATTGGCAAAGGGATATTTGGAAGCCCATAGAGGGCTATGGTGAAAAAGGAAATATCCTCCGTTCAAAAATGGAAAGAAGCTTTCTGAGAAACTGCTCTGTGTTCTGTTAATTCATCTCACAGAGTTACATCTTTCCCTTCAAGTAGCCTTTCGCTAAGGCTGTTCTTGTGGAATTGGCAAAGGGATATTTGGAAGCCCATAAAGGGCTATGGAGAAAAAGCAAATATCTTCCTTTCAAAACTGGAAAGAAGCTTTCTGAGAAACTGCTCTGTGTTCTGTTAATTCATCTCACAGAGTTACATCTTTCCCTTCAAGAAGCCTTTCGCTAAGGCTGTTCTTGTGGAATTGGCAAAGGGATATTTGGAAGCCCATAGAGGGCTATGGAGAAAAACCAAATATCTTCCGTTCAAAACTCGAAAGAAGCTTTCTGAGAAACTGCTCTGTGTTCTGTTAATTCATCTCACAGAGTTACATCTTTCCCTTCAAGAAGCCTTTCGCTAAGGCTGTTCTTGTGGAATTGGCAAAGGGATATTTGGAAGCCCATAGAGGGCTATGGAGAAAAAGCAAATATCTTCCGTTCAAAACTGGAAAGAAGCTTTCTGAGAAACTGCTCTGTGTTCTGTTAATTCATCTCACAGAGTTACATCTTTCCCTTCAAGAAGCCTTTCGCTAAGGCTGTTCTTGTGGAATTGGCAAAGGGATATTTGGAAGCCCATAGAGGGCTATGGAGAAAAACCAAATATCTTCCGTTCAAAACTCGAAAGAAGCTTTCTGAGAAACTGCTCTGTGTTCTGTTAATTCATCTCACAGAGTTACATCTTTCCCTTCAAGAAGCCTTTCGCTAAGGCTGTTCTTGTGGAATTGGCAAAGGGATATTTGGAAGCCCATAGAGGGCTATGGGCAAAAAGGAAATATCTTCCGTTCAAAACTGGAAAGAAGCTTTCTGAGAAACTGCTCTGTGTTTTGTTAATACATCTCCCAGTGTTACATCTTTCCCTTCAAGAAGCCTTTCGCTAAGGCTGTTCTTGTGGAATTGGCAAAGGGATATTTGGAAGCCCATAGAGGGCTATGGAGAAAAAGCAAATATCTTCCGTTCAAAACTGGAAAGAAGCTTTCTGAGAAACTGGTCTGTGTTCTGTTAATTCATCTCACAGAGTTACATCTTTCCCTTCAAGAAGCCTTTCGCTAAGGCTGTTCTTGTGGAATTGGCAAAGGGATATTTGGAAGCCCATAGAGGGCTATGGTGAAAAAGAAAATATCTTCCGTTCAAAACTGGAAACAAGCTTTCTGAGAAACTGCTCTGTGTTCTGTTAATTCATCTCACAGAGTTACATCTTTCCCTTCAAGTAGCCTTTCGCTAAGGCTGTTCTTGTGGAATTGGCAAAGGGATATTTGGAAGCCCATAGAGGGCTATGGAGAAAAAGCAAATATCTTCCGTTCAAAACTCGAAAGAAGCTTTCTGAGAAACTGCTCTGTGTTCTGTTAATTCATCTCACAGAGTTACATCTTTCCCTTCAAGAAGCCTTTCGCTAAGGCTGTTCTTGTGGAATTGGCAAAGGGATATTTGGAAGCCCATAGAGGACTACGGAGAAAAAGCAAATATCTTCCGTTCAAAACACGAAAGAAGCTTTCTGAGAAACTGCTCTGTGTTCTGTTAATTCATCTCACAGAGTTACATCTTTCCCTTCAAGAAGCCTTTCGCTAAGGCTGTTCTTGTGGAGTTGGCAAAGGGATATTTGGAAGCCCATAGAGGGCTATGGTGAAAAAGGAAATATCTTCCGTTCAAAACTCGAAAGAAGCTTTCTGAGAAACTGCTCTCTGTTCTGTTAATTCATCTCCCAGAGTTACATCTTTCCCTTCAAGAAGCCTTTCGCTAAGGCTCTTCTTGTGGAATTGGCAAAGGGATATTTGGAAGCCCATAGAGGGCTATGGAGAAAAAGCAAATATCTTCCGTTCAAAACTCGAAAGAAGCTTTCTGAGAAACTGCTCTGTGTTCTGTTAATTCATCTCACAGAGTTACATCTTTCCCTTCAAGAAGCCTTTCGCTAAGGCTGTTCTTGTGGAATTGGCAAAGGGATATTTGGAAACCCATAGAGGGCTATGGGCAAAAAGGAAATATCTTCCGTTCAAAACTCGAAAGAAGCTTTCTGAGAAACTGCTCTGTGTTTTGTTAATTCATCTCCCAGAGTTACATCTTTCCCTTCAAGAAGCCTTTCGCTAAGGCTGTTCTTGTGGAATTGGCAAAGGGATATTTGGAAGCCCATTGAGGGCTATGGAGAAAAAGCAAATATCTTCCGTTCAAAACTCGAAAGAAGCTTTCTGAGAAACTGCTCTGTGTTCTGTTAATTCATCTCCCAGAGTTACATCTTTCCCTTCAAGAAGCCTTTCGCTAAGGCTGTTCTTGTGGAATTGGCAAAGGGATATTTGGAAGCCCCTAGAGGGCTATGGAGAAAAAGCAAATATCTTCCGTTCAAAACTGGAAAGAAGCTTTCTGAGAAACTGCTCTGTGTTCTGTTAATTCATCTCACAGAGTTACATCTTTCCCTTCAAGAAGCCTTTCGCTAAGGCTGTTCTTGTGGAATAGGCAAAGGGATATTTGGAAGCCCATAGACGCTACGGTGAAAAAGGAAATATCTTCCGTTCAAAACTGGAAACAAGCTTTCTGAGAAAATGCTCTGTGTTCTGTTAATTCATCTCACAGAGTTACATCTTTCCCTTCAAGTAGCCTTTCGCTAAGGCTGTTCTTGTGGAATTGGCAAAGGGATATTTGGAAGCCCATAGAGGGCTATGGAGAAAAAGCAAATATCTTCCGTTCAAAACTGGAAAGAAGCTTTCTGAGAAACTGCTCTGTGTTCTGTTAATTCATCTCACAGAGTTACATCTTTCCCTTCAAGAAGCCTTTCGCTAAGGCTGTTCTTGTGGAATTGGCAAAGGGATATTTGGAAGCCCAAGGAGGACTATGGAGAAAAAGCAAATATCTTCCGTTCAAAACTGGAAAGAAGCTTTCTGAGAAACTGCTCTGTGTTCTGTTAATTCATCTCACAGAGTTACATCTTTCCCTTCAAGAAGCCTTTCGCTAAAGCTGTTCTTGTGGAATTGGCAAAGGGATATTTGGAAGCCCATAGAGGGCTATGGTGAAAAAGGAAATATCATCCGTTCAAAACTCGAAAGAAGCTTTCTGAGAAACTGCTCTGTGTTCTGTTAATTCATCTACCAGAGTTACATCTTTCCCTTCAAGAAGCCTTTCGCTAAGGCTGTTCTTGTGGAATTGGCAAAGGGATATTTGGAAGCCCTTAGAGGGCTATTTTGAAAAAGGAAATATCTTCCGTTCAAAACTCGAAAGAAGCTTTCTGAGAAACTGCTTTGTGTTCTGTTAATTCATCTCACAGAGTTACATCTTTCCCTTCAAGAAGCCTTTCGCTAAGGCTGTTCTTGTGGAATTGGCAAAGGGATATTTGGAAGCCCATAGAGGGCTATGGGAAAAAAGGAAATATCTTCCGTTCAAAACTGGAAAGAAGCTTTCTGAGAAACTGCTCTGTGTTTTGTTAATTCATCTCCCAGAGTTACATCTTTCCCTTCAAGAAGACTTTCGCTAAGGCTGTTCTTGTGGAATTGGCAAAGGGATATTTGGAAGCCCATAGAGGACTATTTTGAAAAAGGAAATATCTTCCGTTCAAAACTGGAAAGAAGCTTTCTGAGAAACTGCTCTGTGTTCTGTTAATTCATCTCCCAGAGTTACATCTTTCCCTTCAAGAAGCCTTTCGCTAAGGCTGTTCTTGTGGAATTGGCAAAGGGATATTTGGAAGCCCATTGAGGGCTATGGAGAAAAAGCAAATATCTTCCGTTCAAAACTCGAAAGAAGCTTTCTGAGAAACTGCTCTGTGTTCTGTTAATTCATCTCCCAGAGTTACATCTTTCCCTTCAAGAAGCCTTTCGCTAAGGCTGTTCTTGTGGAATTGGCAAAGGGATATTTGGAAGCCCCTAGAGGGCTATGGAGAAAAAGCAAATATCTTCCGTTCAAAACTGGAAAGAAGCTTTCTGAGAAACTGCTCTGTGTTCTGTTAATTCATCTCACAGAGTTACATCTTTCCCTTCAAGAAGCCTTTCGCTAAGGCTGTTCTTGTGGAATAGGCAAAGGGATATTTGGAAGCCCATAGACGCTACGGTGAAAAAGGAAATATCTTCCGTTCAAAACTGGAAACAAGCTTTCTGAGAAAATGCTCTGTGTTCTGTTAATTCATCTCACAGAGTTACATCTTTCCCTTCAAGTAGCCTTTCGCTAAGGCTGTTCTTGTGGAATTGGCAAAGGGATATTTGGAAGCCCATAGAGGGCTATGGAGAAAAAGCAAATATCTTCCGTTCAAAACTGGAAAGAAGCTTTCTGAGAAACTGCTCTGTGTTCTGTTAATTCATCTCACAGAGTTACATCTTTCCCTTCAAGAAGCCTTTCGCTAAGGCTGTTCTTGTGGAATTGGCAAAGGGATATTTGGAAGCCCAAGGAGGACTATGGAGAAAAAGCAAATATCTTCCGTTCAAAACTGGAAAGAAGCTTTCTGAGAAACTGCTCTGTGTTCTGTTAATTCATCTCACAGAGTTACATCTTTCCCTTCAAGAAGCCTTTCGCTAAAGCTGTTCTTGTGGAATTGGCAAAGGGATATTTGGAAGCCCATAGAGGGCTATGGTGAAAAAGGAAATATCATCCGTTCAAAACTCGAAAGAAGCTTTCTGAGAAACTGCTCTGTGTTCTGTTAATTCATCTACCAGAGTTACATCTTTCCCTTCAAGAAGCCTTTCGCTAAGGCTGTTCTTGTGGAATTGGCAAAGGGATATTTGGAAGCCCTTAGAGGGCTATTTTGAAAAAGGAAATATCTTCCGTTCAAAACTCGAAAGAAGCTTTCTGAGAAACTGCTTTGTGTTCTGTTAATTCATCTCACAGAGTTACATCTTTCCCTTCAAGAAGCCTTTCGCTAAGGCTGTTCTTGTGGAATTGGCAAAGGGATATTTGGAAGCCCATAGAGGGCTATGGGAAAAAAGGAAATATCTTCCGTTCAAAACTGGAAAGAAGCTTTCTGAGAAACTGCTCTGTGTTTTGTTAATTCATCTCCCAGAGTTACATCTTTCCCTTCAAGAAGCCTTTCGCTAAGGCTGTTCTTGTGGAATTGGCAAAGGGATATTTGGAAGCCCATAGAGGACTATTTTGAAAAAGGAAATATCTTCCGTTCAAAACTGGAAAGAAGCTTTCTGAGAAACTGCTCTGTGTTCTGTTAATTCATCTCACAGAGTTACATCTTTCCCTTCAAGAAGCCTTTCGCTAAGGCTGTTCTTGTGGAATTGGCAAAGGGATATTTGGAAGCCCATAGAGGGCTATTTTGAAAAAGGAAATATCTTCCGTTCAAAACTGGAAAGAAGCTTTCTGAGAAACTGCTCTGTGTTCTATTAATTCATCTCACAGAGGTACATCTTTCCCTTCAAGAAGCCTTTCGCTAAGGCTGTTCTTGTGGAATTGGCAAAGGGATATTTGGAAGCCCATAGAGGGCTATGGTGAAAAAGGAAATATCCTCCGTTCAAAACTGGAAAGAAGCTTTCTGAGAAACTGCTCTGTGTTCTGTTAATTCATCTCACAGAGTTACATCTTTCCCTTCAAGTAGCCTTTCGCTAAGGCTGTTCTTGTGGAATTGGCAAAGGGATATTTGGAAGCCCATAAAGGGCTATGGAGAAAAAGCAAATATCTTCCTTTCAAAACTGGAAAGAAGCTTTCTGAGAAACTGCTCTGTGTTCTGTTAATTCATCTCACAGAGTTACATCTTTCCCTTCAAGAAGCCTTTCGCTAAGGCTGTTCTTGTGGAATTGGCAAAGGGATATTTGGAAGCCCATAGAGGGCTATGGAGAAAAACCAAATATCTTCCGTTCAAAACTCGAAAGAAGCTTTCTGAGAAACTGCTCTGTGTTCTGTTAATTCATCTCACAGAGTTACATCTTTCCCTTCAAGAAGCCTTTCGCTAAGGCTGTTCTTGTGGAATTGGCAAAGGGATATTTGGAAGCCCATAGAGGGCTATGGAGAAAAAGCAAATATCTTCCGTTCAAAACTGGAAAGAAGCTTTCTGAGAAACTGCTCTGTGTTCTGTTAATTCATCTCACAGAGTTACATCTTTCCCTTCAAGAAGCCTTTCGCTAAGGCTGTTCTTGTGGAATTGGCAAAGGGATATTTGGAAGCCCATAGAGGGCTATTTTGAAAAAGGAAATATCATCCGTTCAAAACTGGAAAGAAGCTTTCTGAGAAACTGCTCTGTGTTCTGTTAATTCATCTCCCAGAGTTACATCTTTCCCTTCAAGAAGCCTTTCGCTAAGGCTGTTCTTGTGGAATTGGCAAAGGGATATTTGGAAGCCCATAGAGGGCTATTTTGAAAAAGGAAATATCTTCCGTTCAAAACTGGAAAGAAGCTTTCTGAGAAACTGCTCTGTGTTCTATTAATTCATCTCACAGAGGTACATCTTTCCCTTCAAGAAGCCTTTCGCTAAGGCTGTTCTTGTGGAATTGGCAAAGGGATATTTGGAACCCCATAGAGGGCTATGGTGAAAAAGGAAATATCTTAAGTTCAAAACTGGAAAGAAGCTTTCTGAGAAACTGCTCTGTGTTCTGTTAATTCATCTCACAGAGTTACATCTTTCCCTTCAAGTAGCCTTTCGCTAAGGCTGTTCTTGTGGAATTGGCAAAGGGATATTTGGAAGCCCATAGAGGGCTATGGAGAAAAAGCAAATATCTTCCGTTCAAAACTGGAAAGAATCTTTCTGAGAAACTGCTCTGTGTTCTGTTAATTCATCTCACAGAGTTACATCTTTCCCTTCAAGAAGCCTTTCGCTAAGGCTGTTCTTGTGGAATTGGCAAAGGGATATTTGGAAGCCCATAGAGGGCTATTTTGAAAAAGGAAATATCTTCCGTTCAAAACTGGAAAGAAGCTTTCTGAGAAACTGCTCTGTGTTCTGTTAATTCATCTCACAGAGTTACATCTTTCCCTTCAAGAAGCCTTTCGCTAAGGCTGTTCTTGTGGAATTGGCAAAGGGATATTTGGAAGCCCATAGAGGGCTATGGAGAAAAACCAAATATCTTCCGTTCAAAACTCGAAAGAAGCTTTCTGAGAAACTGCTCTGTGTTCTGTTAATTCATCTCACAGAGTTACATCTTTCCCTTCAAGAAGCCTTTCGCTAAGGCTGTTCTTGTGGAATTGGCAAAGGGATATTTGGAAGCCCATAGAGGGCTATGGGCAAAAAGGAAATATCTTCCGTTCAAAACTGGAAAGAAGCTTTCTGAGAAACTGCTCTGTGTTTTATTAATACATCTCCCAGTGTTACTTCTATCCCTTCAAGAAGCCTTTCGCTAAGGCTGTTCTTGTGGAATTGGCAAAGGGATATTTGGAAGCCCATAGAGGGCTATGGAGAAAAAGCAAATATCTTCCGTTCAAAACTGGAAAGAAGCTTTCTGAGAAACTGCTCTGTGTTCTGTTAATTCATCTCACAGAGTTACATCTTTCCCTTCAAGAAGCCTTTCGCTAAGGCTGTTCTTGTGGAATTGGCAAAGGGATATTTGGAAGCCCATAGAGGGCAATGGTGAAAAAGAAAATATCTTCCGTTCAAAACTGGAAACAAGCTTTCTGAGAAACTGCTCTGTGTTCTGTTAATTCATCTCACAGAGTTACATCTTTCCCTTCAAGTAGCCTTTCGCTAAGGCTGTTCTTGTGGAATTGGCAAAGGGATATTTGGAAGCCCATAGAGGGCTATGGAGAAAAAGCAAATATCTTCCGTTCAAAACTCGAAAGAAGCTTTCTGAGAAACTGCTCTGTGTTCTGTTAATTCATCTCACAGAGTTACATCTTTCCCTTCAAGAAGCCTTTCGCTAAGGCTGTTCTTGTGGAATTGGCAAAGGGATATTTGGAAGCCCATAGAGGACTACGGAGAAAAAGCAAATATCTTCCGTTCAAAACACGAAAGAAGCTTTCTGAGAAACTGCTCTGTGTTCTGTTAATTCATCTCACAGAGTTACATCTTTCCCTTCAAGAAGCCTTTCGCTAAGGCTGTTCTTGTGGAGTTGGCAAAGGGATATTTGGAAGCCCGTAGAGGGCTATGGTGAAAAAGGAAATATCTTCCGTTCAAAACTCGAAAGAAGCTTTCTGAGAAACTGCTCTCTGTTCTGTTAATTCATCTCCCAGAGTTACATCTTTCCCTTCAAGAAGCCTTTCGCTAAGGCTGTTCTTGTGGAATTGGCAAAGGGATATTTGGAAGCCCATAGAGGGCTATGGAGAAAAAGCAAATATCTTCCGTTCAAAACTGGAAAGAAGCTTTCTGAGAAACTGCTCTGTGTTCTGTTAATTCATCTCACAGAGTTACATCTTTCCCTTCAAGAAGCCTTTCGCTAAGGCTGTTCTTGTGGAATTGGCAAAGGGATATTTGGAAGCCCATAGAGGGCTATGGTGAAAAAGGAAATATCTTCCGTTCAAAACTGGAAACAAGCTTTCTGAGAAACTGCTCTGTGTTCTGTTAATTCATCTCACAGAGTTACATCTTTCCCTTCAAGTAGCCTTTCGCTAAAGCTGTTCTTGTGGAATTGGCAAAGGGATATTTGGAAGCCCATAGAGGGCTATGGAGAAAAAGCAAATATCTTCCGTTCAAAACTGGAAAGAAGCTTTCTGAGAAACTGCTCTGTGTTCTGTTAATTCATCTCACAGAGTTACATCTTTCCCTTCAAGAAGCCTTTCGCTAAGGCTGTTCTTGTGGAATTGGCAAAGGGATATTTGGAAGCCCATAGAGGGCTATGGAGAAAAAGCAAATATCTTCCGTTCAAAACTGGAAAGAAGCTTTCTGAGAAACTGCTCTGTGTTCTGTTAATTCATCTCACAGAGTTACATCTTTCCCTTCAAGAAGCCTTTCGCTAAGGCTGTTCTTGTGGAATTGGCAAAGGGATATTTGGAAGCCCATAGAGGGCTATGGTGAAAAAGGAAATATCTTCCGTTCAAAACTGGAAAGAAGCTTTCTGAGAAACTGCTCTGTGTTTTGTTAATTCATCTCCCAGAGTTACATCTTTCCCTTCAAGAAGCCTTTCGCTAAGGCTGTTCTTGTGGAATTGGCAAAGGGATATTTGGAAGCCCATAGAGGGCTATGGAGAAAAAGCAAATATCTTCCGTTCAAAACTCGAAAGAAGCTTTCTGAGAAACTGCTCTGTGTTCTGTTAATTCATCTCAAAGAGTTACATCTTTCCATTCAAGAAGCCTTTCGCTAAGGCTGTTCTTGTGGAATTGGCAAAGGGATATTTGGAAGCCCATAGAGGGCTATGGAGAAAAAGCAAATATCTTCCGTTCAAAACTGGAAAGAAGTTTTCTGAGAAACTGCTCTGTGTTCTGTTAATTCATCTCACAGAGTTACATCTTTCCCTTTAAGAAGCCTTTCGCTAAGGCTGTTCTTGTGGAATTGGCAAAGGGATATTTGGAAGCCCATAGAGGGCTACAGTGAAAAAGGAAATATCTTCCGTTCAAAACTGGAAACAAGCTTTCTGAGAAAATGCTCTGTGTTCTGTTAATTCATCTCACAGAGTTACATCTTTCCCTTCAAGTAGCCTTTCGCTAAGGCTGTTCTTGTGGAATTGGCAAAGGGATATTTGGAAGCCCATAGAGGGCTATGGAGAAAAAGCAAATATCTTCCGTTCAAAACTGGAAAGAAGCTTTCTGAGAAACTGCTCTGTGTTCTGTTAATTCATCTCACAGAGTTACATCTTTCCCTTCAAGAAGCCTTTCGCTAAGGCTGTTCTTGTGGAATTGGCAAAGGGATATTTGGAAGCCCAAGGAGGGCTATGGAGAAAAAGCAAATATCTTCCGTTCAAAACTCGAAAGAAGCTTTCTGAGAAACTGCTCTGTGTTCTGTTAATTCATCTCACAGAGTTACATCTTTCCCTTCAAGAAGCCTTTCGCTAAGGCTGTTCTTGTGGAATTGGCAAAGGGATATTTGGAAGCCCATAGAGGGCTATGGTGAAAAAGGAATTATCATCCGTTCAAAACTCGAAAGAAGCTTTCTGAGAAACTGCTCTGTGTTCTGTTAATTCATCTACCAGAGTTACATCTTTCCCTTCAAGAAGCCTTTCGCTAAGGCTGTTCTTGTGGAATTGGCAAAGGGATATTTGGAAGCCCTTAGAGGGCTATTTTGAAAAAGGAAATATCTTCCGTTCAAAACTGGAAAGAAGCTTTCTGAGAAACTGCTCTGTGTTCTGTTAATTCATCTCACAGAGTTACATCTTTCCCTTCAAGAAGCCTTTCGCTAAGGCTGTTCTTGTGGAATTGGCAAAGGGATATTTGGAAGCCCATAGAGGGCTATGGGAAAAAAGGAAATATCTTCCGTTCAAAACTGGAAAGAAGCTTTCTGAGAAACTGCTCTGTGTTTTGTTAATTCATCTCCCAGAGTTACATCTTTCCCTTCAAGAAGCCTTTCGCTAAGGCTGTTCTTGTGGAATTGGCAAAGGGATATTTGGAAGCCCATAGAGGACTATTTTGAAAAAGGAAATATCTTCCGTTCAAAACTGGAAAGAAGCTTTCTGAGAAACTGCTCTGTGTTCTGTTAATTCATCTCACAGAGTTACATCTTTCCCTTCAAGAAGCCTTTCGCTAAGGCTGTTCTTGTGGAATTGGCAAAGGGATATTTGGAAGCCCATAGAGGGCTATTTTGAAAAAGGAAATATCTTCCGTTCAAAACTGGAAAGAAGCTTTCTGAGAAACTGCTCTGTGTTCTATTAATTCATCTCACAGAGGTACATCTTTCCCTTCAAGAAGCCTTTCGCTAAGGCTGTTCTTGTGGAATTGGCAAAGGGATATTTGGAAGCCCATAGAGGGCTATGGTGAAAAAGGAAATATCCTCCGTTCAAAACTGGAAAGAAGCTTTCTGAGAAACTGCTCTGTGTTCTGTTAATTCATCTCACAGAGTTACATCTTTCCCTTCAAGTAGCCTTTCGCTAAGGCTGTTCTTGTGGAATTGGCAAAGGGATATTTGGAAGCCCATAAAGGGCTATGGAGAAAAAGCAAATATCTTCCTTTCAAAACTGGAAAGAAGCTTTCTGAGAAACTGCTCTGTGTTCTGTTAATTCATCTCACAGAGTTACATCTTTCCCTTCAAGAAGCCTTTCGCTAAGGCTGTTCTTGTGGAATTGGCAAAGGGATATTTGGAAGCCCATAGAGGGCTATGGAGAAAAACCAAATATCTTCCGTTCAAAACTCGAAAGAAGCTTTCTGAGAAACTGCTCTGTGTTCTGTTAATTCATCTCACAGAGTTACATCTTTCCCTTCAAGAAGCCTTTCGCTAAGGCTGTTCTTGTGGAATTGGCAAAGGGATATTTGGAAGCCCATAGAGGGCTATGGAGAAAAAGCAAATATCTTCCGTTCAAAACTGGAAAGAAGCTTTCTGAGAAACTGCTCTGTGTTCTGTTAATTCATCTCACAGAGTTACATCTTTCCCTTCAAGAAGCCTTTCGCTACGGCTGTTCTTGTGGAATTGGCAAAGGGATATTTGGAAGCCCATAGAGGGCTATTTTGAAAAAGGAAATATCATCCGTTCAAAACTGGAAAGAAGCTTTCTGAGAAACTGCTCTGTGTTCTGTTAATTCATCTCCCAGAGTTACATCTTTCCCTTCAAGAAGCCTTTCGCTAAGGCTGTTCTTGTGGAATTGGCAAAGGGATATTTGGAAGCCCATAGAGGGCTATTTTGAAAAAGGAAATATCTTCCGTTCAAAACTGGAAAGAAGCTTTCTGAGAAACTGCTCTGTGTTCTATTAATTCATCTCACAGAGGTACATCTTTCCCTTCAAGAAGCCTTTCGCTAAGGCTGTTCTTGTGGAATTGGCAAAGGGATATTTGGAACCCCATAGAGGGCTATGGTGAAAAAGGAAATATCTTAAGTTCAAAACTGGAAAGAAGCTTTCTGAGAAACTGCTCTGTGTTCTGTTAATTCATCTCACAGAGTTACATCTTTCCCTTCAAGTAGCCTTTCGCTAAGGCTGTTCTTGTGGAATTGGCAAAGGGATATTTGGAAGCCCATAGAGGGCTATGGAGAAAAAGCAAATATCTTCCGTTCAAAACTGGAAAGAATCTTTCTGAGAAACTGCTCTGTGTTCTGTTAATTCATCTCACAGAGTTACATCTTTCCCTTCAAGAAGCCTTTCGCTAAGGCTGTTCTTGTGGAATTGGCAAAGGGATATTTGGAAGCCCATAGAGGGCTATTTTGAAAAAGGAAATATCTTCCGTTCAAAACTGGAAAGAAGCTTTCTGAGAAACTGCTCTGTGTTCTGTTAATTCATCTCACAGAGTTACATCTTTCCCTTCAAGAAGCCTTTCGCTAAGGCTGTTCTTGTGGAATTGGCAAAGGGATATTTGGAAGCCCATAGAGGGCTATGGAGAAAAACCAAATATCTTCCGTTCAAAACTCGAAAGAAGCTTTCTGAGAAACTGCTCTGTGTTCTGTTAATTCATCTCACAGAGTTACATCTTTCCCTTCAAGAAGCCTTTCGCTAAGGCTGTTCTTGTGGAATTGGCAAAGGGATATTTGGAAGCCCATAGAGGGCTATGGGCAAAAAGGAAATATCTTCCGTTCAAAACTGGAAAGAAGCTTTCTGAGAAACTGCTCTGTGTTTTATTAATACATCTCCCAGTGTTACTTCTATCCCTTCAAGAAGCCTTTCGCTAAGGCTGTTCTTGTGGAATTGGCAAAGGGATATTTGGAAGCCCATAGAGGGCTATGGAGAAAAAGCAAATATCTTCCGTTCAAAACTGGAAAGAAGCTTTCTGAGAAACTGCTCTGTGTTCTGTTAATTCATCTCACAGAGTTACATCTTTCCCTTCAAGAAGCCTTTCGCTAAGGCTGTTCTTGTGGAATTGGCAAAGGGATATTTGGAAGCCCATAGAGGGCAATGGTGAAAAAGAAAATATCTTCCGTTCAAAACTGGAAACAAGCTTTCTGAGAAACTGCTCTGTGTTCTGTTAATTCATCTCACAGAGTTACATCTTTCCCTTCAAGTAGCCTTTCGCTAAGGCTGTTCTTGTGGAATTGGCAAAGGGATATTTGGAAGCCCATAGAGGGCTATGGAGAAAAAGCAAATATCTTCCGTTCAAAACTCGAAAGAAGCTTTCTGAGAAACTGCTCTGTGTTCTGTTAATTCATCTCACAGAGTTACATCTTTCCCTTCAAGAAGCCTTTCGCTAAGGCTGTTCTTGTGGAATTGGCAAAGGGATATTTGGAAGCCCATAGAGGACTACGGAGAAAAAGCAAATATCTTCCGTTCAAAACACGAAAGAAGCTTTCTGAGAAACTGCTCTGTGTTCTGTTAATTCATCTCACAGAGTTACATCTTTCCCTTCAAGAAGCCTTTCGCTAAGGCTGTTCTTGTGGAGTTGGCAAAGGGATATTTGGAAGCCCGTAGAGGGCTATGGTGAAAAAGGAAATATCTTCCGTTCAAAACTCGAAAGAAGCTTTCTGAGAAACTGCTCTCTGTTCTGTTAATTCATCTCCCAGAGTTACATCTTTCCCTTCAAGAAGCCTTTCGCTAAGGCTGTTCTTGTGGAATTGGCAAAGGGATATTTGGAAGCCCATAGAGGGCTATGGAGAAAAAGCAAATATCTTCCGTTCAAAACTGGAAAGAAGCTTTCTGAGAAACTGCTCTGTGTTCTGTTAATTCATCTCACAGAGTTACATCTTTCCCTTCAAGAAGCCTTTCGCTAAGGCTGTTCTTGTGGAATTGGCAAAGGGATATTTGGAAGCCCATAGAGGGCTATGGTGAAAAAGGAAATATCTTCCGTTCAAAACTGGAAACAAGCTTTCTGAGAAACTGCTCTGTGTTCTGTTAATTCATCTCACAGAGTTACATCTTTCCCTTCAAGTAGCCTTTCGCTAAAGCTGTTCTTGTGGAATTGGCAAAGGGATATTTGGAAGCCCATAGAGGGCTATGGAGAAAAAGCAAATATCTTCCGTTCAAAACTGGAAAGAAGCTTTCTGAGAAACTGCTCTGTGTTCTGTTAATTCATCTCACAGAGTTACATCTTTCCCTTCAAGAAGCCTTTCGCTAAGGCTGTTCTTGTGGAATTGGCAAAGGGATATTTGGAAGCCCATAGAGGGCTATGGAGAAAAAGCAAATATCTTCCGTTCAAAACTGGAAAGAAGCTTTCTGAGAAACTGCTCTGTGTTCTGTTAATTCATCTCACAGAGTTACATCTTTCCCTTCAAGAAGCCTTTCGCTAAGGCTGTTCTTGTGGAATTGGCAAAGGGATATTTGGAAGCCCATAGAGGGCTATGGTGAAAAAGGAAATATCTTCCGTTCAAAACTGGAAAGAAGCTTTCTGAGAAACTGCTCTGTGTTTTGTTAATTCATCTCCCAGAGTTACATCTTTCCCTTCAAGAAGCCTTTCGCTAAGGCTGTTCTTGTGGAATTGGCAAAGGGATATTTGGAAGCCCATAGAGGGCTATGGAGAAAAAGCAAATATCTTCCGTTCAAAACTCGAAAGAAGCTTTCTGAGAAACTGCTCTGTGTTCTGTTAATTCATCTCCCAGAGTTACATCTTTCCATTCAAGAAGCCTTTCGCTAAGGCTGTTCTTGTGGAATTGGCAAAGGGATATTTGGAAGCCCATAGAGGGCTATGGAGAAAAAGCAAATATCTTCCGTTCAAAACTGGAAAGAAGTTTTCTGAGAAACTGCTCTGTGTTCTGTTAATTCATCTCACAGAGTTACATCTTTCCCTTTAAGAAGCCTTTCGCTAAGGCTGTTCTTGTGGAATTGGCAAAGGGATATTTGGAAGCCCATAGAGGGCTACAGTGAAAAAGGAAATATCTTCCGTTCAAAACTGGAAACAAGCTTTCTGAGAAAATGCTCTGTGTTCTGTTAATTCATCTCACAGAGTTACATCTTTCCCTTCAAGTAGCCTTTCGCTAAGGCTGTTCTTGTGGAATTGGCAAAGGGATATTTGGAAGCCCATAGAGGGCTATGGAGAAAAAGCAAATATCTTCCGTTCAAAACTGGAAAGAAGCTTTCTGAGAAACTGCTCTGTGTTCTGTTAATTCATCTCACAGAGTTACATCTTTCCCTTCAAGAAGCCTTTCGCTAAGGCTGTTCTTGTGGAATTGGCAAAGGGATATTTGGAAGCCCAAGGAGGGCTATGGAGAAAAAGCAAATATCTTCCGTTCAAAACTCGAAAGAAGCTTTCTGAGAAACTGCTCTGTGTTCTGTTAATTCATCTCACAGAGTTACATCTTTCCCTTCAAGAAGCCTTTCGCTAAGGCTGTTCTTGTGGAATTGGCAAAGGGATATTTGGAAGCCCATAGAGGGCTATGGTGAAAAAGGAATTATCATCCGTTCAAAACTCGAAAGAAGCTTTCTGAGAAACTGCTCTGTGTTCTGTTAATTCATCTACCAGAGTTACATCTTTCCCTTCAAGAAGCCTTTCGCTAAGGCTGTTCTTGTGGAATTGGCAAAGGGATATTTGGAAGCCCTTAGAGGGCTATTTTGAAAAAGGAAATATCTTCCGTTCAAAACTGGAAAGAAGCTTTCTGAGAAACTGCTCTGTGTTCTGTTAATTCATCTCACAGAGTTACATCTTTCCCTTCAAGAAGCCTTTCGCTAAGGCTGTTCTTGTGGAATTGGCAAAGGGATATTTGGAAGCCCATAGAGGGCTATGGGAAAAAAGGAAATATCTTCCGTTCAAAACTGGAAAGAAGCTTTCTGAGAAACTGCTCTGTGTTTTGTTAATTCATCTCCCAGAGTTACATCTTTCCCTTCAAGAAGCCTTTCGCTAAGGCTGTTCTTGTGGAATTGGCAAAGGGATATTTGGAAGCCCATAGAGGGCTATTTTGAAAAAGGAAATATCTTCCGTTCAAAACTGGAAAGAAGCTTTCTGAGAAACTGCTCTGTGTTCTGTTAATTCATCTCACAGAGTTACATCTTTCCCTTCAAGAAGCCTTTCGCTAAGGCTGTTCTTGTGGAATTGGCAAAGGGATATTTGGAAGCCCATAGAGGGCTATTTTGAAAAAGGAAATATCTTCCGTTCAAAACTGGAAAGAAGCTTTCTGAGAAACTGCTCTGTGTTCTATTAATTCATCTCACAGAGGTACATCTTTCCCTTCAAGAAGCCTTTCGCTAAGGCTGTTCTTGTGGAATTGGCAAAGGGATATTTGGAAGCCCATAGAGGGCTATGGTGAAAAAGGAAATATCTTCCGTTCAAAACTGGAAAGAAGCTTTCTGAGAAACTGCTCTGTGTTCTGTTAATTCATCTCACAGAGTTACATCTTTCCCTTCAAGTAGCCTTTCGCTAAGGCTGTTCTTGTTGAATTGGCAAAGGGATATTTGGAAGCCCATAGAGGGCTATGGAGAAAAAGCAAATATCTTCCTTTCAAAACTGGAAAGAAGCTTTCTGAGAAACTGCTCTGTGTTCTGTTAATTCATCTCACAGAGTTACATCTTTCCCTTCAAGAAGCCTTTCGCTAAGGCTGTTCTTGTGGAATTGGCAAAGGGATATTTGGAAGCCCATAGAGGGCTATGGAGAAAAACCAAATATCTTCCGTTCAAAACTCGAAAGAAGCTTTCTGAGAAACTGCTCTGTGTTCTGTTAATTCATCTCACAGAGTTACATCTTTCCCTTCAAGAAGCCTTTCGCTAAGGCTGTTCTTGTGGAATTGGCAAAGGGATATTTGGAAGCCCATAGAGGGCTATGGAGAAAAAGCAAATATCTTCCGTTCAAAACTGGAAAGAAGCTTTCTGAGAAACTGCTCTGTGTTCTGTTAATTCATCTCACAGAGTTACATCTTTCCCTTCAAGAAGCCTTTCGCTAAGGCTGTTCTTGTGGAATTGGCAAAGGGATATTTGGAAGCCCATAGAGGGCTATTTTGAAAAAGGAAATATCATCCGTTCAAAACTGGAAAGAAGCTTTCTGAGAAACTGCTCTGTGTTCTGTTAATTCATCTCACAGAGTTACATCTTTCCCTTCAAGAAGCCTTTCGCTAAGGCTGTTCTTGTGGAATTGGCAAAGGGATATTTGGAAGCCCATAGAGGGCTATATTGAAAAAGGAAATATCTTCCGTTCAAAACTGGAAAGAAGCTTTCTGAGAAACTGCTCTGTGTTCTATTAATTCATCTCACAGAGGTACATCTTTCCCTTCAAGAAGCCTTTCGCTAAGGCTGTTCTTGTGGAATTGGCAAAGGGATATTTGGAAGCCCATAGAGGGCTATGGTGAAAAAGGAAATATCTTAAGTTTAAAACTGGAAAGAAGCTTTCTGAGAAACTGCTCTGTGTTCTGTTAATTCATCTCACAGAGTTACATCTTTCCCTTCAAGTAGCCTTTCGCTAAGGCTGTTCTTGTGGAATTGGCAAAGGGATATTTGGAAGCCCATAGAGGGCTATGGAGAAAAAGCAAATATCTTCCGTTCAAAACTGGAAAGAAGCTTTCTGAGAAACTGCTCTGTGTTCTGTTAATTCATCTCACAGAGTTACATCTTTCCCTTCAAGAAGCCTTTCGCTAAGGCTGTTCTTGTGGAATTGGCAAAGGGATATTTGGAAGCCCATAGAGGGCTATGGAGAAAAACCAAATATCTTCCGTTCAAAACTGGAAAGAAGCTTTCTGAGAAACTGCTCTGTGTTCTGTTAATTCATCTCACAGAGTTACATCTTTCCCTTCAAGAAGCCTTTCGCTAAGGCTGTTCTTGTGGAATTGGCAAAGGGATATTTGGAAGCCCATAGAGGGCTCTGGAGAAAAAGCAAATATCTTCCGTTCAAAACTGGAAAGAAGCTTTCTGAGAAACTGCTCTGTGTTCTGTTAATTCATCTCACAGAGTTACATCTTTCACTTCAAGAAGCCTTTCGCTAAGGCTGTTCTTGTGGAATTGGCAAAGGGATATTTGGAAGCCCATAGAGGGCTATGGAGAAAAACCAAATATCTTCCGTTCAAAACTCGAAAGAAGCTTTCTGAGAAACTTCTCGGTGTTCTGATAATTCATCTCCCAGAGTTACATCTTTCCCTTCAAGAAGCCTTTCGCTAAGGCTGTTCTTGTGGAATTGGCAAAGGGATATTTGGAAGCCCATAGAGGGCTATTTTGAAAAAGGAAATATCTTCCGTTCAAAACTGGAAAGAAGCTTTCTGAGAAACTGCTCTGTGTTCTGTTAATTCATCTCACAGAGTTACATCTTTCCCTTCAAGAAGCCTTTCGCTAAGGCTGTTCTTGTGGAATTGGTAAAGGGATATTTGGAAGCCCATAGAGGGCTATGGTGAAAAAGAAAATATCTTCCGTTCAAAACTGGAAACAAGCTTTCTGAGAAACTGCTCTGTGTTCTGTTAATTCATCTCACAGAGTTACATCTTTCCCTTCAAGTAGCCTTTCGCTAAGGCTGTTGTTGTGGAATTGGCAAAGTGATATTTGGAAGCCCATAGAGGGCTATGGAGAAAAAGCAAATATCTTCCGTTCAAAACTCGAAAGAAGCTTTCTGAGAAACTGCTCTGTGTTCTGTTAATTCATCTCACAGAGTTACATCTTTCCCTTCAAGAAGCCTTTCGCTAAGGCTGTTCTTGTGGAATTGGCAAAGGGATATTTGGAAGCCCATAGAGGGCTACGGAGAAAAAGCAAATATCTTTCGTTCAAAACACGAAAGAAGCTTTCTGAGAAACTGCTCTGTGTTCGGTTAATTCATCTCACAGAGTTACATCTTTCCCTTCAAGAAGCCTTTCGCTAAGGCTGTTCTTGTGGAATTGGCAAAGGGATATTTGGAAGCCCATAGAGGGCTATGGTGAAAAAGGAAATATCTTCCGTTCAAAACTCGAAAGAAGCTTTCTGAGAAACTGCTCTCTGTTCTGTTAATTCATCTCCCAGAGTTACATCTTCCCCTTCAAGAAGCCTTTCGCTAAGGCTGTTCTTGTGGAATTGGCAAAGGGATATTTGGAAGCCCATAGAGGGCTATTTTGAAAAAGGAAATATCTTCCGTTCAAAACTGGAAAGAAGCTTTCTGAGAAACTGCTCTGTGTTCTGTTAATTCATCTCACAGAGTTACATCTTTCCCTTCAAGAAGCCTTTCGCTAAGGCTGTTCTTGTGGAATTGGCAAAGGGATATTTGGAAGCCCATAGAGGGCTATGGTGAAAAAGGAAATATCTTCCGTTCAAAACTGGAAACAAGCTTTCTGAGAAACTGCTCTGTGTTCTGTTAATTCATCTCAAGGAGTTACATCTTTCCCTTCAAGTAGCCTTTCGCTAAGGCTGTTCTTGTGGAATTGGCAAAGGGATATTTGGAAGCCCATAGAGGGCTATGGAGAAAAAGCAAATATCTTCCGTTCAAAACTGGAAAGAAGCTTTCTGAGAAACTGCTCTGTGTTCTGTTAATTCATCTCACAGAGTTACATCTTTCCCTTCAAGAAGCCTTTCGCTAAGGCTGTTCTTGTGGAATTGGCAAAGGGATATATGGAAGCCCATAGAGGGCTATGGAGAAAAAGGAAATATCTTCCGTTCAAAACTGGAAAGAAGCTTTCTGAGAAACTGCTCTGTGTTCTGTTAATTCATCTCACAGAGTTACATCTTTCCCTTCAAGAAGCTTTTCCCTAAGGCTGTTCTTGTGGAATTGGCAAAGGGATATTTGGAAGCCCATAGAGTGCTATGGTGAAAAAGGAAATATCTTCCGTTCAAAACTCGAAAGAAGCTTTCTGAGAAACTACTCTGTGTTCTGTTCATTCATCTCCCAGAGTTACATCTTTCCCTTCAAGAAGCCTTTCGCTAAGGCTGTTCTTTTGGAATTGGCAAAGGGATATTTGGAAGCCCATAGAGGGCTATGGAGAAAAAGCAAATATCTTCCGTTCAAAACTGGAAAGAAGCTTTCTGAGAAACTGCTCTGTGTTCTGTTAATTCATCTCACAGAGTTACATCTTTCCCTTCAAGAAGCCTTTCGCTAAGGCTGTTCTTGTGGAATTGGCAAAGGGATATTTGGAAGCCCATAGAGGGCTATGGAGAAAAAGCAAATATCTTCCGTTCAAAACTGGAAAGAAGCTTTCTGAGAAACTGCTCTGTGTTCTGTTAATTCATCTCACAGAGTTACATCTTTCCCTTCAAGAAGCCTTTCGCTAAGGCTGTTCTTGTGGAATTGGCAAAGGGATATTTGGAAGCCCATAGAGTGCTATGGTGAAAAAGGAAATATCTTCCGTTCAAAACTCGAAAGAAGCTTTCTGAGAAACTGCTCTGTGTTCTGTTATTTCATCTCCCAGAGTTACATCTCTCCCTTCAAGAAGCCTTTCGCTAAGGCTGTTCTTGTGGAATTCGCAAAGGGATATTTGGAAGCCCATAGAGGGCTATGGAGAAAAAGGAAATATCTTCCGTTCAAAACTGGAAAGAAGCTTTCTGAGAAACTGCTCTGTGTTCTGTTAATTCATCTCACAGAGTTACATCTTTCCCTTCAAGAAGCCTTTCGCTAAGGCTGTTCTTGTGGAATTGGCAAAGGGATATTTGGAAGCCCATAGAGGGCTATGGTGAAAAAGGAAATATCTTCCGTTCAAAACTCGAAAGAAGCTTTCTGAGAAACTGCTCTCTGTTCTGTTAATTCATCTCCCAGAGTTACATCTTCCCCTTCAAGAAGCCTTTCGCGAAGGCTGTTCTTGTGGAATTGGCAAAGGGATATTTGGAAGCCCATAGAGGGCTATTTTGAAAAAGGAAATATCTTCCGTTCAAAACTGGAAAGAAGCTTTCTGAGAAACTGCTCTGTGTTCTGTTAATTCATCTCACAGAGTTACATCTTTCCCTTCAAGAAGCCTTTCGCTAAGGCTGTTCTTGTGGAATTGGCAAAGGGATATTTGGAAGCCCATAGAGTGCTATGGTGAAAAAGGAAATATCTTCCGTTCAAAACTCGAAAGAAGCTTTCTGAGAAACTGCTCTGTGTTCTGTTAATTCATCTCCCAGAGTTACATCTTTCCCTTCAAGAAGCCTTTCGCTAAGGCTGTTCTTGTGGAATTGGCAAAGGGGTATTTGGAAGCCCATAGAGGGCTATGGTGAAAAAGGAAATATCTTCCGTTCAAAACTCGAAAGAAGCTTTCTGAGAAACTGCTCTGTGTTCTGTTAATTCATCTACCAGAGTTACATCTTTCCCTTCAAGAAGCCTTTCGCTAAGGCTGTTCTTGTGGAATTGGCAAAGGGATATTTGGAAGCCCATAGAGGGCTATTTTGAAAAAGCAAATATCTTCCGTTCAAAACTGGAAACAAGCTTTCTGAGAAACTGCTCTGTGTTCTGTTAATTCATCTCACAGAGTTACATCTTTCCCTTCAAGAAGCCTTTCGCTAAGGCTGTTATTGTGGAATTGGCAAAGGGATATTTGGAAGCCCATAGAGGGCTATGGGCAAAAAGGAAATATCTTCCGTTCAAAACTGGAAAGAAGCTTTCTGAGAAACTGCTCTGTGTTTTGTTAATTCATCTCCCAGAGTTACATCTTTCCCTTCAAGAAGCCTTTCGCTAAGGCTGTTCTTGTGGAATTGGCAAAGGGATATTTGGAAGCCCATAGAGGGCTATTTTGAAAAAGGAAATATCTTCCGTTCAAAACTGGAAAGAAGCTTTCTGAGAAACTGCTCTGTGTTCTGTTAATTCATCTCACAGAGTTACATCTTTCCATTCAAGAAGCCTTTCGCTAAGGCTGTTCTTGTGGAATTGGCAAAGGGATATTTGGAAGCCCATAGAGGGCTATTTTGAAAAAGGAAATATCTTCCGTTCAAAACTGGAAAGAAGCTTTCTGAGAAACTGCTCTGTGTTCTATTAATTCATCTCACAGAGGTACATCTTTCCCTTCAAGAAGCCTTTCGCTAAGGCTGTTCTTGTGGAATTGGCAAAGGGATATTTGGAAGCCCATAGAGGGCTACGGAGAAAAAGGAAATATCTTCCGTTCAAAACTGGAAAGAAGCTTTCTGAGAAACTGCTCTGTGTTCTGTTAATTCATCTCACAGAGTTACATCTTTCCCTTCAAGTAGCCTTTCGCTAAGGCTGTTCTTGTGGAATTGGCAAAGGGATATTTGGAAGCCCATAGAGGGCTATGGAGAAAAAGCAAATATCTTCCGTTCAAAACTGGAAAGAAGCTTTCTGAGAAACTGCTCTGTGTTCTGTTAATTCATCTCACAGAGTTACATCTTTCCCTTCAAGAAGCCTTTCGCTAAGGCTGTTCTTGTGGAATTGGCAAAGGGATATTTGGAAGCCCATAGAGGGCTATGGAGAAAAACCAAATATCTTCCGTTCAAAACTGGAAAGAAGCTTTCTGAGAAACTGCTCTGTGTTCTGTTAATTCATCTCACAGAGTTACATCTTTCCCTTCAAGAAGCCTTTCGCTAAGGCTGTTCTTGTGGAATTGGCAAAGGGATATTTGGAAGCCCATAGAGGGCTATGGAGAAAAAGCAAATATCTTCCGTTCAAAACTGGAAAGAAGCTTTCTGAGAAACTGCTCTGTATTCTGTTAATTCATCTCACAGAGTTACATCTTTCCCTTCAAGAAGCCTTTCGCTAAGGCTGTTCTTGTGGAATTGGCAAAGGGATATTTGGAAGCCCATAGAGGGCTATGGAGAAAAACCAAATATCTTCCGTTCCAAACTCGAAAGAAGCTTTCTGAGAAACTGCTCTGTGTTCTGATAATTCATCTCCCAGAGTTACATCTTTCCCTTCAAGAAGCCTTTCGCTAAGGCTGTTCTTGTGGAATTGGCAAAGGGATATTTGGAAGCCCATAGAGGGCTATTTTGAAAAAGGAAATATCTTCCGTTCAAAACTGGAAAGAAGCTTTCTGAGAAACTGCTCTGTGTTCTGTTAATTCATCTCACAGAGTTACATCTTTCCCTTCAAGAAGCCTTTCGCTAAGGCTGTTCTTGTGGAATTGGCAAAGGGATATTTGGAAGCCCATAGAGGGCTATGGGCAAAAAGGAAATATCTTCCGTTCAAAACTGGAAAGAAGCTTTCTGAGAAACTGCTCTGTGTTTTGTTAATACATCTCCCAGTGTTACATCTTTCCCTTCAAGAAGCCTTTCGCTAAGGCTGTTCTTGTGGAATTGGCAAAGGGATATTTGGAAGCCCATAGAGGGCTTTGGAGAAAAAGCAAATATCTTCCGTTCAAAACTGGAAAGAAGCTTTCTGAGAAACTGCTCTGTGTTCTGTTAATTCATCTCACAGAGTTACATCTTTCCCTTCAAGAAGCCTTTCGCTAAGGCTGTTCTTGTGGAATTGGTAAAGGGATATTTGGAAGCCCATAGAGGGCTATGGTGAAAAAGAAAATATCTTCCGTTCAAAACTGGAAACAAGCTTTCTGAGAAACTGCTCTGTGTTCTGTTAATTCATCTCACAGAGTTACATCTTTCCCTTCAAGTAGCCTTTCGCTAAGGCTGTTCTTGTGGAATTGGCAAAGGGATATTTGGAAGCCCATAGAGGGCTATGGAGAAAAAGCAAATATCTTCCGTTCAAAACTCGAAAGAAGCTTTCTGAGAAACTGCTCTGTGTTCTGTTAATTCATCTCACAGAGTTACATCTTTCCCTTCAAGAAGCCTTTCGCTAAGGCTGTTCTTGTGGAATTGGCAAAGGGATATTTGGAAGCCCATAGAGGGCTACGGAGAAAAAGCAAATATCTTTCGTTCAAAACACGAAAGAAGCTTTCTGAGAAACTGCTCTGTGTTGTGTTAATTCATCTCACAGAGTTACATCTTTCCCTTCAAGAAGCCTTTCGCTAAGGCTGTTCTTGTGGAATTGGCAAAGGGATATTTGGAAGCCCATAGAGGGCTGTGGTGAAAAAGGAAATATCTTCCGTTCAAAACTCGAAAGAAGCTTTCTGAGAAACTGCTCTCTGTTCTGTTAATTCATCTCCCAGAGTTACATCTTCCCCTTCAAGAAGCCTTTCGCTAAGGCTGTTCTTGTGGAATTGGCAAAGGGATATTTGGAAGCCCATAGAGGGCTATTTTGAAAAAGGAAATATCTTCCGTTCAAAACTGGAAAGAAGCTTTCTGAGAAACTGCTCTGTGTTCTGTTAATTCATCTCACAGAGTTACATCTTTCCCTTCAAGAAGCCTTTCGCTAAGGCTGTTCTTGTGGAATTGGCAAAGGGATATTTGGAAGCCCATAGAGGGCTATGGTGAAAAAGGAAATATCTTCCGTTCAAAACTGGAAAGAAGCTTTCTGAGAAACTACTCTCTGTTCTGTTAATTCATCTCACAGAGTTACATCTTTCCCGTCAAGAAGCCTTTCGCTAAGGCTGTTCTTGTGGAATTGGCAAAGGGATATTTGGAAGCCCATAGAGGGCTATGGAGAAAAAGCAAATATCTTCCGTTCAAAACTGGAAAGAAGCTTTCTGAGAAACTGCTCTGTGTTCTGTTAATTCATCTCACAGAGTTACATCTTTCCCTTCAAGAAGCCTTTCGCTAAGGCTGTTCTTGTGGAATTGGCAAAGGGATATTTGGAAGCCCATAGAGGGCTATGGAGAAAAAGGAAATATCTTCCGTTCAAAACTGGAAAGAAGCTTTCTGAGAAACTGCTCTGTGTTCTGTTAATTCATCTCACAGAGTTACATCTTTCCCTTCAAGAAGCCTTTCGCTAAGGCTGTTCTTGTGGAATTGGCAAAGGGATATTTGGAAGCCCATAGAGTGCTATGGTGAAAAAGGAAATATCTTCCGTTCAAAACTCGAAAGAAGCTTTCTGAGAAACTACTCTGTGTTCTGTTAATTCATCTCCCAGAGTTACATCTTTCCCTTCAAGAAGCCTTTCGCTAAGGCTGTTCTTGTGGAATTGGCAAAGGGATATTTGGAAGCCCATAGAGGGCTATTTTGAAAAAGCAAATATCTTCCGTTCAAAACTGGAAACAAGCTTTCTGAGAAACTGCTCTGTGTTCTGTTAATTCATCTCACAGAGTTACATCTTTCCCTTCAAGAAGCCTTTCGCTAAGGCTGTTATTGTGGAATTGGCAAAGGGATATTTGGAAGCCCATAGAGGGCTATGGGCAAAAAGGAAATATCTTCCGTTCAAAACTCGAAAGAAGCTTTCTGAGAAACTGCTCTGTGTTTTGTTAATTCATCTCCCAGAGTTACATCTTTCCCTTCAAGAAGCCTTTCGCTAAGGCTGTTCTTGTGTAATTGGCAAAGTTATATTTGGAAGCCCATAGAGGGCTATTTTGAAAAAGGAAATATCTTCCGTTCAAAACTGGAAAGAAGCTTTCTGAGAAACTGCTCTGTGTTCTGTTAATTCATCTCACAGAGTTACATCTTTCCATTCAAGAAGCCTTTCGCTAAGGCTGTTCTTGTGGAATTGGCAAAGGGATATTTGGAAGCCCATAGAGGGCTATTTTGAAAAAGGAAATATCTTCCGTTCAAAACTCGAAAGAAGCTTTCTGAGAAACTGCTCTGTGTTCTATTAATTCATCTCACAGAGGTACATCTTTCCCTTCAAGAAGCCTTTCGCTAAGGCTGTTCTTGTGGAATTGGCAAAGGGATATTTGGAAGCCCATAGAGGGCTATGGTGAAAAAGGAAATATCTTCCGTTCAAAACTGGAAAGAAGCTTTCTGAGAAACTGCTCTGTGTTCTGTTAATTCATCTCACAGAGTTACATCTTTCCCTTCAAGTAGCCTTTCGCTAAGGCTGTTCTTGTGGAATTGGCAAAGGGATATTTGGAAGCCCATAGAGGGCTATGGAGAAAAAGCAAATATCTTCCGTTCAAAACTGGAAAGAAGCTTTCTGAGAAACTGCTCTGTGTTGTGTTAATTCATCTCACAGAGTTACATCTTTCCCTTCAAGAAGCCTTTCGCTAAGGCTGTTCTTGTGGAATTGGCAAAGGGATATTTGGAAGCCCATAGAGGGCTATGGAGAAAAACCAAATATCTTCCGTTCAAAACTCGAAAGAAGCTTTCTGAGAAACTGCTCTGTGTTCTGTTAATTCATCTCACAGAGTTACATCTTTCCCTTCAAGAAGCCTTTCGCTAAGGCTGTTCTTGTGGAATTGGCAAAGGGATATTTGGAAGCCCATAGAGGGCTATGGAGAAAAAGCAAATATCTTCCGTTCAAAACTGGAAAGAAGCTTTCTGAGAAACTGCTCTGTGTTCTGTTAATTCATCTCACAGAGTTACATCTTTCCCTTCAAGAAGCCTTTCGCTAAGGCTGTTCTTGTGGAATTGGCAAAGGGATATTTGGAAGCCCATAGAGGGCTATGGAGAAAAACCAAATATCTTCCGTTCAAAACTCGAAAGAAGCTTTCTGAGAAACTGCTCTGTGTTCTGATAATTCATCTCCCAGAGTTACATCTTTCCCTTCAAGAAGCCTTTCGCTAAGGCTGTTCTTGTGGAATTGGCAAAGGGATATTTGGAAGCCCATAGAGGGCTATGGAGAAAAAGCAAATATCTTCCGTTCAAAACTGGAAAGAAGCTTTCTGAGAAACTGCTCTGTGTTCTGTTAATTCATCTCACAGAGTTACATCTTTCCCTTCAAGAAGCCTTTCGCTAAGGCTGTTCTTGTGGAATTGGCAAGGGGATATTTGGAAGCCCATAGAGGGCTATGGGCAAAAAGGAAATATCTTCCGTTCAAAACTGGAAAGAAGCTTTCTGAGAAACTGCTCTGTGTTTTGTTAATACATCTCCCAGTGTTACATCTTTCTCTTCAAGAAGCCTTTCGCTAAGGCTGTTCTTGTGGAACTGGCAAAGGGATATTTGGAAGCCCATAGAGGGCTATGGAGAAAAAGCAAATATCTTCCGTTCAAAACTGGAAAGAAGCTTTCTGAGAAACTGCTCTGTGTTCTGTTAATTCATCTCACAGAGTTACATCTTTCCCTTCAAGAAGCCTTTCGCTAAGGCTGTTCTTGTGGAATTGGTAAAGGGATATTTGGAAGCCCATAGAGGGCTATGGTGAAAAAGAAAATATCTTCCGTTCAAAACTGGAAACAAGCTTTCTGAGAAACTGCTCTGTGTTCTGTTAATTCATCTCACAGAGTTACATCTTTCCCTTCAAGTAGCCTTTCGCTAAGGCTGTTCTTGTGGAATTGGCAAAGGGATATTTGGAAGCCCATAGAGGGCTATGGAGAAAAAGCAAATATCTTCCGTTCAAAACTCGAAAGAAGCTTTCTGAGAAACTGCTCTGTGTTCTGTTAATTCATCTCACAGAGTTACATCTTTCCCTTCAAGAAGCCTTTCGCTAAGGCTGTTCTTGTGGAATTGGCAAAGGGATATTTGGAAGCCCATAGAGGGCTACGGAGAAAAAGCAAATATCTTTCGTTCAAAACACGAAAGAAGCTTTCTGAGAAACTGCTCTGTGTTCTGTTAATTCATCTCACAGAGTTACATCTTTCCCTTCAAGAAGCCTTTCGCTAAGGCTGTTCTTGTGGAATTGGCAAAGGGATATTTGGAAGCCCATAGAGGGCTATGGTGAAAAAGGAAATATCTTCCGTTCAAAACTCGAAAGAAGCTTTCTGAGAAACTGCTCTCTGTTCTGTTAATTCATCTCCCAGAGTTACATCTTCCCCTTCAAGAAGCCTTTCGCTAAGGCTGTTCTTGTGGAATTGGCAAAGGGATATTTGGAAGCCCATAGAGGGCTATTTTGAAAAAGGAAATATCTTCCGTTCAAAACTGGAAAGAAGCTTTCTGAGAAACTGCTCTGTGTTCTGTTAATTCATCTCACAGAGTTACATCTTTCCCTTCAAGAAGCCTTTCGCTAAGGCTGTTCTTGTGGAATTGGCAAAGGGATATTTGGAAGCCCATAGAGGGCTATGGTGAAAAAGGAAATATCTTCCGTTCAAAACTGGAAAGAAGCTTTCTGAGAAACTACTCTCTGTTCTGTTAATTCATCTCACAGAGTTACATCTTTCCCTTCAAGAAGCCTTTCGCTAAGGCTGTTCTTGTGGAATTGGCAAAGGGATATTTGGAAGCCCATAGAGGGCTATGGAGAAAAAGCAAATATCTTCCGTTCAAAACTGGAAAGAAGCTTTCTGAGAAACTGCTCTGTGTTCTGTTAATTCATCTCCCAGAGTTACATCTTTCCCTTCAAGAAGCCTTTCGCTAAGGCTGTTCTTGTGGAATTGGCAAAGGGATATTTGGAAGCCCATAGAGGGCTATGGTGAAAAAGGAAATATCATCCGTTCAAAACTCGAAAGAAGCTTTCTGAGAAACTGCTCTGTGTTCTGTTAATTCATCTACCAGAGTTACATCTTTCCCTTCAAGAAGCCTTTCGCTAAGGCTGTTCTTGTGGAATTGGCAAAGGGATATTTGGAAGCCCTTAGAGGGCTATTTTGAAAAAGGAAATATCTTCCGTTCAAAACTGGAAAGAAGCTTTCTGAGAAACTGCTCTGTGTTCTGTTAATTCATCTCACAGAGTTACATCTTTCCCTTCAAGAAGCCTTTCGCTAAGGCTGTTCTTGTGGAATTGGCAAAGGGATATTTGGAAGCCCATAGAGGGCTATGGGAAAAAAGGAAATATCTTCCGTTCAAAACTGGAGAGAAGCTTTCTGAGAAACTGCTCTGTGTTTTGTTAATTCATCTCCCAGAGTTACATCTTTCCCTTCAAGAAGCCTTTCGCTAAGGCTGTTCTTGTGGAATTGGCAAAGGGATATTTGGAAGCCCATAGAGGGCTATTTTGAAAAAGGAAATATCTTCCGTTCAAAACTGGAAAGAAGCTTTCTGAGAAACTGCTCTGTGTTCGGTTAATTCATCTCACAGAGTTACATCTTTCCCTTCAAGAAGCCTTTCGCTAAGGCTGTTCTTGTGGAATTGGCAAAGGGATATTTGGAAGCCCATAGAGGGCTATTTTGAAAAAGGAAATATCTTCCGTTCAAAACTGGAAAGAAGCTTTCTGAGAAACTGCTCTGTGTTCTATTAATTCATCTCACAGAGGTACATCTTTCCCTTCAAGAAGCCTTTCGCTAAGGCTGTTCTTGTGGAATTGGCAAAGGGATATTTGGAAGCCCATAGAGGGCTATGGTGAAAAAGGAAATATCTTCCGTTCAAAATTGGAAAGAAGCTTTCTGAGAAACTGCTCTGTGTTCTGTTAATTCATCTCACAGAGTTACATCTTTCCCTTCAAGTAGCCTTTCGCTAAGGCTGTTCTTGTGGAATTGGCAAAGGGATATTTGGAAGCCTATAGAGGGCTATGGAGAAAAAGCAAATATCTTCCTTTCAAAACTGGAAAGAAGCTTTCTGAGAAACTGCTCTGTGTTCTGTTAATTCATCTCACAGAGTTACATCTTTCCCTTCAAGAAGCCTTTCGCTAAGGCTGTTCTTGTGGAATTGGCAAAGGGATATTTGGAAGCCCATAGAGGGCTATTTTGAAAAAGGAAATATCTTCCGTTCAAAACTGGAAAGAAGCTTTCTGAGAAACTGCTCTGTGTTCTGTTAATTCATCTCACAGAGTTACATCTTTCCCTTCAAGAAGCCTTTCGCTAAGGCTGTTCTTGTGGAATTGGCAAAGGGATATTTGGAAGCCCATAGAGGGCTATGGAGAAAAAGCAAATATCTTCCGTTCAAAACTGGAAAGAAGCTTTCTGAGAAACTGCTCTGTGTTCTGTTAATTCATCTCACAGAGTTACATCTTTCCCTTCAAGAAGCCTTTCGCTAAGGCTGTTCTTGTGGAATTGGCAAAGGGATATTTGGAAGCCCATAGAGGGCTATTTTGAAAAAGGAAATATCATCCGTTCAAAACTGGAAAGAAGCTTTCTGAGAAACTGCTCTGTGTTCTGTTAATTCATCTCACAGAGTTACATCTTTCCCTTCAAGAAGCCTTTCGCTAAGGCTGTTCTTGTGGAATTGGCAAAGGGATATTTGGAAGCCCATAGAGGGCTATGGAGAAAAAGGAAATATCTTCCGTTCAAAACTGGAAAGAAGCTTTCTGAGAAACTGCTCTGTGTTCTGTTAATTCATCTCACAGAGTTACATCTTTCCCTTCAAGAAGCCTTTCGCTAAGGCTGTTCTTGTGGAATTGGCAAAGGGATATTTGGAAGCCCATAGAGTGCTATGGTGAAAAAGGAAATATCTTCCGTTCAAAACTCGAAAGAAGCTTTCTGAGAAACTACTCTGTGTTCTGTTAATTCATCTCCCAGAGTTACATCTTTCCCTTCAAGAAGCCTTTCGCTAAGGCTGTTCTTGTGGAATTGGCAAAGGGATATTTGGAAGCCCATAGAGGGCTATTTTGAAAAAGCAAATATCTTCCGTTCAAAACTGGAAACAAGCTTTCTGAGAAACTGCTCTGTGTTCTGTTAATTCATCTCACAGAGTTACATCTTTCCCTTCAAGAAGCCTTTCGCTAAGGCTGTTATTGTGGAATTGGCAAAGGGATATTTGGAAGCCCATAGAGGGCTATGGGCAAAAAGGAAATATCTTCCGTTCAAAACTCGAAAGAAGCTTTCTGAGAAACTGCTCTGTGTTTTGTTAATTCATCTCCCAGAGTTACATCTTTCCCTTCAAGAAGCCTTTCGCTAAGGCTGTTCTTGTGTAATTGGCAAAGTTATATTTGGAAGCCCATAGAGGGCTATTTTGAAAAAGGAAATATCTTCCGTTCAAAACTGGAAAGAAGCTTTCTGAGAAACTGCTCTGTGTTCTGTTAATTCATCTCACAGAGTTACATCTTTCCATTCAAGAAGCCTTTCGCTAAGGCTGTTCTTGTGGAATTGGCAAAGGGATATTTGGAAGCCCATAGAGGGCTATTTTGAAAAAGGAAATATCTTCCGTTCAAAACTCGAAAGAAGCTTTCTGAGAAACTGCTCTGTGTTCTATTAATTCATCTCACAGAGGTACATCTTTCCCTTCAAGAAGCCTTTCGCTAAGGCTGTTCTTGTGGAATTGGCAAAGGGATATTTGGAAGCCCATAGAGGGCTATGGTGAAAAAGGAAATATCTTCCGTTCAAAACTGGAAAGAAGCTTTCTGAGAAACTGCTCTGTGTTCTGTTAATTCATCTCACAGAGTTACATCTTTCCCTTCAAGTAGCCTTTCGCTAAGGCTGTTCTTGTGGAATTGGCAAAGGGATATTTGGAAGCCCATAGAGGGCTATGGAGAAAAAGCAAATATCTTCCGTTCAAAACTGGAAAGAAGCTTTCTGAGAAACTGCTCTGTGTTGTGTTAATTCATCTCACAGAGTTACATCTTTCCCTTCAAGAAGCCTTTCGCTAAGGCTGTTCTTGTGGAATTGGCAAAGGGATATTTGGAAGCCCATAGAGGGCTATGGAGAAAAACCAAATATCTTCCGTTCAAAACTCGAAAGAAGCTTTCTGAGAAACTGCTCTGTGTTCTGTTAATTCATCTCACAGAGTTACATCTTTCCCTTCAAGAAGCCTTTCGCTAAGGCTGTTCTTGTGGAATTGGCAAAGGGATATTTGGAAGCCCATAGAGGGCTATGGAGAAAAAGCAAATATCTTCCGTTCAAAACTGGAAAGAAGCTTTCTGAGAAACTGCTCTGTGTTCTGTTAATTCATCTCACAGAGTTACATCTTTCCCTTCAAGAAGCCTTTCGCTAAGGCTGTTCTTGTGGAATTGGCAAAGGGATATTTGGAAGCCCATAGAGGGCTATGGAGAAAAACCAAATATCTTCCGTTCAAAACTCGAAAGAAGCTTTCTGAGAAACTGCTCTGTGTTCTGATAATTCATCTCCCAGAGTTACATCTTTCCCTTCAAGAAGCCTTTCGCTAAGGCTGTTCTTGTGGAATTGGCAAAGGGATATTTGGAAGCCCATAGAGGGCTATGGAGAAAAAGCAAATATCTTCCGTTCAAAACTGGAAAGAAGCTTTCTGAGAAACTGCTCTGTGTTCTGTTAATTCATCTCACAGAGTTACATCTTTCCCTTCAAGAAGCCTTTCGCTAAGGCTGTTCTTGTGGAATTGGCAAGGGGATATTTGGAAGCCCATAGAGGGCTATGGGCAAAAAGGAAATATCTTCCGTTCAAAACTGGAAAGAAGCTTTCTGAGAAACTGCTCTGTGTTTTGTTAATACATCTCCCAGTGTTACATCTTTCTCTTCAAGAAGCCTTTCGCTAAGGCTGTTCTTGTGGAACTGGCAAAGGGATATTTGGAAGCCCATAGAGGGCTATGGAGAAAAAGCAAATATCTTCCGTTCAAAACTGGAAAGAAGCTTTCTGAGAAACTGCTCTGTGTTCTGTTAATTCATCTCACAGAGTTACATCTTTCCCTTCAAGAAGCCTTTCGCTAAGGCTGTTCTTGTGGAATTGGTAAAGGGATATTTGGAAGCCCATAGAGGGCTATGGTGAAAAAGAAAATATCTTCCGTTCAAAACTGGAAACAAGCTTTCTGAGAAACTGCTCTGTGTTCTGTTAATTCATCTCACAGAGTTACATCTTTCCCTTCAAGTAGCCTTTCGCTAAGGCTGTTCTTGTGGAATTGGCAAAGGGATATTTGGAAGCCCATAGAGGGCTATGGAGAAAAAGCAAATATCTTCCGTTCAAAACTCGAAAGAAGCTTTCTGAGAAACTGCTCTGTGTTCTGTTAATTCATCTCACAGAGTTACATCTTTCCCTTCAAGAAGCCTTTCGCTAAGGCTGTTCTTGTGGAATTGGCAAAGGGATATTTGGAAGCCCATAGAGGGCTACGGAGAAAAAGCAAATATCTTTCGTTCAAAACACGAAAGAAGCTTTCTGAGAAACTGCTCTGTGTTCTGTTAATTCATCTCACAGAGTTACATCTTTCCCTTCAAGAAGCCTTTCGCTAAGGCTGTTCTTGTGGAATTGGCAAAGGGATATTTGGAAGCCCATAGAGGGCTATGGTGAAAAAGGAAATATCTTCCGTTCAAAACTCGAAAGAAGCTTTCTGAGAAACTGCTCTCTGTTCTGTTAATTCATCTCCCAGAGTTACATCTTCCCCTTCAAGAAGCCTTTCGCTAAGGCTGTTCTTGTGGAATTGGCAAAGGGATATTTGGAAGCCCATAGAGGGCTATTTTGAAAAAGGAAATATCTTCCGTTCAAAACTGGAAAGAAGCTTTCTGAGAAACTGCTCTGTGTTCTGTTAATTCATCTCACAGAGTTACATCTTTCCCTTCAAGAAGCCTTTCGCTAAGGCTGTTCTTGTGGAATTGGCAAAGGGATATTTGGAAGCCCATAGAGGGCTATGGTGAAAAAGGAAATATCTTCCGTTCAAAACTGGAAAGAAGCTTTCTGAGAAACTACTCTCTGTTCTGTTAATTCATCTCACAGAGTTACATCTTTCCCTTCAAGAAGCCTTTCGCTAAGGCTGTTCTTGTGGAATTGGCAAAGGGATATTTGGAAGCCCATAGAGGGCTATGGAGAAAAAGCAAATATCTTCCGTTCAAAACTGGAAAGAAGCTTTCTGAGAAACTGCTCTGTGTTCTGTTAATTCATCTCCCAGAGTTACATCTTTCCCTTCAAGAAGCCTTTCGCTAAGGCTGTTCTTGTGGAATTGGCAAAGGGATATTTGGAAGCCCATAGAGGGCTATGGTGAAAAAGGAAATATCATCCGTTCAAAACTCGAAAGAAGCTTTCTGAGAAACTGCTCTGTGTTCTGTTAATTCATCTACCAGAGTTACATCTTTCCCTTCAAGAAGCCTTTCGCTAAGGCTGTTCTTGTGGAATTGGCAAAGGGATATTTGGAAGCCCTTAGAGGGCTATTTTGAAAAAGGAAATATCTTCCGTTCAAAACTGGAAAGAAGCTTTCTGAGAAACTGCTCTGTGTTCTGTTAATTCATCTCACAGAGTTACATCTTTCCCTTCAAGAAGCCTTTCGCTAAGGCTGTTCTTGTGGAATTGGCAAAGGGATATTTGGAAGCCCATAGAGGGCTATGGGAAAAAAGGAAATATCTTCCGTTCAAAACTGGAGAGAAGCTTTCTGAGAAACTGCTCTGTGTTTTGTTAATTCATCTCCCAGAGTTACATCTTTCCCTTCAAGAAGCCTTTCGCTAAGGCTGTTCTTGTGGAATTGGCAAAGGGATATTTGGAAGCCCATAGAGGGCTATTTTGAAAAAGGAAATATCTTCCGTTCAAAACTGGAAAGAAGCTTTCTGAGAAACTGCTCTGTGTTCGGTTAATTCATCTCACAGAGTTACATCTTTCCCTTCAAGAAGCCTTTCGCTAAGGCTGTTCTTGTGGAATTGGCAAAGGGATATTTGGAAGCCCATAGAGGGCTATTTTGAAAAAGGAAATATCTTCCGTTCAAAACTGGAAAGAAGCTTTCTGAGAAACTGCTCTGTGTTCTATTAATTCATCTCACAGAGGTACATCTTTCCCTTCAAGAAGCCTTTCGCTAAGGCTGTTCTTGTGGAATTGGCAAAGGGATATTTGGAAGCCCATAGAGGGCTATGGTGAAAAAGGAAATATCTTCCGTTCAAAATTGGAAAGAAGCTTTCTGAGAAACTGCTCTGTGTTCTGTTAATTCATCTCACAGAGTTACATCTTTCCCTTCAAGTAGCCTTTCGCTAAGGCTGTTCTTGTGGAATTGGCAAAGGGATATTTGGAAGCCTATAGAGGGCTATGGAGAAAAAGCAAATATCTTCCTTTCAAAACTGGAAAGAAGCTTTCTGAGAAACTGCTCTGTGTTCTGTTAATTCATCTCACAGAGTTACATCTTTCCCTTCAAGAAGCCTTTCGCTAAGGCTGTTCTTGTGGAATTGGCAAAGGGATATTTGGAAGCCCATAGAGGGCTATTTTGAAAAAGGAAATATCTTCCGTTCAAAACTGGAAAGAAGCTTTCTGAGAAACTGCTCTGTGTTCTGTTAATTCATCTCACAGAGTTACATCTTTCCCTTCAAGAAGCCTTTCGCTAAGGCTGTTCTTGTGGAATTGGCAAAGGGATATTTGGAAGCCCATAGAGGGCTATGGAGAAAAAGCAAATATCTTCCGTTCAAAACTGGAAAGAAGCTTTCTGAGAAACTGCTCTGTGTTCTGTTAATTCATCTCACAGAGTTACATCTTTCCCTTCAAGAAGCCTTTCGCTAAGGCTGTTCTTGTGGAATTGGCAAAGGGATATTTGGAAGCCCATAGAGGGCTATTTTGAAAAAGGAAATATCATCCGTTCAAAACTGGAAAGAAGCTTTCTGAGAAACTGCTCTGTGTTCTGTTAATTCATCTCACAGAGTTACATCTTTCCCTTCAAGAAGCCTTTCGCTAAGGCTGTTCTTGTGGAATTGGCAAAGGGATATTTGGAAGCCCATAGAGGGCTATTTTGAAAAAGGAAATATCTTCCGTTCAAAACTGGAAAGAAGCTTTCTGAGAAACTGCTCTGTGTTCTATTAATTCATCTCACAGAGGTACATCTTTCCCTTCAAGAAGCCTTTCGCTAAGGCTGTTCTTGTGGAATTGGCAAAGGGATATTTGGAAGCCCATAGAGGGCTATGGTGAAAAAGGAAATATCTTAAGTTCAAAACTGGAAAGAAGCTTTCTGAGAAACTGCTCTGTGTTCTGTTAATTCATCTCACAGAGTTACATCTTTCCCTTCAAGTAGCCTTTCGCTAAGGCTGTTCTTGTGGAATTGGCAAAGGGATATTTGGAAGCCCATAGAGGGCTATGGAGAAAAAGCAAATATCTTCCGTTCAAAACTGGAAAGAAGCTTTCTGAGAAACTGCTCTGTGTTCTGTTAATTCATCTCACAGAGTTACATCTTTCCCTTCAAGAAGCCTTTCGCTAAGGCTGTTCTTGTGGAATTGGCAAAGGGATATTTGGAAGCCCATAGAGGGCTATGGAGAAAAACCAAATATCTTCCGTTCAAAACTCGAAAGAAGCTTTCTGAGAAACTGCTCTGTGTTCTGTTAATTCATCTCACAGAGTTACATCTTTCCCTTCAAGAAGCCTTTCGCTAAGGCTGTTCTTGTGGAATTGGCAAAGGGATATTTGGAAGCCCATAGAGGGCTATGGAGAAAAAGCAAATATCTTCCGTTCAAAACTGGAAAGAAGCTTTCTGAGAAACTGCTCTGTGTTCTGTTAATTCATCTCACAGAGTTACATCTTTCACTTCAAGAAGCCTTTCGCTAAGGCTGTTCTTGTGGAATTGGCAAAGGGATATTTGGAAGCCCATAGAGGGCTATGGAGAAAAACCAAATATCTTCCGTTCAAAACTCGAAAGAAGCTTTCTGAGAAACTTCTCTGTGTTCTGATAATTCATCTCCCAGAGTTACATCTTTCCCTTCAAGAAGCCTTTCGCTAAGGCTGTTCTTGTGGAATTGGCAAAGGGATATTTGGAAGCCCATAGAGGGCTATTTTGAAAAAGGAAATATCTTCCGTTCAAAACTGGAAAGAAGCTTTCTGAGAAACTGCTCTGTGTTCTGTTAATTCATCTCACAGAGTTACATCTTTCCCTTCAAGAAGCCTTTCGCTAAGGCTGTTCTTGTGGAATTGGCAAAGGGATATTTGGAAGCCCATAGAGGGCTATGGGCAAAAAGGAAATATCTTCCGTTCAAAACTGGAAAGAAGCTTTCTGAGAAACTGCTCTGTGTTTTGTTAATACATCTCCCAGTGTTACATCTTTCCCTTCAAGAAGCCTTTCGCTAAGGCTGTTCTTGTGGAATTGGTAAAGGGATATTTGGAAGCCCATAGAGGGCTATGGAGAAAAAGCAGATATCTTCCGTTCAAAACTGGAAAGAAGCTTTCTGAGAAACTGCTCTGTGTTCTGTTAATTCATCTCACAGAGTTACATCTTTCCCTTCAAGAAGCCTTTCTCTAAGGCTGTTCTTGTGGAATTGGTAAAGGGATATTTGGAAGCCCATAGAGGGCTATGGTGAAAAAGAAAATATCTTCCGTTCAAAACTGGAAACAAGCTTTCTGAGAAACTGCTCTGTGTTCTGTTAATTCATCTCACAGAGTTACATCTTTCCCTTCAAGTAGCCTTTCGCTAAGGCTGTTGTTGTGGAATTGGCAAAGTGATATTTGGAAGCCCATAGAGGGCTATGGAGAAAAAGCAAATATCTTCCGTTCAAAACTCGAAAGAAGCTTTCTGAGAAACTGCTCTGTGTTCTGTTAATTCATCTCACAGAGTTACATCTTTCCCTTCAAGAAGCCTTTCGCTAAGGCTGTTCTTGTGGAATTGGCAAAGGGATATTTGGAAGCGCATAGAGGGCTACGGAGAAAAAGCAAATATCTTTCGTTCAAAACACGAAAGCAGCTTTCTGAGAAACTGCTCTGTGTTCTGTTAATTCATCTCACAGAGTTACATCTTTCCCTTCAAGAAGCCTTTCGCTAAGGCTGTTCTTGTGGAATTGGCAAAGGGATATATGGAAGCCCATAGAGGGCTATGGTGAAAAAGGAAATATCTTCCGTTCAAAACTCGAAAGAAGCTTTCTGAGAAACTGCTCTCTGTTCTGTTAATTCATCTCCCAGAGTTACATCTTCCCCTTCAAGAAGCCTTTCGCTAAGGCTGTTCTTGTGGAATTGGCAAAGGGATATTTGGAAGCCCATAGAGGGCTATTTTGAAAAAGGAAATATCTTCCGTTCAAAACTGGAAAGAAGCTTTCTGAGAAACTGCTCTGTGTTCTGTTAATTCATCTCACAGAGTTACATCTTTCCCTTCAAGAAGCCTTTCGCTAAGGCTGTTCTTGTGGAATTGGCAAAGGGATATTTGGAAGCCCATAGAGGGCTATGGAGAAAAAGCAAATATCTTCCGTTCAAAACTGGAAAGAAGCTTTCTGAGAAACTGCTCTGTGTTCTGTTAATTCATCTCACAGAGTTACATCTTTCCCTTCAAGAAGCCTTTCGCTAAGGCTGTTCTTGTGGAATTGGCAAAGGGATATTTGGAAGCCCATAGAGGGCTATGGAGAAAAAGGAAATATCTTCCTTTCAAAACTGGAAAGAAGCTTTCTGAGAAACTGCTCTGTGTTCTGTTAATTCATCTCACAGAGTTACATCTTTCCCTTCAAGAAGCCTTTCGCTAAGGCTGTTCTTGTGGAATTGGCAAAGGGATATTTGGAAGCCCATAGAGGGCTATGGAGAAAAAGCAAATATCTTCCGTTCAAAACTGGAAAGAAGCTTTCTGAGAAACTGCTCTGTGTTCTGTTAATTCATCTCACAGAGTTACATCTTTCCCTTCAAGAAGCCTTTCGCTAAGGCTGTTCTTGTGGAATTGGCAAAGGGATATTTGGAAGCCCATAGAGTGCTATGGAGAAAAAGGAAATATCTTCCGTTCAAAACTCGAAAGAAGCTTTCTGAGAAACTGCTCTGTGTTCTGTTAATTAATCTCACAGAGTTACATCTCTCCCTTCAAGAAGCCTTTCGCTAAGGCTGTTCTTGTGGAATTGGCAAAGGGATATTTGGAAGCCCATAGAGGGCTATGGAGAAAAAGCAAATATCTTCCGTTCAAAACTGGAAAGAAGCTTTCTGAGAAACTGCTCTGTGTTCTGTTAATTCATCTCACAGAGTTACATCTTTCCCTTCAAGAAGCCTTTCGCTAAGGCTGTTCTTGTGGAGTTGGCAAAGGGATATTTGGAAGCCCATAGAGGGCTATGGTGAAAAAGGAAATATCTTCCGTTCAAAACTCGAAAGAAGCTTTCTGAGAAACTGCTCTCTGTTCTGTTAATTCATCTCCCAGAGTTACATCTTCCCCTTCAAGAAGCCTTTCGCTAAGGCTGTTCTTGTGGAATTGGCAAAGGGATATTTGGAAGCCCATAGAGGGCTATTTTGAAAAAGGAAATATCTTCCGTTCAAAACTGGAAACAAGCTTTCTGAGAAACTGCTCTGTGTTCTGTTAATTCATCTCACAGAGTTACATCTTTCCCTTCAAGAAGCCTTTCGCTAAGGCTGTTCTTGTGGAATTGGCAAAGGGATATTTGGAAGCCCATAGAGGGCTATGGTGAAAAAGGAAATATCTTCCGTTCAAAACTGGAAAGAAGCTTTATGAGAAACTACTCTCTGTTCTGTTAATTCATCTCACAGAGTTACATCTTTCCCTTCAAGAAGCCTTTCGCTAAGGCTGTTCTTGTGGAATTGGCAAAGGGATATTTGGAAGCCCATAGAGGGCTATGGTGATAAAGGAAATATCTTCCGTTCAAAACTGGAAACAAGCTTTCTGAGAAACTGCTCTGTGTTCTGTTAATTCATCTCAAGGAGTTACATCTTTCCCTTCAAGTAGCCTTTCGCTAAGGCTGTTCTTGTGGAATTGGCAAAGGGATATTTGGAAGCCCATAGAGGGCTATGGAGAAAAAGCAAATATCTTCCGTTCAAAACTGGAAAGAAGCTTTCTGAGAAACTGCTCTGTGATCTGTTAATTCATCTCACAGAGTTACATCTTTCCCTTCAAGAAGCCTTTCGCTAAGGCTGTTCTTGTGGAATTGGCAAAGGGATATTTGGAAGCCCATAGAGGGCTATTTTGAAAAAGCAAATATCTTCCGTTCAAAACTGGAAAAAAGCTTTCTGAGAAACTGTTCTGTGTTCTGTTAATTCATCTCACAGAGTTACATCTTTCCCTTCAAGAAGCCTTTCGCTAAGGCTGTTATTGTGGAATTGGCAAAGGGATATTTGGAAGCCCATAGAGGGCTATGGGCAAAAAGGAAATATCTTCCGTTCAAAACTGGAAAGAAGCTTTCTGAGAAACTGCTCTGTGTTTTGTTAATTCATCTCCCAGAGTTACATCTTTCCCTTCAAGAAGCCTTTCGCTAAGGCTGTTCCTGTGGAATTGGCAAAGGGATATTTGGAAGCCCATAGAGGGCTATTTTGAAAAAGGAAATATCTTCCGTTCAAAACTGGAAAGAAGCTTTCTGAGAAACTGCTCTGTGTTCTGTTAATTCATCTCACAGAGTTACATCTTTCCATTCAAGAAGCCTTTCGCTAAGGCTGTTCTTGTGGAATTGGCAAAGGGATATTTGGAAGCCCATAGAGGGCTATTTTGAAAAAGGAAATATCTTCCGTTCAAAACTGGAAAGAAGCTTTCTGAGAAACTGCTCTGTGTTCTATTAATTCATCTCACAGAGGTACATCTTTCCCTTCAAGAAGCCTTTCGCTAAGGCTGTTCTTGTGGAATTGGCAAAGGGATATTTGGAAGCCCATAGAGGGCTATGGTGAAAAAGGAAATATCTTCCGTTCAAAACTGGAAAGAAGCTTTCTGAGAAACTGCTCTGTGTTCTGTTAATTCATCTCACAGAGTTACATCTTTCCCTTCAAGTAGCCTTTCGCTAAGGCTGTTCTTGTGGAATTGGCAAAGGGATATTTGGAAGCCCATAGAGGGCTATGGAGAAAAAGCAAATATCTTCCGTTCAAAACTGGAAAGAAGCTTTCTGAGAAACTGCTCTGTGTTCTGTTAATTCATCTCACAGAGTTACATCTTTCCCTTCAAGAAGCCTTTCGCTAAGGCTGTTCTTGTGGAATTGGCAAAGGGATATTTGGAAGCCCATAGAGGGCTATGGAGAAAAACCAAATATCTTCCGTTCAAAACTCGAAAGAAGCTTTCTGAGAAACTGCTCTGTGTTCTGTTAATTCATCTCACAGAGTTACATCTTTCCCTTCAAGAAGCCTTTCGCTAAGGCTGTTCTTGTGGAATTGGCAAAGGGATATTTGGAAGCCCCTAGAGGGCTATGGAGAAAAAGCAAATATCTTCCGTTCAAAACTGGAAAGAAGCTTTCTGAGAAACTGCTCTGTGTTCTGTTAATTCATCTCACAGAGTTACATCTTTCCCTTCAAGAAGCCTTTCGCTAAGGCTGTTCTTGTGGAATTGGCAAAGGAATATTTGGAAGCCCATAGAGGGCTATGGAGAAAAACCAAATATCTTCCGTTCAAAACTCGAAAGAAGCTTTCTGAGAAACTGCTCTGTGTTCTGATAATTCATCTCCCAGAGTTACATCTTTCCCTTCAAGAAGCCTTTCGCTAAGGCTGTTCTTGTGGAATTGGCAAAGGGATATTTGGAAGCCCATAGAGGGCTATTTTGAAAAAGGAAATATCTTCCGTTCAAAACTGGAAAGAAGCTTTCTGAGAAACTGCTCTGTGTTTTGTTAATACATCTCCCATTGTTACATCTTTCCCTTCAAGAAGCCTTTCCCTAAGGCTGTTCTTGTGGAATTGGCAAAGTGATATTTGGAAGCCCATAGAGGGCTATGGAGAAAAAGCAAATATCTTCCGTTCAAAACTGGAAAGAAGCTTTCTGAGAAACTGCTCTGTGTTCTGTTAATTCATCTCACAGTGTTACATCTTTCCCTTCAAGAAGCCTTTCGCTAAGGCTGTTCTTGTGGAATTGGTAAAGGGATATTTGGAAGCCCATAGAGGGCTATGGTGATAAGAAAATATCTTCCGTTCAAAACTGGAAACAAGCTTTCTGAGAAACTGCTCTGTGTTCTGTTAATTCATCTCACAGAGTTACATCTTTCCCTTCAAGTAGCCTTTCGCTAAGGCTGTTCTTGTGGAATTGGCAAAGGGATATTTGGAAGCCCATAGAGGGCTATGGAGAAAAAGCAAATATCTTCCGTTCAAAACTCGAAAGAAGCTTTCTGAGAAACTGCTCTGTGTTCTGTTAATTCATCTCACAGAGTTACATCTTTCCCTTCAAGAAGCCTTTCGCTAAGGCTGTTCTTGTGGAATTGGCAAAGGGATATTTGGAAGCCCATAGAGGGCTATGGTGAAAAAGGAAATATCTTCCGTTCAAAACTCGAAAGAAGCTTTCTGAGAAACTGCTCTCTGTTCTGTTAATTCATCTCCCAGAGTTACATCTTCCCCTTCAAGAAGCCTTTCGCTAAGGCTGTTCTTGTGGAATTGGCAAAGGGATATTTGGAAGCCCATAGAGGGCTATTTTGAAAAAGGAAATATCTTCCGTTCAAAACTGGAAAGAAGCTTTCTGAGAAACTGCTCTGTGTTCTGTTAATTCATCTCACAGAGTTACATCTTTCCCTTCAAGAAGCCTTTCGCTAAGGCTGTTCTTGTGGAATTGGCAAAGGGATATTTGGAAGCCCATAGAGGGCTATGGTGAAAAAGGAAATATCTTCCGTTCAAAACTGGAAAGAAGCTTTCTGAGAAACTACTCTCTGTTCTGTTAATTCATCTCACAGAGTTACATCTTTCCCTTCAAGAAGCCTTTCGCTAAGGCTGTTCTTTTGGAATTGGCAAAGGGATATTTGGAAGCCCATAGAGGGCTATGGAGAAAAAGCAAATATCTTCCGTTCAAAACTGGAAAGAAGCTTTCTGAGAAACTGCTCTGTGTTCTGTTAATTCATCTCACAGAGTTACATCTTTCCCTTCAAGAAGCCTTTCGCTAAGGCTGTTCTTGTGGAATTGGCAAAGGGATATTTGGAAGCGCTTAGAGGGCTATGGAGAAAAAGCAAATATCTTCCGTTCAAAACTCGAAAGAAGCTTTCTGAGAAACTGCTCTGTGTTCTGTTAATTCATCTCACAGAGTTACATCTTTCCCTTCAAGAAGCCTTTCGCTAAGGCTGTTCTTGTGGAATTGGCAAAGGGATATTTGGAAGCCCATAGAGGGCTATGGAGAAAAAGGAAATATCTTCCGTTCAAAACTGGAAAGAAGCTTTCTGAGAAACTGCTCTGTGTTCTGTTAATTCATCTCACAGAGTTACATCTTTCCCTTCAAGAAGCCTTTCGCAAAGGCTGTTCTTGTGGAATTGGCAAAGGGATATTTGGAAGCCCATAGAGGGCTACGGTGAAAAAGGAAATATCTTCCGTTCAAAACTGGAAACAAGCTTTCTGAGAAACTGCTCTGTGTTCTGGTAATTCATCTCACAGAGTTACATCTTTCCCTTCAAGTAGCCTTTCGCTAAGGCTGTTCTTGTGGAATTGGCAAAGGGATATTTGGAAGCCCATAGAGGGCTATGGTGAAAAAGGAAATATCTTCCGTTCAAAACTCGAAAGAAGCTTTCTGAGAAACTGCTCTCTGTTCTGTTAATTCATCTCCCAGAGTTACATCTTCCCCTTCAAGAAGCCTTTCGCTAAGGCTGTTCTTGTGGAATTGGCAAAGGGAAATTTGGAAGCCCATAGAGGGCTATTTTGAAAAAGGAAATATCTTCCGTTCAAAACTGGAAAGAAGCTTTCTGAGAAACTGCTCTGTGTTCTGTTAATTCATCTCACAGAGTTACATCTTTCCCTTCAAGAAACCTTTCGCTAAGGCTGTTCTTGTGGAATTGGCAAAGGGATAATTGGAAGCCCATAGAGGGCTATGGTGTAAAAGGAAATATCTTCCGTTCAAAACTGGAAAGAAGCTTTCTGAGAAACTACTCTCTGTTCTGTTAATCCATCTCACAGAGTTACATCTTTCCCTTCAAGAAGCCTTTCGCTAAGGCTGTTCTTGTGGAATTGGCAAAGGGATATTTGGAAGCCCATAGAGGGCTATGGTGAAAAAGGAAATATCTTCCGTTCAAAACTGGAAACAAGCTTTCTGAGAAACTGCTCTGTGTTCTGTTAATTCATCTCAAGGAGTTACATCTTTCCCTTCAAGTAGCCTTTCGCTAAGGCTGTTCTTGTGGAATTGGCAAAGCGATATTTGGAAGCCCATAGAGGGGTATGGAGAAAAAGGAAATATCTTCCGTTCAAAACTGGAAAGAAGCTTTCTGAGAAAATGCTCTGTGTTCTGTTAATTCATCTCACAGAGTTACATCTTTCCCTTCAAGAAGCCTTTCGCTAAGGCTGTTCTTGTGGAATTGGCAAAGGGATATTTGGAAGCCCATAGTGTGCTATGGTGAAGAAGGAAATATCTTCCGTTCAAAACTCGAAAGAAGCTTTCTGAGAAACTGCTCTGTGTTCTGTTAATTCATCTCCCAGAGTTACATCTCTCCCTTCAAGAAGCCTTTCGCTAAGGCTGTTCTTGTGGAATTGGCAAAGGGATATTTGGAAGCCCATAGAGGGCTATGGAGAAAAAGCAAATATCTTCCGTTCAAAACTGGAAAGAAGCTTTCTGAGAAACTGCTCTGTGTTCTGTTAATTCATCTCACAGAGTTACATCTTTCCCTTCAAGAAGCCTTTCGCTAAGGCTGTTCTTGTGGAATTGGCAAAGGGATATTTGGAAGCCCATAGAGGGCTATGGAGAAAAAGCAAATATCTTCCGTTCAAAACTGGAAAGAAGCTTTCTGAGAAACTGCTCTGTGTTCTGTTAATTCATCTCCCAGAGTTACATCTTTCCCTTCAAGAAGCCTTTCGCTAAGGCTGTTCTTGTGGAATTGGCAAAGGGATATTTGGAAGCCCATAGAGGGCTATGGTGAAAAAGGAAATATCTTCCGTTCAAAACTGGAAACAAGCTTTCTGAGAAACTGCTCTGTGTTCTGTTAATTCATCTCACAGAGTTACATCTTTCCCTTCAAGTAGCCTTTCGCTAAGGCTGTTCTTGTGGAATTGGCAAAGGGATATTTGGAAGCCCATAGAGGGCTATGGAGAAAAAGCAAATATCTTCCGTTCAAAACTGGAAAGAAGCTTTCTGAGAAACTGCTCTGTGTTCTGTTAATTCATCTCACAGAGTTACATCTTTCCCTTCAAGAAGCCTTTCGCTAAGGCTGTTCTTGTGGAATTGGCAAAGGGATATTTGGAAGCCCATAGAGGTCTACGGAGAAAAAGCAAATATCTTCCGTTCAAAACTCGAAAGAAGGTTTCTGAGAAACTGCTCTGTGTTCTGTTAATTCATCTCACAGAGTTACATCTTTCCCTTCAAGAAGCCTTTCGCTAAGGCTGTTCTTGTGGAATTGGCAAAGGGATATTTGGAAGCCCATAGAGGGCTATGGTGAAAAAGGAAATATCTTCCGTTCAAAACTGGAAAGAAGCTTTCTGAGAAACTGCTCTGTGTTTTGTTAATTTCTCTCCCAGAGTTACATCTTTCCCTTCAAGAAGCCTTTCGCTAAGGCTGTTCTTGTGGAATTGGCAAAGGGATATTTGGAAGCCCATAGAGGGCTATGGAGAAAAAGCAAATATCTTCCGTTCAAAACTCGAAAGAAGCTTTCTGAGAAACTGCTCTGTGTTCTGTTAATTCATCTCCCAGAGTTACATCTTTCCCTTCAAGAAGCCTTTCGCTAAGGCTGTTCTTGTGGAATTGGCAAAGGGATATTTGGAAGCCCATAGAGGGCTATGGAGAAAAAGCAAATATCTTCCGTTCAAAACTGGAAAGAAGCTTTCTGAGAAACTGCTCTGTGTTCTGTTAATTCATCTCACAGTTACATCTTTCCCTTCAAGAAGCCTTTCGCAAAGGCTGTTCTTGTGGAATTGGCAAAGGGATATTTGGAAGCCCATAGAGGGCTACGGTGAAAAAGGAAATATCTTCCGTTCAAAACTGGAAACAAGCTTTCTGAGAAACTGCTCTGTGTTCTGTTAATTCATCTCACAGAGTTACATCTTTCCCTTCAAGTAGCCTTTCGCTAAGGCTGTTCTTGTGGAATTGGCAAAGGGATATTTGGAAGCCCATAGAGGGCTATGGTGAAAAAGGAAATATCTTCCGTTCAAAACTCGAAAGAAGCTTTCTGAGAAACTGCTCTCTGTTCTGTTAATTCATCTCCCAGAGTTACATCTTCCCCTTCAAGAAGCCTTTCGCTAAGGCTGTTCTTGTGGAATTGGCAAAGGGAAATTTGGAAGCCCATAGAGGGCTATTTTGAAAAAGGAAATATCTTCCGTTCAAAACTGGAAAGAAGCTTTCTGAGAAACTGCTCTGTGTTCTGTTAATTCATCTCACAGAGTTACATCTTTCCCTTCAAGAAACCTTTCGCTAAGGCTGTTCTTGTGGAATTGGCAAAGGGATAATTGGAAGCCCATAGAGGGCTATGGTGAAAAAGGAAATATCTTCCGTTCAAAACTGGAAAGAAGCTTTCTGAGAAACTACTCTCTGTTCTGTTAATCCATCTCACAGAGTTACATCTTTCCCTTCAAGAAGCCTTTCGCTAAGGCTGTTCTTGTGGAATTGGCAAAGGGATATTTGGAAGCCCATAGAGGGCTATGGTGAAAAAGGAAATATCTTCCGTTCAAAACTGGAAACAAGCTTTCTGAGAAACTGCTCTGTGTTCTGTTAATTCATCTCAAGGAGTTACATCTTTCCCTTCAAGTAGCCTTTCGCTAAGGCTGTTCTTGTGGAATTGGCAAAGCGATATTTGGAAGCCCATAGAGGGCTATGGAGAAAAAGGAAATATCTTCCGTTCAAAACTGGAAAGAAGCTTTCTGAGAAACTGCTCTGTGTTCTGTTAATTCATCTCACAGAGTTACATCTTTCCCTTCAAGAAGCCTTTCGCTAAGGCTGTTCTTGTGGAATTGGCAAAGGGATATTTGGAAGCCCATAGTGTGCTATGGTGAAAAAGGAAATATCTTCCGTTCAAAACTCGAAAGAAGCTTTCTGAGAAACTGCTCTGTGTTCTGTTAATTCATCTCCCAGAGTTACATCTCTCCCTTCAAGAAGCCTTTCGCTAAGGCTGTTCTTGTGGAATTGGCAAAGGGATATTTGGAAGCCCATAGAGGGCTATGGAGAAAAAGCACATATCTTCCGTTCAAAACTGGAAAGAAGCTTTCTGAGAAACTGCTCTGTGTTCTGTTAATTCATCTCACAGAGTTACATCTTTCCCTTCAAGAAGCCTTTCGCTAAGGCTGTTCTTGTGGAATTGGCAAAGGGATATTTGGAAGCCCATAGAGGGCTATGGAGAAAAAGCAAATATCTTCCGTTCAAAACTGGAAAGAAGCTTTCTGAGAAACTGCTCTGTGTTCTGTTAATTCATCTCACAGAGTTACATCTTTCCCTTCAAGAAGCCTTTCGCTAAGGCTGTTCTTGTGGAATTGGCAAAGGGATATTTGGAAGCCCTTAGAGGGCTATGGAGAAAAAGGAAATATCTTCCGTTCAAAACTGGAAAGAAGCTTTCTGAGAAACTGCTCTGTGTTCTGTTAATTCATCTCACAGAGTTACATCTTTCCCTTCAAGAAGCCTTTCGCTAAGGCTGTTCTTGTGGAATTGGCAAAGGGATATTTGGAAACCCATAGAGTGCTATGGTGAAAAAGGAAATATCTTCCGTTCAAAACTCGAAAGAAGCTTTCTGAGAAACTACTCTGTGTTCTGTTAATTCATCTCCCAGAGTTACATCTTTCCCTTCAAGAAGCCTTTCGCTAAGGCTGTTCTTGTGGAATTGGCAAAGGGATATTTCGAAGCCCATAGAGGGCTATGGAGAAAAAGCAAATATCTTCCGTTCAAAACTGGAAAGAAGCTTTCTGAGAAACTGCTCTGTGTTCTGTTAATTCATCTCCCAGAGTTCCATCTTTCCCTTCAAGAAGCCTTTCGCTAAGGCTGTTCTTGTGGAATTGGCAAAGGGATATTTGGAAGCCCATAGAGGTCTACGGAGAAAAAGCAAATATCTTCCGTTCAAAACTCGAAAGAAGGTTTCTGAGAAACTGCTCTGTGTTCTGTTAATTCATCTCACAGAGTTACATCTTTCCCTTCAAGAAGCCTTTCGCTAAGGCTGTTCTTGTGGAATTGGCAAAGGGATATTTGGAAGCCCATAGAGGGCTATGGTGAAAAAGGAAATATCTTCCGTTCAAAACTGGAAAGAAGCTTTCTGAGAAACTGCTCTGTGTTTTGTTAATTTCTCTCCCAGAGTTACATCTTTCCCTTCAAGAAGCCTTTCGCTAAGGCTGTTCTTGTGGAATTGGCAAAGGGATATTTGGAAGCCCATAGAGGGCTATGGAGAAAAAGCAAATATCTTCCGTTCAAAACTCGAAAGAAGCTTTCTGAGAAACTGCTCTGTGTTCTGTTAATTCATCTCCCAGAGTTACATCTTTCCCTTCAAGAAGCCTTTCGCTAAGGCTGTTCTTGTGGAATTGGCAAAGGGATATTTGGAAGCCCATAGAGGGCTATGAAGAAAAAGCAAATATCTTCCGTTCAAAACTGGAAAGAAGCTTTCTGAGAAACTGCTCTGTGTTCTGTTAATTCATCTCACAGTTACATCTTTCCCTTCAAGAAGCCTTTCGCAAAGGCTGTTCTTGTGGAATTGGCAAAGGGATATTTGGAAGCCCATAGAGGGCTACGGTGAAAAAGGAAATATCTTCCGTTCAAAACTGGAAACAAGCTTTCTGAGAAACTGCTCTGTGTTCTGTTAATTCATCTCACAGAGTTACATCTTTCCCTTCAAGTAGCCTTTCGCTAAGGCTGTTCTTGTGGAATTGGCAAAGGGATATTTGGAAGCCCATAGAGGGCTATGGAGAAAAAGCAAATATCTTCCGTTCAAAACTGGAAAGAAGCTTTCTGAGAAACTGCTCTGTGTTCTGTTAATTCATCTCACAGAGTTACATCTTTCCCTTCAAGGAGCCTTTCGCTAAGGCTGTTCTTGTGGAATTGGCAAAGGGATATTTGGAAGCCCATAGAGGGCTATTTTGAAAAAGGAAATATCTTCCGTTCAAAACTGGAAACAAGCTTTCTGAGAAACTGCTCTGTGTTCTGTTAATTCATCTCACAGAGTTACATCTTTCCCTTCAAGAAGCCTTTCGCTAAGGCTGTTCTTGTGGAATTGGCAAAGGGATATTTGGAAGCCCATAGAGGGCTACGGGCAAAAAGGAAATATCTTCCGTTCAAAACTGGAAAGAAGCTTTCTGAGAAACTGCTCTGTGTTTTGTTAATTCATCTCCCAGAGTTACATCTTTCCCTTCAAGAAGCCTTTCGCTAAGGCTGTTCTTGTGGAATTGGCAAAGGGATATTTGGAAGCCCATAGAGGGCTATTTTGAAAAAGGAAATATCTTCCGTTCAAAACTGGAAAGAAGCTTTCTGAGAAACTGCTCTGTGTTCTGTTAATTCATCTCACAGAGTTACATCTTTTCCTTCAAGAAGCCTTTCGCTAAGGCTGTTCTTGTGGAATTGGCAAAGGGATATTTGGAAGCCCATAGAGGGCTATTTTGAAAAAGGAAATATCTTCCGTTCAAAACTGGAAAGAAGCTTTCTGAGAAACTGCTCTGTGTTCTATTAATTCATCTCACAGAGGTACATCTTTCCCTTCAAGAAGCCTTTCGCTAAGGCTGTTCTTGTGGAATTGGCAAAGGGATATTTGGAAGCCCATAGAGGGCTATGGTGAAAAAGGAAATATCTTCCGTTCAAAAGTGGAAAGAAGCTTTCTGAGAAACTGCTCTGTGTTCTCTTAATTCATCTCACAGAGTTACATCTTTCCCTTCAAGTAGCCTTTCGCTAAGGCTGTTCTTGTGGAATTGGCAAAGGGATATTTGAAAGCCCACAGAGGGCTATGGAGAAAAAGCAAATATCTCCTTTCAAAACTGGAAAGAAGCTTTCTGAGAAACTGCTCTGTGTTCTGTTAATTCATCTCACAGAGTTATATCTTTCCCTTCAAGAAGCCTTTCGCTACGGCTGTTCTTGTGGAATTGGCAAAGGGATATTTGGAAGCCCATAGAGGGCTATGGAGAAAAAGCAAATATCTTCCGTTCAAAACTGGAAAGAAGCTTTCTAAGAAACTGCTCTGTGTTCTGTTAATTCATCTCACAGAGTTACATCTTTCCCTTCAAGAAGCCTTTCGCTAAGGCTGTTCTTGTGGAATTGGCAAAGGGATATTTGGAAGCCCATAGAGGGCTATGGAGAAAAAGCAAATACCTTCCGTTCAAAACTGGAAAGAAGCTTTCTGAGAAACTGCTCTGTGTTCTGTTAATTCATCTCACAGAGTTACATCTTTCCCTTCAAGAAGCTTTTCGCTAAGGCTGTTCTTGTGGAATTGGCAAAGGGATATTTGGAAGCCCATAGAGTGCTATGGTGAAAAAGGAAATATCTTCCGTTCAAAACTCGAAAGAAGCTTTCTGAGAAACTACTCTGTGTTCTGTTAATTCATCTCCCAGAGTTACATCTTTCCCTTCAAGAAGCCTTTCGCTAAGGCTGTTCTTTTGGAATTGGCAAAGGGATATTTGGAAGCCCATAGAGGGCTATGGAGAAAAAGCAAATATCTTCCGTTCAAAACTGGAAAGAAGCTTTCTGAGAAACTGCTCTGTGTTCTGTTAATTCATCTCACAGAGTTACATCTTTCCCTTCAAGAAGCCTTTCGCTAAGGCTGTTCTTGTGGAATTGGCAAAGGGATATTTGGAAGCCCACAGAGGGCTATGGAGAAAAAGGAAATATCTTCCGTTCAAAACTGGAAAGAAGCTTTCTGAGAAACTGCTCTGTGTTCTGTTAATTCATCTCACAGAGTTACATCTTTCCCTTCAAGAAGCCTTTCGCTAAGGCTGTTCTTGTGGAATTGGCAAAGGGATATTTGGAAGCCCATAGAGTGCTATGGTGAAAAAGGAAATATCTTCCGTTCAAAACTCGAAAGAAGCATTCTGAGAAACTGCTCTGTGTTCTGTTAATTCATCTCCCAGAGTTACATCTCTCCCTTCAAGAAGCCTTTCGCTAAGGCTGTTCTTGTGGAATTGGCAAAGGGATATTTGGAAGCCCATAGAGGGCTATGGTGAAAAAGGAAATATCTTCCGTTCAAAACTCGAAAGAAGCTTTCTGAGAAACTGCTCTGTGTTCTGTTAATTCATCTCACAGAGTTACATCTTTCCCTTCAAGAAGCCTTTCGCTAAGGCTGTTCTTGTGGAATTGGCAAAGGGATATTTGGAAGCCCATAGAGGTCTACGGAGAAAAAGCAAATATCTTCCGTTCAAAACTCGAAAGAAGGTTTCTGAGAAACTGCTCTGTGTTCTGTTAATTCATCTCACAGAGTTACATCTTTCCCTTCAAGAAGCCTTTCGCTAAGGCTGTTCTTGTGGAATTGGCAAAGGGATATTTGGAAGCCCATAGAGGGCTATGGTGAAAAAGGAAATATCTTCCGTTCAAAACTGGAAAGAAGCTTTCTGAGAAACTGCTCTGTATTTTGTTAATTTCTCTCCCAGAGTTACATCTTTCCCTTCAAGAAGCCTTTCGCTAAGGCTGTTCTTGTGGAATTGGCAAAGGGATATTTGGAAGCCCATAGAGGGCTATGGAGAAAAAGCAAATATCTTCCGTTCAAAACTCGAAAGAAGCTTTCTGAGAAACTGCTCTGTGTTCTGTTAATTCATCTCCCAGAGTTACATCTTTCCCTTCAAGAAGCCTTTCGCTAAGGCTGTTCTTGTGGAATTGGCAAAGGGATATTTGGAAGCCCATAGAGGGCTATGGAGAAAAAGCAAATATCTTCCGTTCAAAACTGGAAAGAAGCTTTCTGAGAAACTGCTCTGTGTTCTGTTAATTCATCTCACAGTTACATCTTTCCCTTCAAGAAGCCTTTCGCAAAGGCTGTTCTTGTGGAATTGGCAAAGGGATATTTGGAAGCCCATAGAGGGCTACGGTGAAAAAGGAAATATCTTCCGTTCAAAACTGGAAACAAGCTTTCTGAGAAACTGCTCTGTGTTCTGTTAATTCATCTCACAGAGTTACATCTTTCCCTTCAAGTAGCCTTTCGCTAAGGCTGTTCTTGTGGAATTGGCAAAGGGATATTTGGAAGCCCATAGAGGGCTATGGAGAAAAAGCAAATATCTTCCGTTCAAAACTGGAAAGAAGCTTTCTGAGAAACTGCTCTGTGTTCTGTTAATTCATCTCACAGAGTTACATCTTTCCCTTCAAGGAGCCTTTCGCTAAGGCTGTTCTTGTGGAATTGGCAAAGGGATATTTGGAAGCCCATAGAGGGCTATTTTGAAAAAGGAAATATCTTCCGTTCAAAACTGGAAACAAGCTTTCTGAGAAACTGCTCTGTGTTCTGTTAATTCATCTCACAGAGTTACATCTTTCCCTTCAAGAAGCCTTTCGCTAAGGCTGTTCTTGTGGAATTGGCAAAGGGATATTTGGAAGCCCATAGAGGGCTACGGGCAAAAAGGAAATATCTTCCGTTCAAAACTGGAAAGAAGCTTTCTGAGAAACTGCTCTGTGTTTTGTTAATTCATCTCCCAGAGTTACATCTTTCCCTTCAAGAAGCCTTTCGCTAAGGCTGTTCTTGTGGAATTGGCAAAGGGATATTTGGAAGCCCATAGAGGGCTATTTTGAAAAAGGAAATATCTTCCGTTCAAAACTGGAAAGAAGCTTTCTGAGAAACTGCTCTGTGTTCTGTTAATTCATCTCACAGAGTTACATCTTTCCCTTCAAGAAGCCTTTCGCTAAGGCTGTTCTTGTGGAATTGGCAAAGGGATATTTGGAAGCCCATAGAGGGCTATTTTGAAAAAGGAAATATCTTCCGTTCAAAACTGGAAAGAAGCTTTCTGAGAAACTGCTCTGTGTTCTGTTAATTCATCTCACAGAGGTACATCTTTCCCTTCAAGAAGCCTTTCGCTAAGGCTGTTCTTGTGGAATTGGCAAAGGGATATTTGGAAGCCCATAGAGGGCTATGGTGAAAAAGGAAATATCTTCCGTTCAAAACTGGAAAGAAGCTTTCTGAGAAACTGCTCTGTGTTCTGTTAATTCATCTCACAGAGTTACATCTTTCCCTTCAAGTAGCCTTTCGCTAAGGCTGTTCTTGTGGAATTGGCAAAGGGATATTTGGAAGCCCATAGAGGGCTATGGAGAAAAAGCAAATATCTCCTTTCAAAACTGGAAAGAAGCTTTCTGAGAAACTGCTCTGTGTTCTGTTAATTCATCTCACAGAGTTACATCTTTCCCTTCAAGAAGCCTTTCGCTAAGGCTGTTCTTGTGGAATTGGCAAAGGGATATTTGGAAGCCCATAGAGGGCTATGGAGAAAAAGCAAATATCTTCCGTTCAAAACTGGAAAGAAGCTTTCTGAGAAACTGCTCTGTGTTCTGTTAATTCATCTCACAGAGTTACATCTTTCCCTTCAAGAAGCCTTTCGCTAAGGCTGTTCTTGTGGAATTGGCAAAGGGATATTTGGAAGCCCATAGAGGGCTATGGAGAAAAAGCAAATACCTTCCGTTCAAAACTGGAAAGAAGATTTCTGAGAAACTGCTCTGTGTTCTGTTAATTCATCTCACAGAGTTACAGCTTTCCCTTCAAGAAGCTTTTCGCTAAGGCTGTTCTTGTGGAATTGGCAAAGGGATATTTGGAAGCCCATAGAGTGCTATGGTGAAAAAGGAAATATCTTCCGTTCAAAACTCGAAAGAAGCTTTCTGAGAAACTGCTCTGTGTTCTGTTAATTCATCTCCCAGAGTTACATCTTTCCCTTCAAGAAGCCTTTCGCTAAGGCTGTTCTTTTGGAATTGGCAAAGGGATATTTGGAAGCCCATAGAGGGCTATGGAGAAAAAGCAAATATCTTCCGTTCAAAACTGGAAAGAAGCTTTCTGAGAAACTGCTCTGTGTTCTGTTAATTCATCTCACAGAGTTACATCTTTCCCTTCAAGAAGCCTTTCGCTAAGGCTGTTCTTGTGGAATTGGCAAAGGGATATTTGGAAGCCCATAGAGGGCTATGGAGAAAAAGGAAATATCTTCCGTTCAAAACTGTAAAGAAGCTTTCTGAGAAACTGCTCTGTGTTCTGTTAATTCATCTCACAGAGTTACATCTTTCCCTTCAAGAAGCCTTTCGCTAAGGCTGTTCTTGTGGAATTGGCAAAGGGATATTTGGAAGCCCATAGAGTGCTATGGTGAAAAAGGAAATATCTTCCGTTCAAAACTCGAAAGAAGCATTCTGAGAAACTGCTCTGTGTTCTGTTAATTCATCTCCCAGAGTTACATCTCTCCCTTCAAGAAGCCTTTCGCTAAGGCTGTTCTTGTGGAATTGGCAAAGGGATATTTGGAAGCCCATAGAGGGCTATGGTGAAAAAGGAAATATCTTCCGTTCAAAACTCGAAAGAAGCTTTCTGAGAAACTGCTCTCTGTTCTGTTAATTCATCTCCCAGAGTTACATCTTCCCCTTCAAGAAGCCTTTCGCTAAGGCTGTTCTTGTGGAATTGGCAAAGGGATATTTGGAAGCCCATAGAGGGCTATTTTGAAAAAGGAAATATCTTCCGTTCAAAACTGGAAAGAAGCTTTCTGAGAAACTGCTCTGTGTTCTGTTAATTCATCTCACAGAGTTACATCTTTCCCTTCAAGAAGCCTTTCGCTAATGCTGTTCTTGTGGAATTGGCAAAGGGATATTTGGAAGCCCATAGAGGGCTATGGTGAAAAAGGAAATATCTTCCGTTCAAAACTGGAAAGAAGCTTTCTGAGAAACTACTCTCTGTTCTGTTAATTCATCTCACAGAGTTACATCTTCCCCTTCAAGAAGCCTTTCGCTAAGGCTGTTCTTGTGGAATTGGCAAAGGGATATTTGGAAGCCCATAGAGGGCTATGGTGAAAAAGGAAATATCTTCCGTTCAAAACTGGAAACAAGCTTTCTGAGAAACTGCTCTGTGTTCTGTTAATTCATCTCAAGGAGTTACATCTTTCCCTTCAAGTAGCCTTTCGCTAAGGCTGTTCTTGTGGAATTGGCAAAGGGATATTTGGAAGCCCATAGAGGGCTATGGAGAAAAAGCAAATATCTTCCGTTCAAAACTGGAAAGAAGCTTTCTGAGAAACTGCTCTGTGTTCTGTTAATTCATCTCACAGAGTTACATCTTTCCCTTCAAGAAGCGTTTCGCTAAGGCTGTTCTTGTGGAATTGGCAAAGGGATATTTGGAAGCCCATAGAGGGCTATGGAGAAAAAGGAAATATCTTCCGTTCAAAACTGGAAAGAAGCTTTCTGAGAAACTGCTCTGTGTTCTATTAATTCATCTCACAGAGGTACATCTTTCCCTTCAAGAAGCCTTTCGCTAAGGCTGTTCTTGTGGAATTGGCAAAGGGATATTTGGAAGCCCATAGAGGGCTATCTTGAAAAAGGAAATATCTTCCGTTCAAAACTGGAAAGAAGCTTTCTGAGAAACTGCTCTGTGTTCTGTTAATTCATCTCACAGAGTTACATCTTTCCCTTCAAGTAGCCTTTCGCTAAGGCAGTTCTTGTGGAATTGGCAAAGGGATATTTGGAAGCCCATAGAGGGCTATGGAGAAAAAGCAAATATCTTCCGTTCAAAACTGGAAAGAAGCTTTCTGAGAAACTGCTCTGTGTTCTGTTAATTCATCTCACAGAGTTACATCTTTCCCTTCAAGAAGCCTTTCGCTAAGGCTGTTCTTGTGGAATTGGCAAAGGGATATTTGGAAGCCCATAGAGGGTTATGTTGAAAAACCAAATATCTTCCGTTCAAAACTCGAAAGAAGCTTTCTGAGAAACTGCTCTGTGTTCTGTTAATTCATCTCACAGAGTTACATCTTTCCCTTCAAGAAGCCTTTCGCTAAGGCTGTTCTTGTGGAATTGGCAAAGGGATATTTGGAAGCCCATAGAGGGCTATTTCGAAAAAGCAAATATCTTCCGTTCAAAACTGGAAACAAGCTTTCTGAGAAACTGCTCTGTGTTCTGTTAATTCATCTCACAGAGTTACATCTTTCCCTTCAAGAAGCCTTTCGCTAAGGCTGTTCTTGTGGAATTGGCAAAGGGATATTTGGAAGCCCATAGAGGGCTATGGGCAAAAAGGAAATATCTTCCGTTCAAAACTGGAAAGAAGCTTTCTGAGAAACTGCTCTGTGTTTTGTTAATTCATCTCCCAGAGTTGCATCTTTCCCTTCAAGAAGCCTTTCGCTAAGGCTGTTCTTGTGGAATTGGCAAAGGGATATTTGGAAGCCCATAGAGGGCTATTTTGAAAAAGCAAATATCTTCCGTTCAAAACTGGAAACAAGCTTTCTGAGAAACTGCTCTGTGTTCTGTTAATTCATCTCACAGAGTTACATCTTTCCCTTCAAGAAGCCTTTCGCTAAGGCTGTTCTTGTGGAATTGGCAAAGGGATATTTGGAAGCCCATAGAGGGCTATGGGCAAAAAGGAAATATCTTCCGTTCAAAACTGGAAAGAAGCTTTCTGAGAAACTGCTCTGTGTTTTGTTAATTCATCTCCCAGAGTTACATCTTTCCCTTCAAGAAGCCTTTCGCTAAGGCTGTTCTTGTGGAATTGGCAAAGGGATATTTGGAAGCCCATAGAGGGCTATTTTGAAAAAGGAAATATCTTCCGTTCAAAACTGGAAAGAAGCTTTCTGAGAAACTGCTCTGTGTTCTATTAATTTATCTCACAGAGGAACATCTTTCCCTTCAAGAAGCCTTTCGCTAAGGCTGTTCTTGTGGAATTGGCAAAGGGATATTTGGAAGCCCATAGAGGGCTATGGTGAAAAAGGAAATATCTTCCGTTCAAAACTGGAAAGAAGCTTTCTGAGAAACTGCTCTGTGTTCTGTTAATTCATCTCACAGAGTTACATCTTTCCCTTCAAGTAGCCTTTCGCTAAGGCTGTTCTTGTGGAATTGGCAAAGGGATATTTGGAAGCCCATAGAGGGCTATGCAGAAAAAGCAAATATCTTCCGTTCAAAACTGGAAAGAAGCTTTCTGAGAAACTGCTCTGTGTTCTGTTAATTCATCTCACAGAGTTACATCTTTCCCTTCAAGAAGCCTTTCGCTAAGGCTGTTCTTGTGGAATTGGCAAAGGGATATTTGGAAGCCCATAGAGGGCTATGGAGAAAAACCAAATATCTTCCGTTCAAAACTCGAAAGAAGCTTTCTGAGAAACTGCTCTGTGTTCTGTTAATTCATCTCACAGAGTTACATCTTTCCCTTCAAGAAGCCTTTCGCTAAGGCTGTTCTTGTGGAATTGGCCAAGGGATATTTGGAAGCCCATAGAGGGCTATGGAGAAAAAGCAAATATCTTCCGTTCAAAACTGGAAAGAAGCTTTCTGAGAAACTGCTCTGTGTTCTGTTAATTCATCTCACAGAGTTACATCTTTCCCTTCAAGAAGCCTTTCGCTAAGGCTGTTCTTGTGGAATTGGCAAAGGGATATTTGGAAGCCCATAGAGGGCTATGGAGAAAAACCAAATATCTTCCGTTCAAAACTCGAAAGAAGCTTTCTGAGAAACTGCTCTGTGTTCTGTTAATTCATCTCCCAGAGTTACATCTCTCCCTTCAAGAAGCCTTTCGCTAAGGCTGTTCTTGTGGAATTGGCAAAGGGATATTTGGAAGCCCATAGAGGGCTATGGTGAAAAAGGAAATATCTTCCGTTCAAAACTCGAAAGAAGCTTTCTGAGAAACTGCTCTGTGTTCTGTTAATTCATCTCACAGAGTTACATCTTTCCCTTCAAGAAGCCTTTCGCTAAGGCTGTTCTTGTGGAATTGGCAAAGGGATATTTGGAAGCCCATAGAGGTCTACGGAGAAAAAGCAAATATCTTCCGTTCAAAACTCGAAAGAAGGTTTCTGAGAAACTGCTCTGTGTTCTGTTAATTCATCTCACAGAGTTACATCTTTCCCTTCAAGAAGCCTTTCGCTAAGGCTGTTCTTGTGGAATTGGCAAAGGGATATTTGGAAGCCCATAGAGGGCTATGGTGAAAAAGGAAATATCTTCCGTTCAAAACTGGAAAGAAGCTTTCTGAGAAACTGCTCTGTATTTTGTTAATTTCTCTCCCAGAGTTACATCTTTCCCTTCAAGAAGCCTTTCGCTAAGGCTGTTCTTGTGGAATTGGCAAAGGGATATTTGGAAGCCCATAGAGGGCTATGGAGAAAAAGCAAATATCTTCCGTTCAAAACTCGAAAGAAGCTTTCTGAGAAACTGCTCTGTGTTCTGTTAATTCATCTCCCAGAGTTACATCTTTCCCTTCAAGAAGCCTTTCGCTAAGGCTGTTCTTGTGGAATTGGCAAAGGGATATTTGGAAGCCCATAGAGGGCTATGGAGAAAAAGCAAATATCTTCCGTTCAAAACTGGAAAGAAGCTTTCTGAGAAACTGCTCTGTGTTCTGTTAATTCATCTCACAGTTACATCTTTCCCTTCAAGAAGCCTTTCGCAAAGGCTGTTCTTGTGGAATTGGCAAAGGGATATTTGGAAGCCCATAGAGGGCTACGGTGAAAAAGGAAATATCTTCCGTTCAAAACTGGAAACAAGCTTTCTGAGAAACTGCTCTGTGTTCTGTTAATTCATCTCACAGAGTTACATCTTTCCCTTCAAGTAGCCTTTCGCTAAGGCTGTTCTTGTGGAATTGGCAAAGGGATATTTGGAAGCCCATAGAGGGCTATGGAGAAAAAGCAAATATCTTCCGTTCAAAACTGGAAAGAAGCTTTCTGAGAAACTGCTCTGTGTTCTGTTAATTCATCTCACAGAGTTACATCTTTCCCTTCAAGGAGCCTTTCGCTAAGGCTGTTCTTGTGGAATTGGCAAAGGGATATTTGGAAGCCCATAGAGGGCTATTTTGAAAAAGGAAATATCTTCCGTTCAAAACTGGAAACAAGCTTTCTGAGAAACTGCTCTGTGTTCTGTTAATTCATCTCACAGAGTTACATCTTTCCCTTCAAGAAGCCTTTCGCTAAGGCTGTTCTTGTGGAATTGGCAAAGGGATATTTGGAAGCCCATAGAGGGCTACGGGCAAAAAGGAAATATCTTCCGTTCAAAACTGGAAAGAAGCTTTCTGAGAAACTGCTCTGTGTTTTGTTAATTCATCTCCCAGAGTTACATCTTTCCCTTCAAGAAGCCTTTCGCTAAGGCTGTTCTTGTGGAATTGGCAAAGGGATATTTGGAAGCCCATAGAGGGCTATTTTGAAAAAGGAAATATCTTCCGTTCAAAACTGGAAAGAAGCTTTCTGAGAAACTGCTCTGTGTTCTGTTAATTCATCTCACAGAGTTACATCTTTCCCTTCAAGAAGCCTTTCGCTAAGGCTGTTCTTGTGGAATTGGCAAAGGGATATTTGGAAGCCCATAGAGGGCTATTTTGAAAAAGGAAATATCTTCCGTTCAAAACTGGAAAGAAGCTTTCTGAGAAACTGCTCTGTGTTCTGTTAATTCATCTCACAGAGGTACATCTTTCCCTTCAAGAAGCCTTTCGCTAAGGCTGTTCTTGTGGAATTGGCAAAGGGATATTTGGAAGCCCATAGAGGGCTATGGTGAAAAAGGAAATATCTTCCGTTCAAAACTGGAAAGAAGCTTTCTGAGAAACTGCTCTGTGTTCTGTTAATTCATCTCACAGAGTTACATCTTTCCCTTCAAGTAGCCTTTCGCTAAGGCTGTTCTTGTGGAATTGGCAAAGGGATATTTGGAAGCCCATAGAGGGCTATGGAGAAAAAGCAAATATCTCCTTTCAAAACTGGAAAGAAGCTTTCTGAGAAACTGCTCTGTGTTCTGTTAATTCATCTCACAGAGTTACATCTTTCCCTTCAAGAAGCCTTTCGCTAAGGCTGTTCTTGTGGAATTGGCAAAGGGATATTTGGAAGCCCATAGAGGGCTATGGAGAAAAAGCAAATATCTTCCGTTCAAAACTGGAAAGAAGCTTTCTGAGAAACTGCTCTGTGTTCTGTTAATTCATCTCACAGAGTTACATCTTTCCCTTCAAGAAGCCTTTCGCTAAGGCTGTTCTTGTGGAATTGGCAAAGGGATATTTGGAAGCCCATAGAGGGCTATGGAGAAAAAGCAAATACCTTCCGTTCAAAACTGGAAAGAAGATTTCTGAGAAACTGCTCTGTGTTCTGTTAATTCATCTCACAGAGTTACAGCTTTCCCTTCAAGAAGCTTTTCGCTAAGGCTGTTCTTGTGGAATTGGCAAAGGGATATTTGGAAGCCCATAGAGTGCTATGGTGAAAAAGGAAATATCTTCCGTTCAAAACTCGAAAGAAGCTTTCTGAGAAACTGCTCTGTGTTCTGTTAATTCATCTCCCAGAGTTACATCTTTCCCTTCAAGAAGCCTTTCGCTAAGGCTGTTCTTTTGGAATTGGCAAAGGGATATTTGGAAGCCCATAGAGGGCTATGGAGAAAAAGCAAATATCTTCCGTTCAAAACTGGAAAGAAGCTTTCTGAGAAACTGCTCTGTGTTCTGTTAATTCATCTCACAGAGTTACATCTTTCCCTTCAAGAAGCCTTTCGCTAAGGCTGTTCTTGTGGAATTGGCAAAGGGATATTTGGAAGCCCATAGAGGGCTATGGAGAAAAAGGAAATATCTTCCGTTCAAAACTGTAAAGAAGCTTTCTGAGAAACTGCTCTGTGTTCTGTTAATTCATCTCACAGAGTTACATCTTTCCCTTCAAGAAGCCTTTCGCTAAGGCTGTTCTTGTGGAATTGGCAAAGGGATATTTGGAAGCCCATAGAGTGCTATGGTGAAAAAGGAAATATCTTCCGTTCAAAACTCGAAAGAAGCATTCTGAGAAACTGCTCTGTGTTCTGTTAATTCATCTCCCAGAGTTACATCTCTCCCTTCAAGAAGCCTTTCGCTAAGGCTGTTCTTGTGGAATTGGCAAAGGGATATTTGGAAGCCCATAGAGGGCTATGGTGAAAAAGGAAATATCTTCCGTTCAAAACTCGAAAGAAGCTTTCTGAGAAACTGCTCTCTGTTCTGTTAATTCATCTCCCAGAGTTACATCTTCCCCTTCAAGAAGCCTTTCGCTAAGGCTGTTCTTGTGGAATTGGCAAAGGGATATTTGGAAGCCCATAGAGGGCTATTTTGAAAAAGGAAATATCTTCCGTTCAAAACTGGAAAGAAGCTTTCTGAGAAACTGCTCTGTGTTCTGTTAATTCATCTCACAGAGTTACATCTTTCCCTTCAAGAAGCCTTTCGCTAATGCTGTTCTTGTGGAATTGGCAAAGGGATATTTGGAAGCCCATAGAGGGCTATGGTGAAAAAGGAAATATCTTCCGTTCAAAACTGGAAAGAAGCTTTCTGAGAAACTACTCTCTGTTCTGTTAATTCATCTCACAGAGTTACATCTTCCCCTTCAAGAAGCCTTTCGCTAAGGCTGTTCTTGTGGAATTGGCAAAGGGATATTTGGAAGCCCATAGAGGGCTATGGTGAAAAAGGAAATATCTTCCGTTCAAAACTGGAAACAAGCTTTCTGAGAAACTGCTCTGTGTTCTGTTAATTCATCTCAAGGAGTTACATCTTTCCCTTCAAGTAGCCTTTCGCTAAGGCTGTTCTTGTGGAATTGGCAAAGGGATATTTGGAAGCCCATAGAGGGCTATGGAGAAAAAGCAAATATCTTCCGTTCAAAACTGGAAAGAAGCTTTCTGAGAAACTGCTCTGTGTTCTGTTAATTCATCTCACAGAGTTACATCTTTCCCTTCAAGAAGCGTTTCGCTAAGGCTGTTCTTGTGGAATTGGCAAAGGGATATTTGGAAGCCCATAGAGGGCTATGGAGAAAAAGGAAATATCTTCCGTTCAAAACTGGAAAGAAGCTTTCTGAGAAACTGCTCTGTGTTCTATTAATTCATCTCACAGAGGTACATCTTTCCCTTCAAGAAGCCTTTCGCTAAGGCTGTTCTTGTGGAATTGGCAAAGGGATATTTGGAAGCCCATAGAGGGCTATCTTGAAAAAGGAAATATCTTCCGTTCAAAACTGGAAAGAAGCTTTCTGAGAAACTGCTCTGTGTTCTGTTAATTCATCTCACAGAGTTACATCTTTCCCTTCAAGTAGCCTTTCGCTAAGGCAGTTCTTGTGGAATTGGCAAAGGGATATTTGGAAGCCCATAGAGGGCTATGGAGAAAAAGCAAATATCTTCCGTTCAAAACTGGAAAGAAGCTTTCTGAGAAACTGCTCTGTGTTCTGTTAATTCATCTCACAGAGTTACATCTTTCCCTTCAAGAAGCCTTTCGCTAAGGCTGTTCTTGTGGAATTGGCAAAGGGATATTTGGAAGCCCATAGAGGGTTATGTTGAAAAACCAAATATCTTCCGTTCAAAACTCGAAAGAAGCTTTCTGAGAAACTGCTCTGTGTTCTGTTAATTCATCTCACAGAGTTACATCTTTCCCTTCAAGAAGCCTTTCGCTAAGGCTGTTCTTGTGGAATTGGCAAAGGGATATTTGGAAGCCCATAGAGGGCTATTTCGAAAAAGCAAATATCTTCCGTTCAAAACTGGAAACAAGCTTTCTGAGAAACTGCTCTGTGTTCTGTTAATTCATCTCACAGAGTTACATCTTTCCCTTCAAGAAGCCTTTCGCTAAGGCTGTTCTTGTGGAATTGGCAAAGGGATATTTGGAAGCCCATAGAGGGCTATGGGCAAAAAGGAAATATCTTCCGTTCAAAACTGGAAAGAAGCTTTCTGAGAAACTGCTCTGTGTTTTGTTAATTCATCTCCCAGAGTTGCATCTTTCCCTTCAAGAAGCCTTTCGCTAAGGCTGTTCTTGTGGAATTGGCAAAGGGATATTTGGAAGCCCATAGAGGGCTATTTTGAAAAAGCAAATATCTTCCGTTCAAAACTGGAAACAAGCTTTCTGAGAAACTGCTCTGTGTTCTGTTAATTCATCTCACAGAGTTACATCTTTCCCTTCAAGAAGCCTTTCGCTAAGGCTGTTCTTGTGGAATTGGCAAAGGGATATTTGGAAGCCCATAGAGGGCTATGGGCAAAAAGGAAATATCTTCCGTTCAAAACTGGAAAGAAGCTTTCTGAGAAACTGCTCTGTGTTTTGTTAATTCATCTCCCAGAGTTACATCTTTCCCTTCAAGAAGCCTTTCGCTAAGGCTGTTCTTGTGGAATTGGCAAAGGGATATTTGGAAGCCCATAGAGGGCTATTTTGAAAAAGGAAATATCTTCCGTTCAAAACTGGAAAGAAGCTTTCTGAGAAACTGCTCTGTGTTCTATTAATTTATCTCACAGAGGAACATCTTTCCCTTCAAGAAGCCTTTCGCTAAGGCTGTTCTTGTGGAATTGGCAAAGGGATATTTGGAAGCCCATAGAGGGCTATGGTGAAAAAGGAAATATCTTCCGTTCAAAACTGGAAAGAAGCTTTCTGAGAAACTGCTCTGTGTTCTGTTAATTCATCTCACAGAGTTACATCTTTCCCTTCAAGTAGCCTTTCGCTAAGGCTGTTCTTGTGGAATTGGCAAAGGGATATTTGGAAGCCCATAGAGGGCTATGCAGAAAAAGCAAATATCTTCCGTTCAAAACTGGAAAGAAGCTTTCTGAGAAACTGCTCTGTGTTCTGTTAATTCATCTCACAGAGTTACATCTTTCCCTTCAAGAAGCCTTTCGCTAAGGCTGTTCTTGTGGAATTGGCAAAGGGATATTTGGAAGCCCATAGAGGGCTATGGAGAAAAACCAAATATCTTCCGTTCAAAACTCGAAAGAAGCTTTCTGAGAAACTGCTCTGTGTTCTGTTAATTCATCTCACAGAGTTACATCTTTCCCTTCAAGAAGCCTTTCGCTAAGGCTGTTCTTGTGGAATTGGCCAAGGGATATTTGGAAGCCCATAGAGGGCTATGGAGAAAAAGCAAATATCTTCCGTTCAAAACTGGAAAGAAGCTTTCTGAGAAACTGCTCTGTGTTCTGTTAATTCATCTCACAGAGTTACATCTTTCCCTTCAAGAAGCCTTTCGCTAAGGCTGTTCTTGTGGAATTGGCAAAGGGATATTTGGAAGCCCATAGAGGGCTATGGAGAAAAACCAAATATCTTCCGTTCAAAACTCGAAAGAAGCTTTCTGAGAAACTGCTCTGTGTTCTGATAATTCATCTCCCAGAGTTACATCTTTCCCTTCAAGAAGCCTTTTGCTAAGGCTGTTCTTGTGGAATTGGCAAAGGGATATTTGGAAGCCCATAGAGGGCTATTTTGAAAAAGGAAATATCTTCCGTTCAAAACTGGAAAGAAGCTTTCTGAGAAACTGCTCTGTGATCTGTTAATTCATCTCCCAGAGTTACATCTTTCCCTTCAAGAAGCCTTTCGCTAAGGCTGTTCTTGTGGAATTGGCAAAGGGATATTTGGAAGCCCATAGAGGGCTATGGAGAAAAAGCAAATATCTTCCGTTCAAAACTGGAAAGAAGCTTTCTGAGAAACTGCTCTGTGTTCTGTTAATTCATCTCACAGTTACATCTTTCCCTTCAAGAAGCCTTTCGCAAAGGCTGTTCTTGTGGAATTGGCAAAGGGATATTTGGAAGCCCATAGAGGGCTACGGTGAAAAAGGAAATATCTTCCGTTCAAAACTGGAAACAAGCTTTCTGAGAAACTGCTCTGTGTTCTGTTAATTCATCTCACAGAGTTACATCTTTCCCTTCAAGTAGCCTTTCGCTAAGGCTGTTCTTGTGGAATTGGCAAAGGGATATTTGGAAGCCCATAGAGGGCTATGGAGAAAAAGCAAATATCTTCCGTTCAAAACTGGAAAGAAGCTTTCTGAGAAACTGCTCTGTGTTCTGTTAATTCATCTCACAGAGTTACATCTTTCCCTTCAAGGAGCCTTTCGCTAAGGCTGTTCTTGTGGAATTGGCAAAGGGATATTTGGAAGCCCATAGAGGGCTATTTTGAAAAAGGAAATATCTTCCGTTCAAAACTGGAAACAAGCTTTCTGAGAAACTGCTCTGTGTTCTGTTAATTCATCTCACAGAGTTACATCTTTCCCTTCAAGAAGCCTTTCGCTAAGGCTGTTCTTGTGGAATTGGCAAAGGGATATTTGGAAGCCCATAGAGGGCTACGGGCAAAAAGGAAATATCTTCCGTTCAAAACTGGAAAGAAGCTTTCTGAGAAACTGCTCTGTGTTTTGTTAATTCATCTCCCAGAGTTACATCTTTCCCTTCAAGAAGCCTTTCGCTAAGGCTGTTCTTGTGGAATTGGCAAAGGGATATTTGGAAGCCCATAGAGGGCTATTTTGAAAAAGGAAATATCTTCCGTTCAAAACTGGAAAGAAGCTTTCTGAGAAACTGCTCTGTGTTCTGTTAATTCATCTCACAGAGTTACATCTTTTCCTTCAAGAAGCCTTTCGCTAAGGCTGTTCTTGTGGAATTGGCAAAGGGATATTTGGAAGCCCATAGAGGGCTATTTTGAAAAAGGAAATATCTTCCGTTCAAAACTGGAAAGAAGCTTTCTGAGAAACTGCTCTGTGTTCTATTAATTCATCTCACAGAGGTACATCTTTCCCTTCAAGAAGCCTTTCGCTAAGGCTGTTCTTGTGGAATTGGCAAAGGGATATTTGGAAGCCCATAGAGGGCTATGGTGAAAAAGGAAATATCTTCCGTTCAAAACTGGAAAGAAGCTTTCTGAGAAACTGCTCTGTGTTCTGTTAATTCATCTCACAGAGTTACATCTTTCCCTTCAAGTAGCCTTTCGCTAAGGCTGTTCTTGTGGAATTGGCAAAGGGATATTTGGAAGCCCATAGAGGGCTATGGAGAAAAAGCAAATATCTCCTTTCAAAACTGGAAAGAAGCTTTCTGAGAAACTGCTCTGTGTTCTGTTAATTCATCTCACAGAGTTACATCTTTCCCTTCAAGAAGCCTTTCGCTAAGGCTGTTCTTGTGGAATTGGCAAAGGGATATTTGGAAGCCCATAGAGGGCTATGGAGAAAAAGCAAATATCTTCCGTTCAAAACTGGAAAGAAGCTTTCTATGAAACTGCTCTGTGTTCTGTTAATTCATCTCACAGAGTTACATCTTTCCCTTCAAGAAGCCTTTCGCTAAGGCTGTTCTTGTGGAATTGGCAAAGGGATATTTGGAAGCCCATAGAGGGCTATGGAGAAAAAGCAAATACCTTCCGTTCAAAACTGGAAAGAAGCTTTCTGAGAAACTGCTCTGTGTTCTGTTAATTCATCTCACAGAGTTACATCTTTCCCTTCAAGAAGCTTTTCGCTAAGGCTGTTCTTGTGGAATTGGCAAAGGGATATTTGGAAGCCCATAGAGTGCTATGGTGAAAAAGGAAATATCTTCCGTTCAAAACTCGAAAGAAGCTTTCTGAGAAACTACTCTGTGTTCTGTTAATTCATCTCCCAGAGTTACATCTTTCCCTTCAAGAAGCCTTTCGCTAAGGCTGTTCTTTTGGAATTGGCAAAGGGATATTTGGAAGCCCATAGAGGGCTATGGAGAAAAAGCAAATATCTTCCGTTCAAAACTGGAAAGAAGCTTTCTGAGAAACTGCTCTGTGTTCTGTTAATTCATCTCACAGAGTTACATCTTTCCCTTCAAGAAGCCTTTCGCTAAGGCTGTTCTTGTGGAATTGGCAAAGGGATATTTGGAAGCCCATAGAGGGCTATGGAGAAAAAGGAAATATCTTCCGTTCAAAACTGGAAAGAAGCTTTCTGAGAAACTGCTCTGTGTTCTGTTAATTCATCTCACAGAGTTACATCTTTCCCTTCAAGAAGCCTTTCGCTAAGGCTGTTCTTGTGGAATTGGCAAAGGGATATTTGGAAGCCCATAGAGTGCTATGGTGAAAAAGGAAATATCTTCCGTTCAAAACTCGAAAGAAGCATTCTGAGAAACTGCTCTGTGTTCTGTTAATTCATCTCCCAGAGTTACATCTCTCCCTTCAAGAAGCCTTTCGCTAAGGCTGTTCTTGTGGAATTGGCAAAGGGATATTTGGAAGCCCATAGAGGGCTATGGTGAAAAAGGAAATATCTTCCGTTCAAAACTCGAAAGAAGCTTTCTGAGAAACTGCTCTCTGTTCTGTTAATTCATCTCCCAGAGTTACATCTTCCCCTTCAAGAAGCCTTTCGCTAAGGCTGTTCTTGTGGAATTGGCAAAGGGATATTTGGAAGCCCATAGAGGGCTATTTTGAAAAAGGAAATATCTTCCGTTCAAAACTGGAAAGAAGCTTTCTGAGAAACTGCTCTGTGTTCTGTTAATTCTTCTCACAGAGTTACATCTTTCCCTTCAAGAAGCCTTTCGCTAATGCTGTTCTTGTGGAATTGGCAAAGGGATATTTGGAAGCCCATAGAGGGCTATGGTGAAAAAGGAAATATCTTCCGTTCAAAACTGGAAAGAAGCTTTCTGAGAAACTACTCTCTGTTCTGTTAATTCATCTCACAGAGTTACATCTTTCCCTTCAAGAAGCCTTTCGCTAAGGCTGTTCTTGTGGAATTGGCAAAGGGATATTTGGAAGCCCATAGAGGGCTATGGTGAAAAAGGAAATATCTTCCGTTCAAAACTGGAAACAAGCTTTCTGAGAAACTGCTCTGTGTTCTGTTAATTCATCTCAAGGAGTTACATCTTTCCCTTCAAGTAGCCTTTCGCTAAGGCTGTTCTTGTGGAATTGGCAAAGGGATATTTGGAAGCCCATAGAGGGCTATGGAGAAAAAGCAAATATCTTCCGTTCAAAACTGGAAAGAAGCTTTCTGAGAAACTGCTCTGTGTTCTGTTAATTCATCTCAGAGAGTTACATCTTTCCCTTCAAGAAGCCTTTCGCTAAGGCTGTTCTTGTGGAATTGGCAAAGGGATATTTGGAAGCCCATAGAGGGCTATGGAGAAAAAGGAAATATCTTCCGTTCAAAACTGGAAAGAAGCTTTCTGAGAAACTGCTCTGTGTTCTATTAATTCATCTCACAGAGGTACATCTTTCCCTTCAAGAAGCCTTTCGCTAAGGCTGTTCTTGTGGAATTGGCAAAGGGATATTTGGAAGCCCATAGAGGGCTATGGTGAAAAAGGAAATATCTTCCGTTCAAAACTGGAAAGAAGCTTTCTGAGAAACTGCTCTGTGTTCTGTTAATTCATCTCACAGAGTTACATCTTTCCCTTCAAGTAGCCTTTCGCTAAGGCAGTTCTTGTGGAATTGGCAAAGGGATATTTGGAAGCCCATAGAGGGCTATGGAGAAAAAGCAAATATCTTCCGTTCAAAACTGGAAAGAAGCTTTCTGAGAAACTGCTCTGTGTTCTGTTAATTCATCTCACAGAGTTACATCTTTCCCTTCAAGAAGCCTTTCGCTAAGGCTGTTCTTGTGGAATTGGCAAAGGGATATTTGGAAGCCCATAGAGGGCTATGTTGAAAAACCAAATATCTTCCGTTCAAAACTCGAAAGAAGCTTTCTGAGAAACTGCTCTGTGTACTGTTAATTCATCTCACAGAGTTACATCTTTCCCTTCAAGAAGCCTTTCGCTAAGGCTGTTCTTGTGGAATTGGCAAAGGGATATTTGGAAGCCCATAGAGGGCTATTTCGAAAAAGCAAATATCTTCCGTTCAAAACTGGAAACAAGCTTTCTGAGAAACTGCTCTGTGTTCTGTTAATTCATCTCACAGAGTTACATCTTTCCCTTCAAGAAGCCTTTCGCTAAGGCTGTTCTTGTGGAATTGGCAAAGGGATATTTGGAAGCCCATAGAGGGCTATGGGCAAAAAGGAAATATCTTCCGTTCAAAACTGGAAAGAAGCTTTCTGAGAAACTGCTCTGTGTTTTGTTAATTCATCTCCCAGAGTTGCATCTTTCCCTTCAAGAAGCCTTTCGCTAAGGCTGTTCTTGTGGAATTGGCAAAGGGATATTTGGAAGCCCATAGAGGGCTATTTTGAAAAAGCAAATATCTTCCGTTCAAAACTGGAAACAAGCTTTCTGAGAAACTGCTCTGTGTTCTGTTAATTCATCTCACAGAGTTACATCTTTCCCTTCAAGAAGCCTTTCGCTAAGGCTGTTCTTGTGGAATTGGCAAAGGGATATTTGGAAGCCCATAGAGGGCTATGGGCAAAAAGGAAATATCTTCCGTTCAAAACTGGAAAGAAGCTTTCTGAGAAACTGCTCTGTGTTTTGTTAATTCATCTCCCAGAGTTACATCTTTCCCTTCAAGAAGCCTTTCGCTAAGGCTGTTCTTGTGGAATTGGCAAAGGGATATTTCGAAGCCCATAGAGGGCTATTTTGAAAAAGGAAATATCTTCCGTTCAAAACTGGAAAGAAGCTTTCTGAGAAACTGCTCTGTGTTCTATTAATTTATCTCACAGAGGTACATCTTTCCCTTCAAGAAGCCTTTCGCTAAGGCTGTTCTTGTGGAATTGGCAAAGGGATATTTGGAAGCCCATAGAGGGCTATGGTGAAAAAGGAAATATCTTCCGTTCAAAACTGGAAAGAAGCTTTCTGAGAAACTGCTCTGTGTTCTGTTAATTCATCTCACAGAGTTACATCTTTCCCTTCAAGAAGCCTTTCGCTAAGGCTGTTCTTGTGGAATTGGCAAAGGGATATTTGGAAGCCCATAGAGGGCTATGGAGAAAAAGCAAATATCTTCCGTTCAAAACTGGAAAGAAGCTTTCTGAGAAACTGCTCTGTGTTCTCTTAATTCATCTCACAGAGTTACATCTTTCCCTTCAAGAAGCCTTTCGCTAAGGCTATTCTTGTGGAATTGGCAAAGGGATATTTGGAAGCCCATAGAGGGCTATGGAGAAAAACCAAATATCTTCCGTTCAAAACTCGAAAGAAGCTTTCTGAGAAACTGCTCTGTGTTCTGATAATTCATATCCCAGAGTTACATCTTTCCCTTCAAGAAGCCTTTCGCTAAGGCTGTTCTTGTGGAATTGGCAAAGGGATATTTGGAAGCCCATAGAGGGCTATTTTGAAAAAGGAAATATCTTCCGTTCAAAACTGGAAAGAAGCTTTCTGAGAAACTGCTCTGTGTTCTGTTAATTCATCTCCCAGAGTTACATCTTTCCCTTCAAGAAGCCTTTCGCTAAGGCTGTTCTTGTGGAATTGGCAAAGGGATATTTGGAAGCCCATAGAGGGCTATGGAGAAAAAGCAAATATCTTCCGTTCAAAACTGGAAAGAAGCTTTCTGAGAAACTGCTCTGTGTTCTGTTACTTCATCTCACAGTTACATCTTTCCCTTCAAGAAGCCTTTCGCAAAGGCTGTTCTTGTGGAATTGGCAAAGGGATATTTGGAAGCCCATAGAGGGCTACGGTGAAAAAGGAAATATCTTCCGTTCAAAACTGGAAACAAGCTTTCTGAGAAACTGCTCTGTGTTCTGTTAATTCATCTCACAGAGTTACATCTTTCCCTTCAAGTAGCCTTTCGCTAAGGCTGTTCTTGTGGAATTGGCAAAGGGATATTTGGAAGCCCATAGAGGGCTATGGAGAAAAAGCAAATATCTTCCGTTCAAAACTGGAAAGAAGCTTTCTGAGAAACTGCTCTGTGTTCTGTTAATTCATCTCACAGAGTTACATCTTTCCCTTCAAGGAGCCTTTCGCTAAGGCTGTTCTTGTGGAATTGGCAAAGGGATATTTGGAAGCCCATAGAGGGCTATTTTGAAAAAGGAAATATCTTCCGTTCAAAACTGGAAACAAGCTTTCTGAGAAACTGCTCTGTGTTCTGTTAATTCATCTCACAGAGTTACATCTTTCCCTTCAAGAAGCCTTTCGCTAAGGCTGTTCTTGTGGAATTGGCAAAGGGATATTTGGAAGCCCATAGAGGGCTACGGGCAAAAAGGAAATATCTTCCGTTCAAAACTGGAAAGAAGCTTTCTGAGAAACTGCTCTGTGTTTTGTTAATTCATCTCCCAGAGTTACATCTTTCCCTTCAAGAAGCCTTTCGCTAAGGCTGTTCTTGTGGAATTGGCAAAGGGATATTTGGAAGCCCATAGAGGGCTATTTTGAAAAAGGAAATATCTTCCGTTCAAAACTGGAAAGAAGCTTTCTGAGAAACTGCTCTGTGTTCTGTTAATTCATCTCACAGAGTTACATCTTTTCCTTCAAGAAGCCTTTCGCTAAGGCTGTTCTTGTGGAATTGGCAAAGGGATATTTGGAAGCCCATAGAGGGCTATTTTGAAAAAGGAAATATCTTCCGTTCAAAACTGGAAAGAAGCTTTCTGAGAAACTGCTCTGTGTTCTATTAATTCATCTCACAGAGGTACATCTTTCCCTTCAAGAAGCCTTTCGCTAAGGCTGTTCTTGTGGAATTGGCAAAGGGATATTTGGAAGCCCATAGAGGGCTATGGTGAAAAAGGAAATATCTTCCGTTCAAAACTGGAAAGAAGCTTTCTGAGAAACTGCTCTGTGTTCTGTTAATTCATCTCACAGAGTTACATCTTTCCCTTCAAGTAGCCTTTCGCTAAGGCTGTTCTTGTGGAATTGGCAAAGGGATATTTGGAAGCCCATAGAGGGCTATGGAGAAAAAGCAAATATCTCCTTTCAAAACTGGAAAGAAGCTTTCTGAGAAACTGCTCTGTGTTCTGTTAATTCATCTCACAGAGTTACATCTTTCCCTTCAAGAAGCCTTTCGCTAAGGCTGTTCTTGTGGAATTGGCAAAGGGATATTTGGAAGCCCATAGAGGGCTATGGAGAAAAAGCAAATATCTTCCGTTCAAAACTGGAAAGAAGCTTTCTATGAAACTGCTCTGTGTTCTGTTAATTCATCTCACAGAGTTACATCTTTCCCTTCAAGAAGCCTTTCGCTAAGGCTGTTCTTGTGGAATTGGCAAAGGGATATTTGGAAGCCCATAGAGGGCTATGGAGAAAAAGCAAATACCTTCCGTTCAAAACTGGAAAGAAGCTTTCTGAGAAACTGCTCTGTGTTCTGTTAATTCATCTCACAGAGTTACATCTTTCCCTTCAAGAAGCTTTTCGCTAAGGCTGTTCTTGTGGAATTGGCAAAGGGATATTTGGAAGCCCATAGAGTGCTATGGTGAAAAAGGAAATATCTTCCGTTCAAAACTCGAAAGAAGCTTTCTGAGAAACTACTCTGTGTTCTGTTAATTCATCTCCCAGAGTTACATCTTTCCCTTCAAGAAGCCTTTCGCTAAGGCTGTTCTTTTGGAATTGGCAAAGGGATATTTGGAAGCCCATAGAGGGCTATGGAGAAAAAGCAAATATCTTCCGTTCAAAACTGGAAAGAAGCTTTCTGAGAAACTGCTCTGTGTTCTGTTAATTCATCTCACAGAGTTACATCTTTCCCTTCAAGAAGCCTTTCGCTAAGGCTGTTCTTGTGGAATTGGCAAAGGGATATTTGGAAGCCCATAGAGGGCTATGGAGAAAAAGGAAATATCTTCCGTTCAAAACTGGAAAGAAGCTTTCTGAGAAACTGCTCTGTGTTCTGTTAATTCATCTCACAGAGTTACATCTTTCCCTTCAAGAAGCCTTTCGCTAAGGCTGTTCTTGTGGAATTGGCAAAGGGATATTTGGAAGCCCATAGAGTGCTATGGTGAAAAAGGAAATATCTTCCGTTCAAAACTCGAAAGAAGCATTCTGAGAAACTGCTCTGTGTTCTGTTAATTCATCTCCCAGAGTTACATCTCTCCCTTCAAGAAGCCTTTCGCTAAGGCTGTTCTTGTGGAATTGGCAAAGGGATATTTGGAAGCCCATAGAGGGCTATGGTGAAAAAGGAAATATCTTCCGTTCAAAACTCGAAAGAAGCTTTCTGAGAAACTGCTCTCTGTTCTGTTAATTCATCTCCCAGAGTTACATCTTCCCCTTCAAGAAGCCTTTCGCTAAGGCTGTTCTTGTGGAATTGGCAAAGGGATATTTGGAAGCCCATAGAGGGCTATTTTGAAAAAGGAAATATCTTCCGTTCAAAACTGGAAAGAAGCTTTCTGAGAAACTGCTCTGTGTTCTGTTAATTCTTCTCACAGAGTTACATCTTTCCCTTCAAGAAGCCTTTCGCTAATGCTGTTCTTGTGGAATTGGCGAAGGGATATTTGGAAGCCCATAGAGGGCTATGGTGAAAAAGGAAATATCTTCCGTTCAAAACTGGAAAGAAGCTTTCTGAGAAACTACTCTCTGTTCTGTTAATTCATCTCACAGAGTTACATCTTTCCCTTCAAGAAGCCTTTCGCTAAGGCTGTTCTTGTGGAATTGGCAAAGGGATATTTGGAAGCCCATAGAGGGCTATGGTGAAAAAGGAAATATCTTCCGTTCAAAACTGGAAACAAGCTTTCTGAGAAACTGCTCTGTGTTCTGTTAATTCATCTCAAGGAGTTACATCTTTCCCTTCAAGTAGCCTTTCGCTAAGGCTGTTCTTGTGGAATTGGCAAAGGGATATTTGGAAGCCCATAGAGGGCTATGGAGAAAAAGCAAATATCTTCCGTTCAAAACTGGAAAGAAGCTTTCTGAGAAACTGCTCTGTGTTCTGTTAATTCATCTCAGAGAGTTACATCTTTCCCTTCAAGAAGCCTTTCGCTAAGGCTGTTCTTGTGGAATTGGCAAAGGGATATTTGGAAGCCCATAGAGGGCTATGGAGAAAAAGGAAATATCTTCCGTTCAAAACTGGAAAGAAGCTTTCTGAGAAACTGCTCTGTGTTCTATTAATTCATCTCACAGAGGTACATCTTTCCCTTCAAGAAGCCTTTCGCTAAGGCTGTTCTTGTGGAATTGGCAAAGGGATATTTGGAAGCCCATAGAGGGCTATGGTGAAAAAGGAAATATCTTCCGTTCAAAACTGGAAAGAAGCTTTCTGAGAAACTGCTCTGTGTTCTGTTAATTCATCTCACAGAGTTACATCTTTCCCTTCAAGTAGCCTTTCGCTAAGGCAGTTCTTGTGGAATTGGCAAAGGGATATTTGGAAGCCCATAGAGGGCTATGGAGAAAAAGCAAATATCTTCCGTTCAAAACTGGAAAGAAGCTTTCTGAGAAACTGCTCTGTGTTCTGTTAATTCATCTCACAGAGTTACATCTTTCCCTTCAAGAAGCCTTTCGCTAAGGCTGTTCTTGTGGAATTGGCAAAGGGATATTTGGAAGCCCATAGAGGGCTATGTTGAAAAACCAAATATCTTCCGTTCAAAACTCGAAAGAAGCTTTCTGAGAAACTGCTCTGTGTTCTGTTAATTCATCTCACAGAGTTACATCTTTCCCTTCAAGAAGCCTTTCGCTAAGGCTGTTCTTGTGGAATTGGCAAAGGGATATTTGGAAGCCCATAGAGGGCTATTTCGAAAAAGCAAATATCTTCCGTTCAAAACTGGAAACAAGCTTTCTGAGAAACTGCTCTGTGTTCTGTTAATTCATCTCACAGAGTTACATCTTTCCCTTCAAGAAGCCTTTCGCTAAGGCTGTTCTTGTGGAATTGGCAAAGGGATATTTGGAAGCCCATAGAGGGCTATGGGCAAAAAGGAAATATCTTCCGTTCAAAACTGGAAAGAAGCTTTCTGAGAAACTGCTCTGTGTTTTGTTAATTCATCTCCCAGAGTTGCATCTTTCCCTTCAAGAAGCCTTTCGCTAAGGCTGTTCTTGTGGAATTGGCAAAGGGATATTTGGAAGCCCATAGAGGGCTATTTTGAAAAAGCAAATATCTTCCGTTCAAAACTGGAAACAAGCTTTCTGAGAAACTGCTCTGTGTTCTGTTAATTCATCTCACAGAGTTACATCTTTCCCTTCAAGAAGCCTTTCGCTAAGGCTCTTCTTGTGGAATTGGCAAAGGGATATTTGGAAGCCCATAGAGGGCTATGGGCAAAAAGGAAATATCTTCCGTTCAAAACTGGAAAGAAGCTTTCTGAGAAACTGCTCTGTGTTTTGTTAATTCATCTCCCAGAGTTACATCTTTCCCTTCAAGAAGCCTTTCGCTAAGGCTGTTCTTGTGGAATTGGCAAAGGGATATTTGGAAGCCCATAGAGGGCTATTTTGAAAAAGGAAATATCTTCCGTTCAAAACTGGAAAGAATCTTTCTGAGAAACTGCTCTGTGTTCTATTAATTTATCTCACAGAGGTACATCTTTCCCTTCAAGAAGCCTTTCGCTAAGGCTGTTCTTGTGGAATTGGCAAAGGGATATTTGGAAGCCCATAGAGGGCTATGGTGAAAAAGGAAATATCTTCCGTTCAAAACTGGAAAGAAGCTTTCTGAGAAACTGCTCTGTGTTCTGTTAATTCATCTCACAGAGTTACATCTTTCCCTTCAAGTAGCCTTTCGCTAAGGCTGTTCTTGTGGAATTGGCAAAGGGATATTTGGAAGCCCATAGAGGGCTATGGAGAAAAAGCAAATATCTTCCGTTCAAAACTGGAAAGAAGCTTTCTGAGAAACTGCTCTGTGTTCTGTTAATTCATCTCACAGAGTTACATCTTTCCCTTCAAGAAGCCTTTCGCTAAGGCTGTTCTTGTGGAATTGGCAAAGGGATATTTGGAAGCCCATAGAGGGCTATGGAGAAAAACCAAATATCTTCCGTTCAAAACTCGAAAGAAGCTTTCTGAGAAACTGCTCTGTGTTCTGTTAATTCATCTCACAGAGTTACATCTTTCCCTTCAAGAAGCCTTTCGCTAAGGCTGTTCTTGTGGAATTGGCAAAGGGATATTTGGAAGCCCATAGAGGGCTATGGAGAAAAAGCAAATATCTTCCGTTCAAAACTGGAAAGAAGCTTTCTGAGAAACTGCTCTGTGTTCTGTTAATTCATCTCACAGAGTTACATCTTTCCCTTCAAGAAGCCTTTCGCTAAGGCTGTTCTTGTGGAATTGGCAAAGGGATATTTGGAAGCCCATAGAGGGCTATGGAGAAAAACCAAATATCTTCCGTTCAAAACTCGAAAGAAGCCTTCTGAGAAACTGCTCTGTGTTCTGATAATTCATATCCCAGAGTTACATCTTTCCCTTCAAGAAGCCTTTCGCTAAGGCTGTTCTTGTGGAATTGGCAAAGGGATATTTGGAAGCCCATAGAGGGCTATTTTGAAAAAGGAAATATCTTCCGTTCAAAACTCGAAAGAAGCTTTCTGAGAAACTGCTCTGTGTTCTGTTAATTCATCTCCCAGAGTTACATCTTTCCCTTCAAGAAGCCTTTCGCTAAGGCTGTTCTTGTGGAATTGGCAAAGGGATATTTGGAAGCCCATAGAGGGCTATGGAGAAAAAGCAAATATCTTCCGTTCAAAACTGGAAAGAAGCTTTCTGAGAAACTGCTCTGTGTTCTGTTAATTCATCTCACAGTTACATCTTTCCCTTCAAGAAGCCTTTCGCAAAGGCTGTTCTTGTGGAATTGGCAAAGGGATATTTGGAAGCCCATAGAGGGCTACGGTGAAAAAGGAAATATCTTCCGTTCAAAACTGGAAACAAGCTTTCTGAGAAACTGCTCTGTGTTCTGTTAATTCATCTCACAGAGTTACATCTTTCCCTTCAAGTAGCCTTTCGCTAAGGCTGTTCTTGTGGAATTGGCAAAGGGATATTTGGAAGCCCATAGAGGGCTATGGACAAAAAGCAAATATCTTCCGTTCAAAACTGGAAAGAAGCTTTCTGAGAAACTGCTCTGTGTTCTGTTAATTCATCTCACAGAGTTACATCTTTCCCTTCAAGGAGCCTTTCGCTAAGGCTGTTCTTGTGGAATTGGCAAAGGGATATTTGGAAGCCCATAGAGGGCTATTTTGAAAAAGGAAATATCTTCCGTTCAAAACTGGAAACAAGCTTTCTGAGAAACTGCTCTGTGTTCTGTTAATTCATCTCACAGAGTTACATCTTTCCCTTCAAGAAGCCTTTCGCTAAGGCTGTTCTTGTGGAATTGGCAAAGGGATATTTGGAAGCCCATAGAGGGCTACGGGCAAAAAGGAAATATCTTCCGTTCAAAACTGGAAAGAAGCTTTCTGAGAAACTGCTCTGTGTTTTGTTAATTCATCTCCCAGAGTTACATCTTTCCCTTCAAGAAGCCTTTCGCTAAGGCTGTTCTTGTGGAATTGGCAAAGGGATATTTGGAAGCCCATAGAGGGCTATGGAGAAAAAGCAAATATCTTCCGTTCAAAACTGGAAAGAAGCTTTCTGAGAAACTGCTCTGTGTTCTGTTAATTCATCTCACAGTTACATCTTTCCCTTCAAGAAGCCTTTCGCAAAGGCTGTTCTTGTGGAATTGGCAAAGGGATATTTGGAAGCCCATAGAGGGCTACGGTGAAAAAGGAAATATCTTCCGTTCAAAACTGGAAACAAGCTTTCTGAGAAACTGCTCTGTGTTCTGTTAATTCATCTCACAGAGTTACATCTTTCCCTTCAAGTAGCCTTTCGCTAAGGCTGTTCTTGTGGAATTGGCAAAGGGATATTTGGAAGCCCATAGAGGGCTATGGAGAAAAAGCAAATATCTTCCGTTCAAAACTGGAAAGAAGCTTTCTGAGAAACTGCTCTGTGTTCTGTTAATTCATCTCACAGAGTTACATCTTTCCCTTCAAGGAGCCTTTCGCTAAGGCTGTTCTTGTGGAATTGGCAAAGGGATATTTGGAAGCCCATAGAGGGCTATTTTGAAAAAGGAAATATCTTCCGTTCAAAACTGGAAACAAGCTTTCTGAGAAACTGCTCTGTGTTCTGTTAATTCATCTCACAGAGTTACATCTTTCCCTTCAAGAAGCCTTTCGCTAAGGCTGTTCTTGTGGAATTGGCAAAGGGATATTTGGAAGCCCATAGAGGGCTACGGGCAAAAAGGAAATATCTTCCGTTCAAAACTGGAAAGAAGCTTTCTGAGAAACTGCTCTGTGTTTTGTTAATTCATCTCCCAGAGTTACATCTTTCCCTTCAAGAAGCCTTTCGCTAAGGCTGTTCTTGTGGAATTGGCAAAGGGATATTTGGAAGCCCATAGAGGGCTATTTTGAAAAAGGAAATACCTTCCGTTCAAAACTGGAAAGAAGCTTTCTGAGAAACTGCTCTGTGTTCTGTTAATTCATCTCACAGAGTTACATCTTTTCCTTCAAGAAGCCTTTCGCTAAGGCTGTTCTTGTGGAATTGGCAAAGGGATATTTGGAAGCCCATAGAGGGCTATTTTGAAAAAGGAAATATCTTCCGTTCAAAACTGGAAAGAAGCTTTCTGAGAAACTGCTCTGTGTTCTATTAATTCATCTCACAGAGGTACATCTTTCCCTTCAAGAAGCCTTTCGCTAAGGCTGTTCTTGTGGAATTGGCAAAGGGATATTTGGAAGCCCATAGAGGGCTATGGTGAAAAAGGAAATATCTTCCGTTCAAAACTGGAAAGAAGCTTTCTGAGAAACTGCTCTGTGTTCTGTTAATTCATCTCACAGAGTTACATCTTTCACTTCAAGTAGCCTTTCGCTAAGGCTGTTCTTGTGGAATTGGCAAAGGGATATTTGGAAGCCCATAGAGGGCTATGGAGAAAAAGCAAATATCTCCTTTCAAAACTGGAAAGAAGCTTTCTGAGAAACTGCTCTGTGTTCTGTTAATTCATCTCACAGAGTTACATCTTTCCCTTCAAGAAGCCTTTCGCTAAGGCTGTTCTTGTGGAATTGGCAAAGGGATATTTGGAAGCCCATAGAGGGCTATGGAGAAAAAGCAAATACATTCCGTTCAAAACTGGAAAGAAGCTTTCTATGAAACTGCTCTGTGTTCTGTTAATTCATCTCACAGAGTTACATCTTTCCCTTCAAGAAGCCTTTCGCTAAGGCTGTTCTTGTGGAATTGGCAAAGGGATATTTGGAAGCCCATAGAGGGCTATGGAGAAAAAGCAAATACCTTCCGTTCAAAACTGGAAAGAAGCTTTCTGAGAAACTGCTCTGTGTTCTGTTAATTCATCTCACAGAGTTACATCTTTCCCTTCAAGAAGCTTTTCGCTAAGGCTGTTCTTGTGGAATTGGCAAAGGGATATTTGGAAGCCCATAGAGTGCTATGGTGAAAAAGGAAATATCTTCCGTTCAAAACTCGAAAGAAGCTTTCTGAGAAACTACTCTGTGTTCTGTTAATTCATCTCCCAGAGTTACATCTTTCCCTTCAAGAAGCCTTTCGCTAAGGCTGTTCTTTTGGAATTGGCAAAGGGATATTTGGAAGCCCATAGAGGGCTATGGAGAAAAAGCAAATATCTTCCGTTCAAAACTGGAAAGAAGCTTTCTGAGAAACTGCTCTGTGTTCTGTTAATTCATCTCACAGAGTTACATCTTTCCCTTCAAGAAGCCTTTCGCTAAGGCTGTTCTTGTGGAATTGGCAAAGGGATATTTGGAAGCCCATAGAGGGCTATGGAGAAAAAGGAAATATCTTCCGTTCAAAACTGGAAAGAAGCTTTCTGAGAAACTGCTCTGTGTTCTGTTAATTCATCTCACAGAGTTACATCTTTCCCTTCAAGAAGCCTTTCGCTAAGGCTGTTCTTGTGGAATTGGCAAAGGGATATTTGGAAGCCCATAGAGTGCTATGGTGAAAAAGGAAATATCTTCCGTTCAAAACTCGAAAGAAGCATTCTGAGAAACTGCTCTGTGTTCTGTTAATTCATCTCCCAGAGTTACATCTCTCCCTTCAAGAAGCCTTTCGCTAAGGCTGTTCTTGTGGAATTGGCAAAGGGATATTTGGAAGCCCATAGAGGGCTATGGTGAAAAAGGAAATATCTTCCGTTCAAAACTCGAAAGAAGCTTTCTGAGAAACTGCTCTCTGTTCTGTTAATTCATCTCCCAGAGTTACATCTTCCCCTTCAAGAAGCCTTTCGCTAAGGCTGTTCTTGTGGAATTGGCAAAGGGATATTTGGAAGCCCATAGAGGGCTATTTTGAAAAAGGAAATATCTTCCGTTCAAAACTGGAAAGAAGCTTTCTGAGAAACTGCTCTGTGTTCTGTTAATTCATCTCACAGAGTTACATCTTTCCCTTCAAGAAGCCTTTCGCTAATGCTGTTCTTGTGGAATTGGCAAAGGGATATTTGGAAGCCCATAGAGGGCTATGGTGAAAAAGGAAATATCTTCCGTTCAAAACTGGAAAGAAGCTTTCTGAGAAACTACTCTCTGTTCTGTTAATTCATCTCACAGAGTTACATCTTTCCCTTCAAGAAGCCTTTCGCTAAGGCTGTTCTTGTGGAATTGGCAAAGGGATATTTGGAAGCCCATAGAGGGCTATGGTGAAAAAGGAAATATCTTCCGTTCAAAACTGGAAACAAGCTTTCTGAGAAACTGCTCTGTGTTCCGTTAATTCATCTCAAGGAGTTACATCTTTCCCTTCAAGTAGCCTTTCGCTAAGGCTGTTCTTGTGGAATTGGCAAAGGGATATTTGGAAGCCCATAGAGGGCTATGGAGAAAAAGCAAATATCTTCCGTTCAAAACTGGAAAGAAGCTTTCTGAGAAACTGCTCTGTGTTCTGTTAATTCATCTCAGAGAGTTACATCTTTCCCTTCAAGAAGCCTTTCGCTAAGGCTGTTCTTGTGGAATTGGCAAAGGGATATTTGGAAGCCCATAGAGGGCTATGGAGAAAAAGGAAATATCTTCCGTTCAAAACTGGAAAGAAGCTTTCTGAGAAACTGCTCTGTGTTCTATTAATTCATCTCACAGAGGTACATCTTTCCCTTCAAGAAGCCTTTCGCTAAGGCTGTTCTTGTGGAATTGGCAAAGGGATATTTGGAAGCCCATAGAGGGCTATGGTGAAAAAGGAAATATCTTCCGTTCAAAACTGGAAAGAAGCTTTCTGAGAAACTGCTCTGTGTTCTGTTAATTCATCTCACAGAGTTACATATTTCCCTTCAAGTAGCCTTTCGCTAAGACAGTTCTTGTGGAATTGGCAAAGGGATATTTGGAAGCCCATAGAGGGCTATGGAGAAAAAGCAAATATCTTCCGTTCAAAACTGGAAAGAAGCTTTCTGAGAAACTGCTCTGTGTTCTGTTAGTTCATCTCACAGAGTTACATCTTTCCCTTCAAGAAGCCTTTCGCTAAGGCTGTTCTTGTGGAATTGGCAAAGGGATATTTGGAAGCCCATAGAGGGCTATGTTGAAAAACCAAATATCTTCCGTTCAAAACTCGAAAGAAGCTTTCTGAGAAACTGCTCTGTGTTCTGTTAATTCATCTCACAGAGTTACATCTTTCCCTTCAAGAAGCCTTTCGCTAAGGCTGTTCTTGTGGAATTGGCAAAGGGATATTTGGAAGCCCATAGAGGGCTATTTCGAAAAAGCAAATATCTTCCGTTCAAAACTGGAAACAAGCTTTCTGAGAAACTGCTCTGTGTTCTGTTAATTCATCTCACAGAGTTACATCTTTCCCTTCAAGAAGCCTTTCGCTAAGGCTGTTCTTGTGGAATTGGCAAAGGGATATTTGGAAGCCCATAGAGGGCTATGGGCAAAAAGGAAATATCTTCCGTTCAAAACTGGAAAGAAGCTTTCTGAGAAACTGCTCTGTGTTTTGTTAATTCATCTCCCAGAGTTACATCTTTCCCTTCAAGAAGCCTTTCGCTAAGGCTGTTCTTGTGGAATTGGCAAAGGGATATTTGGAAGCCCATAGAGGGCTATTTTGAAAAAGGAAATATCTTCCGTTCAAAACTGGAAAGAAGCTTTCTGAGAAACTGCTCTGTGTTCTATTAATTCATCTCACAGAGGTACATCTTTCCCTTCAAGAAGCCTTTCGCTAAGGCTGTTCTTGTGGAATTGGCAAAGGGATATTTGGAAGCCCATAGAGGGCTATGGTGAAAAAGGAAATATCTTCCGTTCAAAACTGGAAAGAAGCTTTCTGAGAAACTGCTCTGTGTTCTGTTAATTCATCTCACAGAGTTACATCTTTCCCTTCAAGTAGCCTTTCGCTAAGGCTGTTCTTGTGGAATTGGCAAAGGGATATTTGGAAGCCCATAGAGGGCTATGGAGAAAAAGCAAATATCTTCCGTTCAAAACTGGAAAGTAGCTTTCTGAGAAACTGCTCTGTGTTCTGTTAATTCATCTCACAGAGTTACATCTTTCCCTTCAAGAAGCCTTTCGCTAAGGCTGTTCTTGTGGAATTGGCAAAGGGATATTTGGAAGCCCATAGAGGCCTATGGAGAAAAACCAAATATCTTCCGTTCAAAACTCGAAAGAAGCTTTCTGAGAAACTGCTCTGTGTTCTGTTAATTCATCTCACAGAGTTACATCTTTCCCTTCAAGAAGCCTTTCGCTAAGGCTGTTCTTGTGGAATTGGCAAAGGGATATTTGGAAGCCCATAGAGGGCTATGGAGAAAAAGCAAATATCTTCCGTTCAAAACTGGAAAGAAGCTTTCTGAGAAACTGCTCTGTGTTCTGTTAATTCATCTCACAGAGTTACATCTTTCCCTTCAAGAAGCCTTTCGCTAAGGCTGTTCTTGTGGAATTGGCAAAGGGATATTTGGAAGCCCATAGAGGGCTATGGGCAAAAAGGAAATATCTTCCGTTCAAAACTGGAAAGAAGCTTTCTGAGAAACTGCTCTGTGTTTTGTTAATTCATCTCCCAGAGTTACATCTTTCCCTTCAAGAAGCCTTTCGCTAAGGCTGTTCTTGTGGAATTGGCAAAGGGATATTTGGAAGCCCATAGAGGGCTATTTTGAAAAAGGAAATATCTTCCGTTCAAAACTGGAAAGAAGCTTTCTGAGAAACTGCTCTGTGTTCTATTAATTCATCTCACAGAGGTACATCTTTCCCTTCAAGAAGCCTTTCGCTAAGGCTGTTCTTGTGGAATTGGCAAAGGGATATTTGGAAGCCCATAGAGGGCTATGGTGAAAAAGGAAATATCTTCCGTTCAAAACTGGAAAGAAGCTTTCTGAGAAACTGCTCTGTGTTCTGTTAATTCATCTCACAGAGTTACATGTTTCCCTTCTAGTAGCCTTTCGCTAAGGCTGTTCTTGTGGAATTGGCAAAGGGATATTTGGAAGCCCATAGAGGGCTATGGAGAAAAAGCAAATATCTTCCGTTCAAAACTGGAAAGTAGCTTTCTGAGAAACTGCTCTGTGTTCTGTTAATTCATCTCACAGAGTTACATCTTTCCCTTCAAGAAGCCTTTCGCTAAGGCTGTTCTTGTGGAATTGGCAAAGGGATATTTGGAAGCCCATAGAGGGCTATGGAGAAAAACCAAATATCTTCCGTTCAAAACTCGAAAGAAGCTTTCTGAGAAACTGCTCTGTGTTCTGTTAATTCATCTCACAGAGTTACATCTTTCCCTTCAAGAAGCCTTTCGCTAAGGCTGTTCTTGTGGAATTGGCAAAGGGATATTTGGAAGCCCATAGAGGGCTATGGAGAAAAAGCAAATATCTTCCGTTCAAAACTGGAAAGAAGCTTTCTGAGAAACTGCTCTGTGTTCTGTTAATTCATCTCACAGAGTTACATCTTTCCCTTCAAGAAGCCTTTCGCTAAGGCTGTTCTTGTGGAATTGGCAAAGGGATATTTGGAAGCCCATAGAGGGCTATGGAGAAAAACCAAATATCTTCCGTTCAAAACTCGAAAGAAGCTTTCTGAGAAACTGCTCTGTGTTCTGATAATTCATCTCCCAGAGTTACATCTTTCCCTTCAAGAAGCCTTTCGCTAAGGCTGTTCTTGTGGAATTGGCAAAGGGATATTTGGAAGCCCATAGAGGGCTATTTTGAAAAAGGAAATATCTTCCGTTCAAAACTGGAAAGAAGCTTTCTGAGAAACTGCTCTGTGTTCTGTTAATTCATCTCACAGTGTTACATCTTTCCCTTCAAGAAGCCTTTCGCTAAGGCTGTTCTTGTGGAATTGGCAAAGGGATATTTGGAAGCCCATAGAGGGCTATGTGCAAAAAGGAAATATCTTCCGTTCAAAACTGGAAAGAAGCTTTCTGAGAAACTGCTCTGTGTTTTGTTAATACATCTCCCAGTGTTACATCTTTCCCTTCAAGAAGCCTTTCGCTAAGGCTGTTCTTGTGGAATTGGCAAAGGGATATTTGGAAGCCCATAGAGGGCTATGGAGAAAAAGCAAATATCTTCCGTTCAAAACTGGAAAGAAGCTTTCTGAGAAACTGCTCTGTGTTCTGTTAATTCATCTCACAGAGTTACATCTTTCCCTTCAAGAAGCCTTTCGATAAGGCTGTTCTTGTGGAATTGGTAAAGGGATATTTGGAAGCCCATAGAGGGCTATGGTGAAAAAGAAAATATCTTCCGTTCAAAACTGGAAACAAGCTTTCTGAGAAACTGCTCTGTGTTCTGTTAATTCATCTCACAGAGTTACATCTTTCCCTTCAAGTAGCCTTTCGCTAAGGCTGTTCTTGTGGAATTGGCAAAGGGATATTTGGAAGCCCATAGAGGGCTATGGAGAAAAAGCAAATATCTTCCGTTCAAAACTGGAAAGTAGCTTTCTGAGAAACTGCTCTGTGTTCTGTTAATTCATCTCACAGAGTTACATCTTTCCCTTCAAGAAGCCTTTCGCTAAGGCTGTTCTTGTGGAATTGGCAAAGGGATATTTGGAAGCCCATAGAGGGCTATGGAGAAAAACCAAATATCTTCCGTTCAAAACTCGAAAGAAGCTTTCTGAGAAACTGCTCTGTGTTCTGTTAATTCATCTCACAGAGTTACATCTTTCCCTTCAAGAAGCCTTTCGCTAAGGCTGTTCTTGTGGAATTGGCAAAGGGATATTTGGAAGCCCATAGAGGGCTATGGAGAAAAAGCAAATATCTTCCGTTCAAAACTGGAAAGAAGCTTTCTGAGAAACTGCTCTGTGTTCTGTTAATTCATCTCACAGAGTTACATCTTTCCCTTCAAGAAGCCTTTCGCTAAGGCTGTTCTTGTGGAATTGGCAAAGGGATATTTGGAAGCCCATAGAGGGCTATGGAGAAAAACCAAATATCTTCCGTTCAAAACTCGAAAGAAGCTTTCTGAGAAACTGCTCTGTGTTCTGATAATTCATCTCCCAGAGTTACATCTTTCCCTTCAAGAAGCCTTTCGCTAAGGCTGTTCTTGTGGAATTGGCAAAGGGATATTTGGAAGCCCATAGAGGGCTATTTTGAAAAAGGAAATATCTTCCGTTCAAAACTGGAAAGAAGCTTTCTGAGAAACTGCTCTGTGTTCTGTTAATTCATCTCACAGTGTTACATCTTTCCCTTCAAGAAGCCTTTCGCTAAGGCTGTTCTTGTGGAATTGGCAAAGGGATATTTGGAAGCCCATAGAGGGCTATGTGCAAAAAGGAAATATCTTCCGTTCAAAACTGGAAAGAAGCTTTCTGAGAAACTGCTCTGTGTTTTGTTAATACATCTCCCAGTGTTACATCTTTCCCTTCAAGAAGCCTTTCGCTAAGGCTGTTCTTGTGGAATTGGCAAAGGGATATTTGGAAGCCCATAGAGGGCTATGGAGAAAAAGCAAATATCTTCCGTTCAAAACTGGAAAGAAGCTTTCTGAGAAACTGCTCTGTGTTCTGTTAATTCATCTCACAGAGTTACATCTTTCCCTTCAAGAAGCCTTTCGATAAGGCTGTTCTTGTGGAATTGGTAAAGGGATATTTGGAAGCCCATAGAGGGCTATGGTGAAAAAGAAAATATCTTCCGTTCAAAACTGGAAACAAGCTTTCTGAGAAACTGCTCTGTGTTCTGTTAATTCATCTCACAGAGTTACATCTTTCCCTTCAAGTAGCCTTTCGCTAAGGCTGTTCTTGTGGAATTGGCAAAGGGATATTTGGAAGCCCATAGAGGGCTATGGAGAAAAAGCAAATATCTTCCGTTCAAAACTCGAAAGAAGCTTTCTGAGAAACTGCTCTGTGTTCTGTTAATTCATCTCACAGAGTTACATCTTTCCCTTCAAGAAGCCTTTCGCTAAGGCTGTTCTTGTGGAATTGGCAAAGGGATATTTGGAAGCCCATAGAGGGCTATGGAGAAAAAGCAAATATCTTCCGTTCAAAACTGGAAAGAAGCTTTCTGAGAAACTGCTCTGTGTTCTGTTAATTCATCTCACAGTTACATCTTTCCCTTCAAGAAGCCTTTCGCAAAGGCTGTTCTTGTGGAATTGGCAAAGGGATATTTGGAAGCCCATAGAGGGCTACGGTGAAAAAGGAAATATCTTCCGTTCAAAACTGGAAACAAGCTTTCTGAGAAACTGCTCTGTGTTCTGTTAATTCATCTCACAGAGTTACATCTTTCCCTTCAAGTAGCCTTTCGCTAAGGCTGTTCTTGTGGAATTGGCAAAGGGATATTTGGAAGCCCATAGAGGGCTATGGAGAAAAAGCAAATATCTTCCGTTCAAAACTGGAAAGAAGCTTTCTGAGAAACTGCTCTGTGTTCTGTTAATTCATCTCACACAGTTACATCTTTCCCTTCAAGGAGCCTTTCGCTAAGGCTGTTCTTGTGGAATTGGCAAAGGGATATTTGGAAGCCCATAGAGGGCTATTTTGAAAAAGGAAATATCTTCCGTTCAAAACTGGAAACAAGCTTTCTGAGAAACTGCTCTGTGTTCTGTTAATTCATCTCACAGAGTTACATCTTTCCCTTCAAGAAGCCTTTCGCTAAGGCTGTTCTTGTGGAATTGGCAAAGGGATATTTGGAAGCCCATAGAGGGCTACGGGCAAAAAGGAAATATCTTCCGTTCAAAACTGGAAAGAAGCTTTCTGAGAAACTGCTCTGTGTTTTGTTAATTCATCTCCCAGAGTTACATCTTTCCCTTCAAGAAGCCTTTCGCTAAGGCTGTTCTTGTGGAATTGGCAAAGGGATATTTGGAAGCCCATAGAGGGCTATTTTGAAAAAGGAAATATCTTCCGTTCAAAACTGGAAAGAAGCTTTCTGAGAAACTGCTCTGTGTTCTGTTAATTCATCTCACAGAGTTACATCTTTTCCTTCAAGAAGCCTTTCGCTAAGGCTGTTCTTGTGGAATTGGCAAAGGGATATTTGGAAGCCTATAGAGGGCTATTTTGAAAAAGGAAATATCTTCCGTTCAAAACTGGAAAGAAGCTTTCTGAGAAACTGCTCTGTGTTCTGTTAATTCATCTCACAGAGTTACATCTTTCCCTTCAAGTAGCCTTTCGCTAAGGCTGTTCTTGTGGAATTGGCAAAGGGATATTTGGAAGCCCATAGAGGGCTATGGAGAAAAAGCAAATATCTCCTTTCAAACCTGGAAAGAAGCTTTCTGAGAAACTGCTCTGTGTTCTGTTAATTCATCTCACAGAGTTACATCTTTCCCTTCAAGAAGCCTTTCGCTAAGGCTGTTCTTGTGGAATTGGCAAAGGGATATTTGGAAGCCCATAGAGGGCTATGGAGAAAAAGCAAATATCTTCCGTTCAAAACTGGAAAGAAGCTTTCTAAGAAACTGCTCTGTGTTCTGTTAATTCATCTCACAGAGTTACATCTTTCCCTTCAAGAAGCCTTTCGCTAAGGCTGTTCTTGTGGAATTGGCAAAGGGATATTTGGAAGCCCATAGAGGGCTATGGAGAAAAAGCAAATACCTTCCGTTCAAAACTGGAAAGAAGCTTTCTGAGAAACTGCTCTGTGTTCTGTTAATTCATCTCACAGAGTTACATCTTTCCCTTCAAGAAGCTTTTCGCTAAGGCTGTTCTTGTGGAATTGGCAAAGGGATATTTGGAAGCCCATAGAGTGCTATGGTGAAAAAGGAAATATCTTCCGTTCAAAACTCGAAAGAAGCTTTCTGAGAAACTACTCTGTGTTCTGTTAATTCATCTCCCAGAGTTACATCTTTCCCTTCAAGAAGCCTTTCGCTAAGGGTGTTCTTTTGGAATTGGCAAAGGGATATTTGGAAGCCCATAGAGGGCTATGGAGAAAAAGCAAATATCTTCCGTTCAAAACTGGAAAGAAGCTTTCTGAGAAACTGCTCTGTGTTCTGTTAATTCATCTCACAGAGTTACATCTTTCCCTTCAAGAAGCCTTTCGCTAAGGCTGTTCTTGTGGAATTGGCAAAGGGATATTTGGAAGCCCATAGAGGGCTATGGTGATAAAGGAAATATCTTCCGTTCAAAACTGGAAACAAGCTTTCTGAGAAACTGCTCTGTGTTCTGTTAATTCATCTCAAGGAGTTACATCTTTCCCTTCAAGTAGCCTTTCGCTAAGGCTGTTCTTGTGGAATTGGCAAAGGGATATTTGGAAGCCCATAGAGGGCTATGGAGAAAAAGCAAATATCTTCCGTTCAAAACTGGAAAGAAGCTTTCTGTGAAACTGCTCTGTGATCTGTTAATTCATCTCACAGAGTTACATCTTTCCCTTCAAGAAGCCTTTCGCTAAGGCTGTTCTTGTGGAATTGGCAAAGGGATATTTGGAAGCCCATAGAGGGCTATTTTGAAAAAGCAAATATCTTCCGTTCAAAACTGGAAAAAAGCTTTCTGAGAAACTGTTCTGTGTTCTGTTAATTCATCTCACAGAGTTACATCTTTCCCTTCAAGAAGCCTTTCGCTAAGGCTGTTATTGTGGAATTGGCAAAGGGATATTTGGAAGCCCATAGAGGGCTATGGGCAAAAAGGAAATATCTTCCGTTCAAAACTGGAAAGAAGCTTTCTGAGAAACTGCTCTGTGTTTTGTTAATTCATCTCCCAGAGTTACATCTTTCCCTTCAAGAAGCCTTTCGCTAAGGCTGTTCCTGTGGAATTGGCAAAGGGATATTTGGAAGCCCATAGAGGGCTATTTTGAAAAAGGAAATATCTTCCGTTCAAAACTGGAAAGAAGCTTTCTGAGAAACTGCTCTGTGTTCTGTTAATTCATCTCACAGAGTTACATCTTTCCATTCAAGAAGCCTTTCGCTAAGGCTGTTCTTGTGGAATTGGCAAAGGGATATTTGGAAGCCCATAGAGGGCTATTTTGAAAAAGGAAATATCTTCCGTTCAAAACTGGAAAGAAGCTTTCTGAGAAACTGCTCTGTGTTCTATTAATTCATCTCACAGAGGTACATCTTTCCCTTCAAGAAGCCTTTCGCTAAGGCTGTTCTTGTGGAATTGGCAAAGGGATATTTGGAAGCCCATAGAGGGCTATGGTGAAAAAGGAAATATCTTCCGTTCAAAACTGGAAAGAAGCTTTCTGAGAAACTGCTCTGTGTTCTGTTAATTCATCTCACAGAGTTACATCTTTCCCTTCAAGTAGCCTTTCGCTAAGGCTGTTCTTGTGGAATTGGCAAAGGGATATTTGGAAGCCCATAGAGGGCTATGGAGAAAAAGCAAATATCTTCCGTTCAAAACTGGAAAGAAGCTTTCTGAGAAACTGCTCTGTGTTCTGTTAATTCATCTCACAGAGTTACATCTTTCCCTTCAAGAAGCCTTTCGCTAAGGCTGTTCTTGTGGAATTGGCAAAGGGATATTTGGAAGCCCATAGAGGGCTATGGAGAAAAACCAAATATCTTCCGTTCAAAACTCGAAAGAAGCTTTCTGAGAAACTGCTCTGTGTTCTGTTAATTCATCTCACAGAGTTACATCTTTCCCTTCAAGAAGCCTTTCGCTAAGGCTGTTCTTGTGGAATTGGCAAAGGGATATTTGGAAGCCCCTAGAGGGCTATGGAGAAAAAGCAAATATCTTCCGTTCAAAACTGGAAAGAAGCTTTCTGAGAAACTGCTCTGTGTTCTGTTAATTCATCTCACAGAGTTACATCTTTCCCTTCAAGAAGCCTTTCGCTAAGGCTGTTCTTGTGGAATTGGCAAAGGAATATTTGGAAGCCCATAGAGGGCTATGGAGAAAAACCAAATATCTTCCGTTCAAAACTCGAAAGAAGCTTTCTGAGAAACTGCTCTGTGTTCTGATAATTCATCTCCCAGAGTTACATCTTTCCCTTCAAGAAGCCTTTCGCTAAGGCTGTTCTTGTGGAATTGGCAAAGGGATATTTGGAAGCCCATAGAGGGCTATTTTGAAAAAGGAAATATCTTCCGTTCAAAACTGGAAAGAAGCTTTCTGAGAAACTGCTCTGTGTTTTGTTAATACATCTCCCAGTGTTACATCTTTCCCTTCAAGAAGCCTTTCCCTAAGGCTGTTCTTGTGGAATTGGCAAAGTGATATTTGGAAGCCCATAGAGGGCTATGGAGAAAAAGCAAATATCTTCCGTTCAAAACTGGAAAGAAGCTTTCTGAGAAACTGCTCTGTGTTCTGTTAATTCATCTCACAGAGTTACATCTTTCCCTTCAAGAAGCCTTTCGCTAAGGCTGTTCTTGTGGAATTGGTAAAGGGATATTTGGAAGCCCATAGAGGGCTATGGTGATAAGAAAATATCTTCCGTTCAAAACTGGAAACAAGCTTTCTGAGAAACTGCTCTGTGTTCTGTTAATTCATCTCACAGAGTTACATCTTTCCCTTCAAGTAGCCTTTCGCTAAGGCTGTTCTTGTGGAATTGGCAAAGGGATATTTGGAAGCCCATAGAGGGCTAGGGAGAAAAAGCAAATATCTTCCGTTCAAAACTGGAAAGAAGCTTTCTGAGAAACTGCTCTGTGTTCTGTTAATTCATCTCACAGAGTTACATCTTTCCCTTCAAGAAGCCTTTCGCTAAGGCTGTTCTTGTGGAATTGGCAAAGGGATATTTGGAAGCCCATAGAGGGCTATGGACAAAAAGGAAATATCTTCCGTTCAAAACTGGAAAGAAGCTTTCTGAGAAACTGCTGTGTGTTTTGTTAATTTCTCTCCCAGAGTTACATCTTTCCCTTCAAGAAGCCTTTCGCTAAGGCTGTTCTTGTGGAATTGGCAAAGGGATATTTGGAAGCCCATAGAGGGCTATGGAGAAAAAGCAAATATCTTCCGTTCAAAACTCGAAAGAAGCTTTCTGAGAAACTGCTCTGTGTTCTGTTAATTCATCTCCCAGAGTTACATCTTTCCCTTCAAGAAGCCTTTCGCTAAGGCTGTTCTTGTGGAATTGGCAAAGGGATATTTGGAAGCCCATAGAGGGCTATGGAGAAAAAGCAAATATCTTCCGTTCAAAACTGGAAAGAAGCTTTCTGAGAAACTGCTCTGTGTTCTGTTAATTCATCTCACAGAGTTACATCTTTCCCTTCAAGAAGCCTTTCGCAAAGGCTGTTCTTGTGGAATTGGCAAAGGGATATTTGGAAGCCCATAGAGGGCTACGGTGAAAAAGGAAATATCTTCCGTTCAAAACTGGAAACAAGCTTTCTGAGAAACTGCTCTGTGTTCTGGTAATTCATCTCACAGAGTTACATCTTTCCCTTCAAGTAGCCTTTCGCTAAGGCTGTTCTTGTGGAATTGGCAAAGGGATATTTGGAAGCCCATAGAGGGCTATGGTGAAAAAGGAAATATCTTCCGTTCAAAACTCGAAAGAAGCTTTCTGAGAAACTGCTCTCTGTTCTGTTAATTCATCTCCCAGAGTTACATCTTCCCCTTCAAGAAGCCTTTCGCTAAGGCTGTTCTTGTGGAATTGGCAAAGGGAAATTTGGAAGCCCATAGAGGGCTATTTTGAAAAAGGAAATATCTTCCGTTCAAAACTGGAAAGAAGCTTTCTGAGAAACTGCTCTGTGTTCTGTTAATTCATCTCACAGAGTTACATCTTTCCCTTCAAGAAACCTTTCGCTAAGGCTGTTCTTGTGGAATTGGCAAAGGGATAATTGGAAGCCCATAGAGGGCTATGGTGTAAAAGGAAATATCTTCCGTTCAAAACTGGAAAGAAGCTTTCTGAGAAACTACTCTCTGTTCTGTTAATCCATCTCACAGAGTTACATCTTTCCCTTCAAGAAGCCTTTCGCTAAGTCTGTTCTTGTGGAATTGGCAAAGGGATATTTGGAAGCCCATAGAGGGCTATGGTGAAAAAGGAAATATCTTCCGTTCAAAACTGGAAACAAGCTTTCTGAGAAACTGCTCTGTGTTCTGTTAATTCATCTCAAGGAGTTACATCTTTCCCTTCAAGTAGCCTTTCGCTAAGGCTGTTCTTGTGGAATTGGCAAAGCGATATTTGGAAGCCCATAGAGGGCTATGGAGAAAAAGGAAATATCTTCCGTTCAAAACTGGAAAGAAGCTTTCTGAGAAAATGCTCTGTGTTCTGTTAATTCATCTCACAGAGTTACATCTTTCCCTTCAAGAAGCCTTTCGCTAAGGCTGTTCTTGTGGAATTGGCAAAGGGATATTTGGAAGCCCATAGTGTGCTATGGTGAAGAAGGAAATATCTTCCGTTCAAAACTCGAAAGAAGCTTTCTGAGAAACTGCTCTGTGTTCTGTTAATTCATCTCCCAGAGTTACATCTCTCCCTTCAAGAAGCCTTTCGCTAAGGCTGTTCTTGTGGAATTGGCAAAGGGATATTTGGAAGCCCATAGAGGGCTATGGAGAAAAAGCAAATATCTTCCGTTCAAAACTGGAAAGAAGCTTTCTGAGAAACTGCTCTGTGTTCTGTTAATTCATCTCACAGAGTTACATCTTTCCCTTCAAGAAGCCTTTCGCTAAGGCTGTTCTTGTGGAATTGGCAAAGGGATATTTGGAAGCCCATAGAGGGCTATGGAGAAAAAGCAAATATCTTCCGTTCAAAACTGGAAAGAAGCTTTCTGAGAAACTGCTCTGTGTTCTGTTAATTCATCTCCCAGAGTTACATCTTTCCCTTCAAGAAGCCTTTCGCTTAGGCTGTTCTTGTGGAATTGGCAAAGGGATATTTGGAAGCCCATAGAGGGCTATGGTGAAAAAGGAAATATCTTCCGTTCAAAACTGGAAACAAGCTTTCTGAGAAACTGCTCTGTGTTCTGTTAATTCATCTCACAGAGTTACATCTTTCCCTTCAAGTAGCCTTTCGCTAAGGCTGTTCTTGTGGAATTGGCAAAGGGATATTTGGAAGCCCATAGAGGGCTATGGAGAAAAAGCAAATATCTTCCGTTCAAAACTGGAAAGAAGCTTTCTGAGAAACTGCTCTGTGTTCTGTTAATTCATCTCACAGAGTTACATCTTTCCCTTCAAGAAGCCTTTCGCTAAGGCTGTTCTTGTGGAATTGGCAAAGGGATATTTGGAAGCCCATAGAGGTCTACGGAGAAAAAGCAAATATCTTCCGTTCAAAACTCGAAAGAAGGTTTCTGAGAAACTGCTCTGTGTTCTGTTAATTCATCTCACAGAGTTACATCTTTCCCTTCAAGAAGCCTTTCGCTAAGGCTGTTATTGTGGAATTGGCAAAGGGATATTTGGAAGCCCATAGAGGGCTATGGGCAAAAAGGAAATATCTTCCGTTCAAAACTGGAAAGAAGCTTTCTGAGAAACTGCTCTGTGTTTTGTTAATTCATCTCCCAGAGTTACATCTTTCCCTTCAAGAAGCCTTTCGCTAAGGCTGTTCCGGTGGAATTGGCAAAGGGATATTTGGAAGCCCATAGAGGGCTATTTTGAAAAAGGAAATATCTTCCGTTCAAAACTGGAAAGAAGCTTTCTGAGAAACTGCTCTGTGTTCTGTTAATTCATCTCACAGAGTTACATCTTTCCATTCAAGAAGCCTTTCGCTAAGGCTGTTCTTGTGGAATTGGCAAAGGGATATTTGGAAGCCCATAGAGGGCTATTTTGAAAAAGGAAATATCTTCCGTTCAAAACTGGAAAGAAGCTTTCTGAGAAACTGCTCTGTGTTCTATTAATTCATCTCACAGAGGTACATCTTTCCCTTCAAGAAGCCTTTCGCTAAGGCTGTTCTTGTGGAATTGGCAAAGGGATATTTGGAAGCCCATAGAGGGCTATGGTGAAAAAGGAAATATCTTCCGTTCAAAACTGGAAAGAAGCTTTCTGAGAAACTGCTCTGTGTTCTGTTAATTCATCTCACAGAGTTACATCTTTCCCTTCAAGTAGCCTTTCGCTAAGGCTGTTCTTGTGGAATTGGCAAAGGGATATTTGGAAGCCCATAGAGGGCTATGGAGAAAAAGCAAATATCTTCCGTTCAAAACTGGAAAGAAGCTTTCTGAGAAACTGCTCTGTGTTCTGTTAATTCATCTCACAGAGTTACATCTTTCCCTTCAAGAAGCCTTTCGCTAAGGCTGTTCTTGTGGAATTGGCAAAGGGATATTTGGAAGCCCATAGAGGGCTATGGAGAAAAACCAAATATCTTCCGTTCAAAACTCGAAAGAAGCTTTCTGAGAAACTGCTCTGTGTTCTGTTAATTCATCTCACAGAGTTACATCTTTCCCTTCAAGAAGCCTTTCGCTAAGGCTGTTCTTGTGGAATTGGCAAAGGGATATTTGGAAGCCCCTAGAGGGCTATGGAGAAAAAGCAAATATCTTCCGTTCAAAACTGGAAAGAAGCTTTCTGAGAAACTGCTCTGTGTTCTGTTAATTCATCTCACAGAGTTACATCTTTCCCTTCAAGAAGCCTTTCGCTAAGGCTGTTCTTGTGGAATTGGCAAAGGAATATTTGGAAGCCCATAGAGGGCTATGGAGAAAAACCAAATATCTTCCGTTCAAAACTCGAAAGAAGCTTTCTGAGAAACTGCTCTGTGTTCTGATAATTCATCTCCCAGAGTTACATCTTTCCCTTCAAGAAGCCTTTCGCTAAGGCTGTTCTTGTGGAATTGGCAAAGGGATATTTGGAAGCCCATAGAGGGCTATTTTGAAAAAGGAAATATCTTCCGTTCAAAACTGGAAAGAAGCTTTCTGAGAAACTGCTCTGTGTTTTGTTAATACATCTCCCAGTGTTACATCTTTCCCTTCAAGAAGCCTTTCCCTAAGGCTGTTCTTGTGGAATTGGCAAAGTGATATTTGGAAGCCCATAGAGGGCTATGGAGAAAAAGCAAATATCTTCCGTTCAAAACTGGAAAGAAGCTTTCTGAGAAACTGCTCTGTGTTCTGTTAATTCATCTCACAGAGTTACATCTTTCCCTTCAAGAAGCCTTTCGCTAAGGCTGTTCTTGTGGAATTGGTAAAGGGATATTTGGAAGCCCATAGAGGGCTATGGTGATAAGAAAATATCTTCCGTTCAAAACTGGAAACAAGCTTTCTGAGAAACTGCTCTGTGTTCTGTTAATTCATCTCACAGAGTTACATCTTTCCCTTCAAGTAGCCTTTCGCTAAGGCTGTTCTTGTGGAATTGGCAAAGGGATATTTGGAAGCCCATAGAGGGCTATGGAGAAAAAGCAAATATCTTCCGTTCAAAACTCGAAAGAAGCTTTCTGAGAAACTGCTCTGTGTTCTGTTAATTCATCTCACAGAGTTACATCTTTCCCTTCAAGAAGCCTTTCGCTAAGGCTGTTCTTGTGGAATTGGCAAAGGGATATTTGGAAGCCCATAGAGGGCTATGGTGAAAAAGGAAATATCTTCCGTTCAAAACTCGAAAGAAGCTTTCTGAGAAACTGCTCTCTGTTCTGTTAATTCATCTCCCAGAGTTACATCTTCCCCTTCAAGAAGCCTTTCGCTAAGGCTGTTCTTGTGGAATTGGCAAAGGGATATTTGGAAGCCCATAGAGGGCTATTTTGAAAAAGGAAATATCTTCCGTTCAAAACTGGAAAGAAGCTTTCTGAGAAACTGCTCTGTGTTCTGTTAATTCATCTCACAGAGTTACATCTTTCCCTTCAAGAAGCCTTTCGCTAAGGCTGTTCTTGTGGAATTGGCAAAGGGATATTTGGAAGCCCATAGAGGGCTATGGTGAAAAAGGAAATATCTTCCGTTCAAAACTGGAAAGAAGCTTTCTGAGAAACTACTCTCTGTTCTGTTAATTCATCTCACAGAGTTACATCTTTCCCTTCAAGAAGCCTTTCGCTAAGGCTGTTCTTGTGGAATTGGCAAAGGGATATTTGGAAGCCCATAGAGGGCTATGGAGAAAAAGCAAATATCTTCCGTTCAAAACTGGAAAGAAGCTTTCTGAGAAACTGCTCTGTGTTCTGTTAATTCATCTCACAGAGTTACATCTTTCCCTTCAAGAAGCCTTTCGCTAAGGCTGTTCTTGTGGAATTGGCAAAGGGATATTTGGAAGCGCTTAGAGGGCTATGGAGAAAAAGCAAATATCTTCCGTTCAAAACTCGAAAGAAGCTTTCTGAGAAACTGCTCTGTGTTCTGTTAATTCATCTCACAGAGTTACATCTTTCCCTTCAAGAAGCCTTTCGCTAAGGCTGTTCTTGTGGAATTGGCAAAGGGATATTTGGAAGCCCATAGAGGGCTATGGAGAAAAAGGAAATATCTTCCGTTCAAAACTGGAAAGAAGCTTTCTGAGAAACTGCTCTGTGTTCTGTTAATTCATCTCACAGAGTTACATCTTTCCCTTCAAGAAGCCTTTCGCTAAGACTGTTCTTGTGGAATTGGCAAAGGGATATTTGGAAGCCCATAGAGTGCTATGGTGAAAAAGGAAATATCTTCCGTTCAAAACTCGAAAGAAGCTTTCTGAGAAACTACTCTGTGTTCTGTTAATTCATCTCCCAGAGTTACATCTTTCCCTTCAAGAAGCCTTTCGCTAAGGCTGTTCTTGTGGAATTGGCAAAGGGATATTTGGAAGCCCATAGAGGGCTATGGAGAAAAAGCAAATATCTTCCGTTCAAAACTGGAAAGAAGCTTTCTGAGAAACTGCTCTGTGTTCTGTTAATTCATCTCACAGAGTTACATCTTTCCCTTCAAGAAGCCTTTCGCTAAGGCTGTTCTTGTGGAATTGGCAAAGGGATATTTGGAAGCCCATAGAGGGCTATGGTGAAAAAGGAAATATCTTCCGTTCAAAACTGGAAACAAGCTTTCTGAGAAACTGCTCTGTGTTCTGTTAATTCATCTCACAGAGTTACATCTTTCCCTTCAAGTAGCCTTTCGCTAGGGCTGTTCTTGTGGAATTGGCAAAGGGATATTTGGAAGCCCATAGAGGGCTATGGAGAAAAAGCAAATATCTTCCGTTCAAAACTGGAAAGAAGCTTTCTGAGAAACTGCTCTGTGTTCTGTTAATTCAACTCACAGAGTTACATCTTTCCCTTCAAGAAGCCTTTCGCTAAGGCTGTTCTTGTGGAATTGGCCAAAGGATATTTGGAAGCCCATAGAGGGCTATGGAGAAAAAGCAAATATCTTCCGTTCAAAACTCGAAAGAAGCTTTCTGAGAAACTGCTCTGTGTTCTGTTAATTCATCTCACAGAGTTACATCTTTCCCTTCAAGAAGCCTTTCGCTAAGGCTGTTCTTGTGGAATTGGCAAAGGGATATTTGGAAGCCCATAGAGGGCTATGGACAAAAAGGAAATATCTTCCGTTCAAAACTGGAAAGAAGCTTTCTGAGAAACTGCTGTGTGTTTTGTTAATTTCTCTCCCAGAGTTACATCTTTCCCTTCAAGAAGCCTTTCGCTAAGGCTGTTCTTGTGGAATTGGCAAAGGGATATTTGGAAGCCCATAGAGGGCTATGGAGAAAAAGCAAATATCTTCCGTTCAAAACTCGAAAGAAGCTTTCTGAGAAACTGCTCTGTGTTCTGTTAATTCATCTCCCAGAGTTACATCTTTCCCTTCAAGAAGCCTTTCGCTAAGGCTGTTCTTGTGGAATTGGCAAAGGGATATTTGGAAGCCCATAGAGGGCTATGGAGAAAAAGCAAATATCTTCCGTTCAAAACTGGAAAGAAGCTTTCTGAGAAACTGCTCTGTGTTCTGTTAATTCATCTCACAGAGTTACATCTTTCCCTTCAAGAAGCCTTTCGCAAAGGCTGTTCTTGTGGAATTGGCAAAGGGATATTTGGAAGCCCATAGAGGGCTACGGTGAAAAAGGAAATATCTTCCGTTCAAAACTGGAAACAAGCTTTCTGAGAAACTGCTCTGTGTTCTGGTAATTCATCTCACAGAGTTACATCTTTCCCTTCAAGTAGCCTTTCGCTAAGGCTGTTCTTGTGGAATTGGCAAAGGGATATTTGGAAGCCCATAGAGGGCTATGGTGAAAAAGGAAATATCTTCCGTTCAAAACTCGAAAGAAGCTTTCTGAGAAACTGCTCTCTGTTCTGTTAATTCATCTCCCAGAGTTACATCTTCCCCTTCAAGAAGCCTTTCGCTAAGGCTGTTCTTGTGGAATTGGCAAAGGGAAATTTGGAAGCCCATAGAGGGCTATTTTGAAAAAGGAAATATCTTCCGTTCAAAACTGGAAAGAAGCTTTCTGAGAAACTGCTCTGTGTTCTGTTAATTCATCTCACAGAGTTACATCTTTCCCTTCAAGAAACCTTTCGCTAAGGCTGTTCTTGTGGAATTGGCAAAGGGATAATTGGAAGCCCATAGAGGGCTATGGTGTAAAAGGAAATATCTTCCGTTCAAAACTGGAAAGAAGCTTTCTGAGAAACTACTCTCTGTTCTGTTAATCCATCTCACAGAGTTACATCTTTCCCTTCAAGAAGCCTTTCGCTAAGTCTGTTCTTGTGGAATTGGCAAAGGGATATTTGGAAGCCCATAGAGGGCTATGGTGAAAAAGGAAATATCTTCCGTTCAAAACTGGAAACAAGCTTTCTGAGAAACTGCTCTGTGTTCTGTTAATTCATCTCAAGGAGTTACATCTTTCCCTTCAAGTAGCCTTTCGCTAAGGCTGTTCTTGTGGAATTGGCAAAGCGATATTTGGAAGCCCATAGAGGGCTATGGAGAAAAAGGAAATATCTTCCGTTCAAAACTGGAAAGAAGCTTTCTGAGAAAATGCTCTGTGTTCTGTTAATTCATCTCACAGAGTTACATCTTTCCCTTCAAGAAGCCTTTCGCTAAGGCTGTTCTTGTGGAATTGGCAAAGGGATATTTGGAAGCCCATAGTGTGCTATGGTGAAGAAGGAAATATCTTCCGTTCAAAACTCGAAAGAAGCTTTCTGAGAAACTGCTCTGTGTTCTGTTAATTCATCTCCCAGAGTTACATCTCTCCCTTCAAGAAGCCTTTCGCTAAGGCTGTTCTTGTGGAATTGGCAAAGGGATATTTGGAAGCCCATAGAGGGCTATGGAGAAAAAGCAAATATCTTCCGTTCAAAACTGGAAAGAAGCTTTCTGAGAAACTGCTCTGTGTTCTGTTAATTCATCTCACAGAGTTACATCTTTCCCTTCAAGAAGCCTTTCGCTAAGGCTGTTCTTGTGGAATTGGCAAAGGGATATTTGGAAGCCCATAGAGGGCTATGGAGAAAAAGCAAATATCTTCCGTTCAAAACTGGAAAGAAGCTTTCTGAGAAACTGCTCTGTGTTCTGTTAATTCATCTCCCAGAGTTACATCTTTCCCTTCAAGAAGCCTTTCGCTTAGGCTGTTCTTGTGGAATTGGCAAAGGGATATTTGGAAGCCCATAGAGGGCTATGGTGAAAAAGGAAATATCTTCCGTTCAAAACTGGAAACAAGCTTTCTGAGAAACTGCTCTGTGTTCTGTTAATTCATCTCACAGAGTTACATCTTTCCCTTCAAGTAGCCTTTCGCTAAGGCTGTTCTTGTGGAATTGGCAAAGGGATATTTGGAAGCCCATAGAGGGCTATGGAGAAAAAGCAAATATCTTCCGTTCAAAACTGGAAAGAAGCTTTCTGAGAAACTGCTCTGTGTTCTGTTAATTCATCTCACAGAGTTACATCTTTCCCTTCAAGAAGCCTTTCGCTAAGGCTGTTCTTGTGGAATTGGCAAAGGGATATTTGGAAGCCCATAGAGGTCTACGGAGAAAAAGCAAATATCTTCCGTTCAAAACTCGAAAGAAGGTTTCTGAGAAACTGCTCTGTGTTCTGTTAATTCATCTCACAGAGTTACATCTTTCCCTTCAAGAAGCCTTTCGCTAAGGCTGTTCTTGTGGAATTGGCAAAGGGATATTTGGAAGCCCATAGAGGGCTATGGTGAAAAAGGAAATATCTTCCGTTCAAAACTGGAAAGAAGCTTTCTGAGAAACTGCTCTGTGTTTTGTTAATTTCTCTCCCAGAGTTACATCTTTCCCTTCAAGAAGCCTTTCGCTAAGGCTGTTCTTGTGGAATTGGCAAAGGGATATTTGGAAGCCCATAGAGGGCTATGGAGAAAAAGCAAATATCTTCCGTTCAAAACTCGAAAGAAGCTTTCTGAGAAACTGCTCTGTGTTCTGTTAATTCATCTCCCAGAGTTACATCTTTCCCTTCAAGAAGCCTTTCGCTAAGGCTGTTCTTGTGGAATTGGCAAAGGGATATTTGGAAGCCCATAGAGGGCTATGGAGAAAAAGCAAATATCTTCCGTTCAAAACTGGAAAGAAGCTTTCTGAGAAACTGCTCTGTGTTCTGTTAATTCATCTCACAGTTACATCTTTCCCTTCAAGAAGCCTTTCGCAAAGGCTGTTCTTGTGGAATTGGCAAAGGGATATTTGGAAGCCCATAGAGGGCTACGGTGAAAAAGGAAATATCTTCCGTTCAAAACTGGAAACAAGCTTTCTGAGAAACTGCTCTGTGTTCTGTTAATTCATCTCACAGAGTTACATCTTTCCCTTCAAGTAGCCTTTCGCTAAGGCTGTTCTTGTGGAATTGGCAAAGGGATATTTGGAAGCCCATAGAGGGCTATGGTGAAAAAGGAAATATCTTCCGTTCAAAACTCGAAAGAAGCTTTCTGAGAAACTGCTCTCTGTTCTGTTAATTCATCTCCCAGAGTTACATCTTCCCCTTCAAGAAGCCTTTCGCTAAGGCTGTTCTTGTGGAATTGGCAAAGGGAAATTTGGAAGCCCATAGAGGGCTATTTTGAAAAAGGAAATATCTTCCGTTCAAAACTGGAAAGAAGCTTTCTGAGAAACTGCTCTGTGTTCTGTTAATTCATCTCACAGAGTTACATCTTTCCCTTCAAGAAACCTTTCGCTAAGGCTGTTCTTGTGGAATTGGCAAAGGGATAATTGGAAGCCCATAGAGGGCTATGGTGAAAAAGGAAATATCTTCCGTTCAAAACTGGAAAGAAGCTTTCTGAGAAACTACTCTCTGTTCTGTTAATCCATCTCACAGAGTTACATCTTTCCCTTCAAGAAGCCTTTCGCTAAGGCTGTTCTTGTGGAATTGGCAAAGGGATATTTGGAAGCCCATAGAGGGCTATGGTGAAAAAGGAAATATCTTCCGTTCAAAACTGGAAACAAGCTTTCTGAGAAACTGCTCTGTGTTCTGTTAATTCATCTCAAGGAGTTACATCTTTCCCTTCAAGTAGCCTTTCGCTAAGGCTGTTCTTGTGGAATTGGCAAAGCGATATTTGGAAGCCCATAGAGGGCTATGGAGAAAAAGGAAATATCTTCCGTTCAAAACTGGAAAGAAGCTTTCTGAGAAACTGCTCTGTGTTCTGTTAATTCATCTCACAGAGTTACATCTTTCCCTTCAAGAAGCCTTTCGCTAAGGCTGTTCTTGTGGAATTGGCAAAGGGATATTTGGAAGCCCATAGTGTGCTATGGTGAAAAAGGAAATATCTTCCGTTCAAAACTCGAAAGAAGCTTTCTGAGAAACTGCTCTGTGTTCTGTTAATTCATCTCCCAGAGTTACATCTCTCCCTTCAAGAAGCCTTTCGCTAAGGCTGTTCTTGTGGAATTGGCAAAGGGATATTTGGAAGCCCATAGAGGGCTATGGAGAAAAAGCACATATCTTCCGTTCAAAACTGGAAAGAAGCTTTCTGAGAAACTGCTCTGTGTTCTGTTAATTCATCTCACAGAGTTACATCTTTCCCTTCAAGAAGCCTTTCGCTAAGGCTGTTCTTGTGGAATTGGCAAAGGGATATTTGGAAGCCCATAGAGGGCTATGGAGAAAAAGCAAATATCTTCCGTTCAAAACTGGAAAGAAGCTTTCAGAGAAACTGCTCTGTGTTCTGTTAATTCATCTCACAGAGTTACATCTTTCCCTTCAAGAAGCCTTTCGCTAAGGCTGTTCTTGTGGAATTGGCAAAGGGATATTTGGAAGCCCTTAGAGGGCTATGGAGAAAAAGGAAATATCTTCCGTTCAAAACTGGAAAGAAGCTTTCTGAGAAACTGCTCTGTGTTCTGTTAATTCATCTCACAGAGTTACATCTTTCCCTTCAAGAAGCCTTTCGCTAAGGCTGTTCTTGTGGAATTGGCAAAGGGATATTTGGAAACCCATAGAGTGCTATGGTGAAAAAGGAAATATCTTCCGTTCAAAACTCGAAAGAAGCTTTCTGAGAAACTACTCTGTGTTCTGTTAATTCATCTCCCAGAGTTACATCTTTCCCTTCAAGAAGCCTTTCGCTAAGGCTGTTCTTGTGGAATTGGCAAAGGGATATTTCGAAGACCATAGAGGGCTATGGAGAAAAAGCAAATATCTTCCGTTCAAAACTGGAAAGAAGCTTTCTGAGAAACTGCTCTGTGTTCTGTTAATTCATCTCCCAGAGTTACATCTTTCCCTTCAAGAAGCCTTTCGCTAAGGCTGTTCTTGTGGAATTGGCAAAGGGATATTTGGAAGCCCATAGAGGTCTACGGAGAAAAAGCAAATATCTTCCGTTCAAAACTCGAAAGAAGGTTTCTGAGAAACTGCTCTGTGTTCTGTTAATTCATCTCACAGAGTTACATCTTTCCCTTCAAGAAGCCTTTCGCTAAGGCTGTTCTTGTGGAATTGGCAAAGGGATATTTGGAAGCCCATAGAGGGCTATGGTGAAAAAGGAAATATCTTCCGTTCAAAACTGGAAAGAAGCTTTCTGAGAAACTGCTCTGTGTTTTGTTAATTTCTCTCCCAGAGTTACATCTTTCCCTTCAAGAAGCCTTTCGCTAAGGCTGTTCTTGTGGAATTGGCAAAGGGATATTTGGAAGCCCATAGAGGGCTATGGAGAAAAAGCAAATATCTTCCGTTCAAAACTCGAAAGAAGCTTTCTGAGAAACTGCTCTGTGTTCTGTTAATTCATCTCCCAGAGTTACATCTTTCCCTTCAAGAAGCCTTTCGCTAAGGCTGTTCTTGTGGAATTGGCAAAGGGATATTTGGAAGCCCATAGAGGGCTATGAAGAAAAAGCAAATATCTTCCGTTCACAACTGGAAAGAAGCTTTCTGAGAAACTGCTCTGTGTTCTGTTAATTCATCTCACAGTTACATCTTTCCCTTCAAGAAGCCTTTCGCAAAGGCTGTTCTTGTGGAATTGGCAAAGGGATATTTGGAAGCCCATAGAGGGCTACGGTGAAAAAGGAAATATCTTCCGTTCAAAACTGGAAACAAGCTTTCTGAGAAACTGCTCTGTGTTCTGTTAATTCATCTCACAGAGTTACATCTTTCCCTTCAAGTAGCCTTTCGCTAAGGCTGTTCTTGTGGAATTGGCAAAGGGATATTTGGAAGCCCATAGAGGGCTATGGAGAAAAAGCAAATATCTTCCGTTCAAAACTGGAAAGAAGCTTTCTGAGAAACTGCTCTGTGTTCTGTTAATTCATCTCACAGAGTTACATCTTTCCCTTCAAGGAGCCTTTCGCTAAGGCTGTTCTTGTGGAATTGGCAAAGGGATATTTGGAAGCCCATAGAGGGCTATTTTGAAAAAGGAAATATCTTCCGTTCAAAACTGGAAACAAGCTTTCTGAGAAACTGCTCTGTGTTCTGTTAATTCATCTCACAGAGTTACATCTTTCCCTTCAAGAAGCCTTTCGCTAAGGCTGTTCTTGTGGAATTGGCAAAGGGATATTTGGAAGCCCATAGAGGGCTACGGGCAAAAAGGAAATATCTTCCGTTCAAAACTGGAAAGAAGCTTTCTGAGAAACTGCTCTGTGTTTTGTTAATTCATCTCCCAGAGTTACATCTTTCCCTTCAAGAAGCCTTTCGCTAAGGCTGTTCTTGTGGAATTGGCAAAGGGATATTTGGAAGCCCATAGAGGGCTATTTTGAAAAAGGAAATATCTTCCGTTCAAAACTGGAAAGAAGCTTTCTGAGAAACTGCTCTGTGTTCTGTTAATTCATCTCACAGAGTTACATCTTTTCCTTCAAGAAGCCTTTCGCTAAGGCTGTTCTTGTGGAATTGGCAAAGGGATATTTGGAAGCCCATAGAGGGCTATTTTGAAAAAGGAAATATCTTCCGTTCAAAACTGGAAAGAAGCTTTCTGAGAAACTGCTCTGTGTTCTATTAATTCATCTCACAGAGGTACATCTTTCCCTTCAAGAAGCCTTTCGCTAAGGCTGTTCTTGTGGAATTGGCAAAGGGATATTTGGAAGCCCATAGAGGGCTATGGTGAAAAAGGAAATATCTTCCGTTCAAAAGTGGAAAGAAGCTTTCTGAGAAACTGCTCTGTGTTCTGTTAATTCATCTCACAGAGTTACATCTTTCCCTTCAAGTAGCCTTTCGCTAAGGCTGTTCTTGTGGAATTGGCAAAGGGATATTTGGAAGCCCATAGAGGGCTATGGAGAAAAAGCAAATATCTCCTTTCAAAACTGGAAAGAAGCTTTCTGAGAAACTGCTCTGTGTTCTGTTAATTCATCTCACAGAGTTACATCTTTCCCTTCAAGAAGCCTTTCGCTACGGCTGTTCTTGTGGAATTGGCAAAGGGATATTTGGAAGCCCATAGAGGGCTATGGAGAAAAAGCAAATATCTTCCGTTCAAAACTGGAAAGAAGCTTTCTAAGAAACTGCTCTGTGTTCTGTTAATTCATCTCACAGAGTTACATCTTTCCCTTCAAGAAGCCTTTCGCTAAGGCTGTTCTTGTGGAATTGGCAAAGGGATATTTGGAAGCCCATAGAGGGCTATGGAGAAAAAGCAAATACCTTCCGTTCAAAACTGGAAAGAAGCTTTCTGAGAAACTGCTCTGTGTTCTGTTAATTCATCTCACAGAGTTACATCTTTCCCTTCAAGAAGCTTTTCGCTAAGGCTGTTCTTGTGGAATTGGCAAAGGGATATTTGGAAGCCCATAGAGTGCTATGGTGAAAAAGGAAATATCTTCCGTTCAAAACTCGAAAGAAGCTTTCTGAGAAACTACTCTGTGTTCTGTTAATTCATCTCCCAGAGTTACATCTTTCCCTTCAAGAAGCCTTTCGCTAAGGCTGTTCTTTTGGAATTGGCAAAGGGATATTTGGAAGCCCATAGAGGGCTATGGAGAAAAAGCAAATATCTTCCGTTCAAAACTGGAAAGAAGCTTTCTGAGAAACTGCTCTGTGTTCTGTTAATTCATCTCACAGAGTTACATCTTTCCCTTCAAGAAGCCTTTCGCTAAGGCTGTTCTTGTGGAATTGGCAAAGGGATATTTGGAAGCCCATAGAGGGCTATGGAGAAAAAGGAAATATCTTCCGTTCAAAACTGGAAAGAAGCTTTCTGAGAAACTGCTCTGTGTTCTGTTAATTCATCTCACAGAGTTACATCTTTCCCTTCAAGAAGCCTTTCGCTAAGGCTGTTCTTGTGGAATTGGCAAAGGGATATTTGGAAGCCCATAGAGTGCTATGGTGAAAAAGGAAATATCTTCCGTTCAAAACTCGAAAGAAGCATTCTGAGAAACTGCTCTGTGTTCTGTTAATTCATCTCCCAGAGTTACATCTCTCCCTTCAAGAAGCCTTTCGCTAAGGCTGTTCTTGTGGAATTGGCAAAGGGATATTTGGAAGCCCATAGAGGGCTATGGTGAAAAAGGAAATATCTTCCGTTCAAAACTCGAAAGAAGCTTTCTGAGAAACTGCTCTGTGTTCTGTTAATTCATCTCACAGAGTTACATCTTTCCCTTCAAGAAGCCTTTCGCTAAGGCTGTTCTTGTGGAATTGGCAAAGGGATATTTGGAAGCCCATAGAGGTCTACGGAGAAAAAGCAAATATCTTCCGTTCAAAACTCGAAAGAAGGTTTCTGAGAAACTGCTCTGTGTTCTGTTAATTCATCTCACAGAGTTACATCTTTCCCTTCAAGAAGCCTTTCGCTAAGGCTGTTCTTGTGGAATTGGCAAAGGGATATTTGGAAGCCCATAGAGGGCTATGGTGAAAAAGGAAATATCTTCCGTTCAAAACTGGAAAGAAGCTTTCTGAGAAACTGCTCTGTATTTTGTTAATTTCTCTCCCAGAGTTACATCTTTCCCTTCAAGAAGCCTTTCGCTAAGGCTGTTCTTGTGGAATTGGCAAAGGGATATTTGGAAGCCCATAGAGGGCTATGGAGAAAAAGCAAATATCTTCCGTTCAAAACTCGAAAGAAGCTTTCTGAGAAACTGCTCTGTGTTCTGTTAATTCATCTCCCAGAGTTACATCTTTCCCTTCAAGAAGCCTTTCGCTAAGGCTGTTCTTGTGGAATTGGCAAAGGGATATTTGGAAGCCCATAGAGGGCTATGGAGAAAAAGCAAATATCTTCCGTTCAAAACTGGAAAGAAGCTTTCTGAGAAACTGCTCTGTGTTCTGTTAATTCATCTCACAGTTACATCTTTCCCTTCAAGAAGCCTTTCGCAAAGGCTGTTCTTGTGGAATTGGCAAAGGGATATTTGGAAGCCCATAGAGGGCTACGGTGAAAAAGGAAATATCTTCCGTTCAAAACTGGAAACAAGCTTTCTGAGAAACTGCTCTGTGTTCTGTTAATTCATCTCACAGAGTTACATATTTCCCTTCAAGTAGCCTTTCGCTAAGGCTGTTCTTGTGGAATTGGCAAAGGGATATTTGGAAGCCCATAGAGGGCTATGGAGAAAAAGCAAATATCTTCCGTTCAAAACTGGAAAGAAGCTTTCTGAGAAACTGCTCTGTGTTCTGTTAATTCATCTCACAGAGTTACATCTTTCCCTTCAAGGAGCCTTTCGCTAAGGCTGTTCTTGTGGAATTGGCAAAGGGATATTTGGAAGCCCATAGAGGGCTATTTTGAAAAAGGAAATATCTTCCGTTCAAAACTGGAAACAAGCTTTCTGAGAAACTGCTCTGTGTTCTGTTAATTCATCTCACAGAGTTACATCTTTCCCTTCAAGAAGCCTTTCGCTAAGGCTGTTCTTGTGGAATTGGCAAAGGGATATTTGGAAGCCCATAGAGGGCTACGGGCAAAAAGGAAATATCTTCCGTTCAAAACTGGAAAGAAGCTTTCTGAGAAACTGCTCTGTGTTTTGTTAATTCATCTCCCAGAGTTACATCTTTCCCTTCAAGAAGCCTTTCGCTAAGGCTGTTCTTGTGGAATTGGCAAAGGGATATTTGGAAGCCCATAGAGGGCTATTTTGAAAAAGGAAATATCTTCCGTTCAAAACTGGAAAGAAGCTTTCTGAGAAACTGCTCTGTGTTCTGTTAATTCATCTCACAGAGTTACATCTTTCCCTTCAAGAAGCCTTTCGCTAAGGCTGTTCTTGTGGAATTGGCAAAGGGATATTTGGAAGCCCATAGAGGGCTATTTTGAAAAAGGAAATATCTTCCGTTCAAAACTGGAAAGAAGCTTTCTGAGAAACTGCTCTGTGTTCTGTTAATTCATCTCACAGAGGTACATCTTTCCCTTCAAGAAGCCTTTCGCTAAGGCTGTTCTTGTGGAATTGGCAAAGGGATATTTGGAAGCCCATAGAGGGCTATGGTGAAAAAGGAAATATCTTCCGTTCAAAACTGGAAAGAAGCTTTCTGAGAAACTGCTCTGTGTTCTGTTAATTCATCTCACAGAGTTACATCTTTCCCTTCAAGTAGCCTTTCGCTAAGGCTGTTCTTGTGGAATTGGCAAAGGGATATTTGGAAGCCCATAGAGGGCTATGGAGAAAAAGCAAATATCTCCTTTCAAAACTGGAAAGAAGCTTTCTGAGAAACTGCTCTGTGTTCTGTTAATTCATCTCACAGAGTTACATCTTTCCCTTCAAGAAGCCTTTCGCTAAGGCTGTTCTTGTGGAATTGGCAAAGGGATATTTGGAAGCCCATAGAGGGCTATGGAGAAAAAGCAAATATCTTCCGTTCAAAACTGGAAAGAAGCTTTCTGAGAAACTGCTCTGTGTTCTGTTAATTCATCTCACAGAGTTACATCTTTCCCTTCAAGAAGCCTTTCGCTAAGGCTGTTCTTGTGGAATTGGCAAAGGGATATTTGGAAGCCCATAGAGGGCTATGGAGAAAAAGCAAATACCTTCCGTTCAAAACTGGAAAGAAGATTTCTGAGAAACTGCTCTGTGTTCTGTTAATTCATCTCACAGAGTTACATCTTTCCCTTCAAGAAGCTTTTCGCTAAGGCTGTTCTTGTGGAATTGGCAAAGGGATATTTGGAAGCCCATAGAGTGCTATGGTGAAAAAGGAAATATCTTCCGTTCAAAACTCGAAAGAAGCTTTCTGAGAAACTGCTCTGTGTTCTGTTAATTCATCTCCCAGAGTTACATCTTTCCCTTCAAGAAGCCTTTCGCTAAGGCTGTTCTTTTGGAATTGGCAAAGGGATATTTGGAAGCCCATAGAGGGCTATGGAGAAAAAGCAAATATCTTCCGTTCAAAACTGGAAAGAAGCTTTCTGAGAAACTGCTCTGTGTTCTGTTAATTCATCTCACAGAGTTACATCTTTCCCTTCAAGAAGCCTTTCGCTAAGGCTGTTCTTGTGGAATTGGCAAAGGGATATTTGGAAGCCCATAGAGGGCTATGGAGAAAAAGGAAATATCTTCCGTTCAAAACTGTAAAGAAGCTTTCTGAGAAACTGCTCTGTGTTCTGTTAATTCATCTCACAGAGTTACATCTTTCCCTTCAAGAAGCCTTTCGCTAAGGCTGTTCTTGTGGAATTGGCAAAGGGATATTTGGAAGCCCATAGAGTGCTATGGTGAAAAAGGAAATATCTTCCGTTCAAAACTCGAAAGAAGCATTCTGAGAAACTGCTCTGTGTTCTGTTAATTCATCTCCCAGAGTTACATCTCTCCCTTCAAGAAGCCTTTCGCTAAGGCTGTTCTTGTGGAATTGGCAAAGGGATATTTGGAAGCCCATAGAGGGCTATGGTGAAAAAGGAAATATCTTCCGTTCAAAACTCGAAAGAAGCTTTCTGAGAAACTGCTCTCTGTTCTGTTAATTCATCTCCCAGAGTTACATCTTCCCCTTCAAGAAGCCTTTCGCTAAGGCTGTTCTTGTGGAATTGGCAAAGGGATATTTGGAAGCCCATAGAGGGCTATTTTGAAAAAGGAAATATCTTCCGTTCAAAACTGGAAAGAAGCTTTCTGAGAAACTGCTCTGTGTTCTGTTAATTCATCTCACAGAGTTACATCTTTCCCTTCAAGAAGCCTTTCGCTAATGCTGTTCTTGTGGAATTGGCAAAGGGATATTTGGAAGCCCATAGAGGGCTATGGTGAAAAAGGAAATATCTTCCGTTCAAAACTGGAAAGAAGCTTTCTGAGAAACTACTCTCTGTTCTGTTAATTCATCTCACAGAGTTACATCTTCCCCTTCAAGAAGCCTTTCGCTAAGGCTGTTCTTGTGGAATTGGCAAAGGGATATTTGGAAGCCCATAGAGGGCTATGGTGAAAAAGGAAATATCTTCCGTTCAAAACTGGAAACAAGCTTTCTGAGAAACTGCTCTGTGTTCTGTTAATTCATCTCAAGGAGTTACATCTTTCCCTTCAAGTAGCCTTTCGCTAAGGCTGTTCTTGTGGAATTGGCAAAGGGATATTTGGAAGCCCATAGAGGGCTATGGAGAAAAAGCAAATATCTTCCGTTCAAAACTGGAAAGAAGCTTTCTGAGAAACTGCTCTGTGTTCTGTTAATTCATCTCACAGAGTTACATCTTTCCCTTCAAGAAGCGTTTCGCTAAGGCTGTTCTTGTGGAATTGGCAAAGGGATATTTGGAAGCCCATAGAGGGCTATGGAGAAAAAGCAAATATCTTCCGTTCAAAACTGGAAAGAAGCTTTCTGAGAAACTGCTCTGTGTTCTATTAATTCATCTCACAGAGGTACATCTTTCCCTTCAAGAAGCCTTTCTCTAAGGCTGTTCTTGTGGAATTGGCAAAGGGATATTTGGAAGCCCATAGAGGGCTATCTTGAAAAAGGAAATATCTTCCGTTCAAAACTGGAAAGAAGCTTTCTGAGAAACTGCTCTGTGTTCTGTTAATTCATCTCACAGAGTTACATCTTTCCCTTCAAGTAGCCTTTCGCTAAGGCAGTTCTTGTGGAATTGGCAAAGGGATATTTGGAAGCCCATAGAGGGCTATGGAGAAAAAGCAAATATCTTCCGTTCAAAACTGGAAAGAAGCTTTCTGAGAAACTGCTCTGTGTTCTGTTAATTCATCTCACAGAGTTACATCTTTCCCTTCAAGAAGCCTTTCGCTAAGGCTGTTCTTGTGGAATTGGCAAAGGGATATTTGGAAGCCCATAGAGGGCTATGTTGAAAAACCAAATATCTTCCGTTCAAAACTCGAAAGAAGCTTTCTGAGAAACTGCTCTGTGTTCTGTTAATTCATCTCACAGAGTTACATCTTTCCCTTCAAGAAGCCTTTCGCTAAGGCTGTTCTTGTGGAATTGGCAAAGGGATATTTGGAAGCCCATAGAGGGCTATTTCGAAAAAGCAAATATCTTCCGTTCAAAACTGGAAACAAGCTTTCTGAGAAACTGCTCTGTGTTCTGTTAATTCATCTCACAGAGTTACATCTTTCCCTTCAAGAAGCCTTTCGCTAAGGCTGTTCTTGTGGAATTGGCAAAGGGATATTTGGAAGCCCATAGAGGGCTACGGGCAAAAAGGAAATATCTTCCGTTCAAAACTGGAAAGAAGCTTTCTGAGAAACTGCTCTGTGTTTTGTTAATTCATCTCCCAGAGTTACATCTTTCCCTTCAAGAAGCCTTTCGCTAAGGCTGTTCTTGTGGAATTGGCAAAGGGATATTTGGAAGCCCATAGAGGGCTATTTTGAAAAAGGAAATATCTTCCGTTCAAAACTGGAAAGAAGCTTTCTGAGAAACTGCTCTGTGTTCTGTTAATTCATCTCACAGAGTTACATCTTTCCCTTCAAGAAGCCTTTCGCTAAGGCTGTTCTTGTGGAATTGGCAAAGGGATATTTGGAAGCCCATAGAGGGCTATTTTGAAAAAGGAAATATCTTCCGTTCAAAACTGGAAAGAAGCTTTCTGAGAAACTGCTCTGTGTTCTGTTAATTCATCTCACAGAGGTACATCTTTCCCTTCAAGAAGCCTTTCGCTAAGGCTGTTCTTGTGGAATTGGCAAAGGGATATTTGGAAGCCCATAGAGGGCTATGGTGAAAAAGGAAATATCTTCCGTTCAAAACTGGAAAGAAGCTTTCTGAGAAACTGCTCTGTGTTCTGTTAATTCATCTCACAGAGTTACATCTTTCCCTTCAAGTAGCCTTTCGCTAAGGCTGTTCTTGTGGAATTGGCAAAGGGATATTTGGAAGCCCATAGAGGGCTATGGAGAAAAAGCAAATATCTCCTTTCAAAACTGGAAAGAAGCTTTCTGAGAAACTGCTCTGTGTTCTGTTAATTCATCTCACAGAGTTACATCTTTCCCTTCAAGAAGCCTTTCGCTAAGGCTGTTCTTGTGGAATTGGCAAAGGGATATTTGGAAGCCCATAGAGGGCTATGGAGAAAAAGCAAATATCTTCCGTTCAAAACTGGAAAGAAGCTTTCTGAGAAACTGCTCTGTGTTCTGTTAATTCATCTCACAGAGTTACATCTTTCCCTTCAAGAAGCCTTTCGCTAAGGCTGTTCTTGTGGAATTGGCAAAGGGATATTTGGAAGCCCATAGAGGGCTATGGAGAAAAAGCAAATACCTTCCGTTCAAAACTGGAAAGAAGATTTCTGAGAAACTGCTCTGTGTTCTGTTAATTCATCTCACAGAGTTACATCTTTCCCTTCAAGAAGCTTTTCGCTAAGGCTGTTCTTGTGGAATTGGCAAAGGGATATTTGGAAGCCCATAGAGTGCTATGGTGAAAAAGGAAATATCTTCCGTTCAAAACTCGAAAGAAGCTTTCTGAGAAACTGCTCTGTGTTCTGTTAATTCATCTCCCAGAGTTACATCTTTCCCTTCAAGAAGCCTTTCGCTAAGGCTGTTCTTTTGGAATTGGCAAAGGGATATTTGGAAGCCCATAGAGGGCTATGGAGAAAAAGCAAATATCTTCCGTTCAAAACTGGAAAGAAGCTTTCTGAGAAACTGCTCTGTGTTCTGTTAATTCATCTCACAGAGTTACATCTTTCCCTTCAAGAAGCCTTTCGCTAAGGCTGTTCTTGTGGAATTGGCAAAGGGATATTTGGAAGCCCATAGAGGGCTATGGAGAAAAAGGAAATATCTTCCGTTCAAAACTGTAAAGAAGCTTTCTGAGAAACTGCTCTGTGTTCTGTTAATTCATCTCACAGAGTTACATCTTTCCCTTCAAGAAGCCTTTCGCTAAGGCTGTTCTTGTGGAATTGGCAAAGGGATATTTGGAAGCCCATAGAGTGCTATGGTGAAAAAGGAAATATCTTCCGTTCAAAACTCGAAAGAAGCATTCTGAGAAACTGCTCTGTGTTCTGTTAATTCATCTCCCAGAGTTACATCTCTCCCTTCAAGAAGCCTTTCGCTAAGGCTGTTCTTGTGGAATTGGCAAAGGGATATTTGGAAGCCCATAGAGGGCTATGGTGAAAAAGGAAATATCTTCCGTTCAAAACTCGAAAGAAGCTTTCTGAGAAACTGCTCTCTGTTCTGTTAATTCATCTCCCAGAGTTACATCTTCCCCTTCAAGAAGCCTTTCGCTAAGGCTGTTCTTGTGGAATTGGCAAAGGGATATTTGGAAGCCCATAGAGGGCTATTTTGAAAAAGGAAATATCTTCCGTTCAAAACTGGAAAGAAGCTTTCTGAGAAACTGCTCTGTGTTCTGTTAATTCATCTCACAGAGTTACATCTTTCCCTTCAAGAAGCCTTTCGCTAATGCTGTTCTTGTGGAATTGGCAAAGGGATATTTGGAAGCCCATAGAGGGCTATGGTGAAAAAGGAAATATCTTCCGTTCAAAACTGGAAAGAAGCTTTCTGAGAAACTACTCTCTGTTCTGTTAATTCATCTCACAGAGTTACATCTTCCCCTTCAAGAAGCCTTTCGCTAAGGCTGTTCTTGTGGAATTGGCAAAGGGATATTTGGAAGCCCATAGAGGGCTATGGTGAAAAAGGAAATATCTTCCGTTCAAAACTGGAAACAAGCTTTCTGAGAAACTGCTCTGTGTTCTGTTAATTCATCTCAAGGAGTTACATCTTTCCCTTCAAGTAGCCTTTCGCTAAGGCTGTTCTTGTGGAATTGGCAAAGGGATATTTGGAAGCCCATAGAGGGCTATGGAGAAAAAGCAAATATCTTCCGTTCAAAACTGGAAAGAAGCTTTCTGAGAAACTGCTCTGTGTTCTGTTAATTCATCTCACAGAGTTACATCTTTCCCTTCAAGAAGCGTTTCGCTAAGGCTGTTCTTGTGGAATTGGCAAAGGGATATTTGGAAGCCCATAGAGGGCTATGGAGAAAAAGCAAATATCTTCCGTTCAAAACTGGAAAGAAGCTTTCTGAGAAACTGCTCTGTGTTCTATTAATTCATCTCACAGAGGTACATCTTTCCCTTCAAGAAGCCTTTCGCTAAGGCTGTTCTTGTGGAATTGGCAAAGGGATATTTGGAAGCCCATAGAGGGCTATCTTGAAAAAGGAAATATCTTCCGTTCAAAACTGGAAAGAAGCTTTCTGAGAAACTGCTCTGTGTTCTGTTAATTCATCTCACAGAGTTACATCTTTCCCTTCAAGTAGCCTTTCGCTAAGGCAGTTCTTGTGGAATTGGCAAAGGGATATTTGGAAGCCCATAGAGGGCTATGGAGAAAAAGCAAATATCTTCCGTTCAAAACTGGAAAGAAGCTTTCTGAGAAACTGCTCTGTGTTCTGTTAATTCATCTCACAGAGTTACATCTTTCCCTTCAAGAAGCCTTTCGCTAAGGCTGTTCTTGTGGAATTGGCAAAGGGATATTTGGAAGCCCATAGAGGGCTATGTTGAAAAACCAAATATCTTCCGTTCAAAACTCGAAAGAAGCTTTCTGAGAAACTGCTCTGTGTTCTGTTAATTCATCTCACAGAGTTACATCTTTCCCTTCAAGAAGCCTTTCGCTAAGGCTGTTCTTGTGGAATTGGCAAAGGGATATTTGGAAGCCCATAGAGGGCTATTTCGAAAAAGCAAATATCTTCCGTTCAAAACTGGAAACAAGCTTTCTGAGAAACTGCTCTGTGTTCTGTTAATTCATCTCACAGAGTTACATCTTTCCCTTCAAGAAGCCTTTCGCTAAGGCTGTTCTTGTGGAATTGGCAAAGGGATATTTGGAAGCCCATAGAGGGCTATGGGCAAAAAGGAAATATCTTCCGTTCAAAACTGGAAAGAAGCTTTCTGAGAAACTGCTCTGTGTTTTGTTAATTCATCTCCCAGAGTTGCATCTTTCCCTTCAAGAAGCCTTTCGCTAAGGCTGTTCTTGTGGAATTGGCAAAGGGATATTTGGAAGCCCATAGAGGGCTATTTTGAAAAAGCAAATATCTTCCGTTCAAAACTGGAAACAAGCTTTCTGAGAAACTGCTCTGTGTTCTGTTAATTCATCTCACAGAGTTACATCTTTCCCTTCAAGAAGCCTTTCGCTAAGGCTGTTCTTGTGGAATTGGCAAAGGGATATTTGGAAGCCCATAGAGGGCTATGGGCAAAAAGGAAATATCTTCCGTTCAAAACTGGAAAGAAGCTTTCTGAGAAACTGCTCTGTGTTTTGTTAATTCATCTCCCAGAGTTACATCTTTCCCTTCAAGAAGCCTTTCGCTAAGGCTGTTCTTGTGGAATTGGCAAAGGGATATTTGGAAGCCCATAGAGGGCTATTTTGAAAAAGGAAATATCTTCCGTTCAAAACTGGAAAGAAGCTTTCTGAGAAACTGCTCTGTGTTCTATTAATTTATCTCACAGAGGAACATCTTTCCCTTCAAGAAGCCTTTCGCTAAGGCTGTTCTTGTGGAATTGGCAAAGGGATATTTGGAAGCCCATAGAGGGCTATGGTGAAAAAGGAAATATCTTCCGTTCAAAACTGGAAAGAAGCTTTCTGAGAAACTGCTCTGTGTTCTGTTAATTCATCTCACAGAGTTACATCTTTCCCTTCAAGTAGCCTTTCGCTAAGGCTGTTCTTGTGGAATTGGCAAAGGGATATTTGGAAGCCCATAGAGGGCTATGCAGAAAAAGCAAATATCTTCCGTTCAAAACTGGAAAGAAGCTTTCTGAGAAACTGCTCTGTGTTCTGTTAATTCATCTCACAGAGTTACATCTTTCCCTTCAAGAAGCCTTTCGCTAAGGCTGTTCTTGTGGAATTGGCAAAGGGATATTTGGAAGCCCATAGAGGGCTATGGAGAAAAACCAAATATCTTCCGTTCAAAACTCGAAAGAAGCTTTCTGAGAAACTGCTCTGTGTTCTGTTAATTCATCTCACAGAGTTACATCTTTCCCTTCAAGAAGCCTTTCGCTAAGGCTGTTCTTGTGGAATTGGCCAAGGGATATTTGGAAGCCCATAGAGGGCTATGGAGAAAAAGCAAATATCTTCCGTTCAAAACTGGAAAGAAGCTTTCTGAGAAACTGCTCTGTGTTCTGTTAATTCATCTCACAGAGTTACATCTTTCCCTTCAAGAAGCCTTTCGCTAAGGCTGTTCTTGTGGAATTGGCAAAGGGATATTTGGAAGCCCATAGAGGGCTATGGAGAAAAACCAAATATCTTCCGTTCAAAACTCGAAAGAAGCTTTCTGAGAAACTGCTCTGTGTTCTGATAATTCATCTCCCAGAGTTACATCTTTCCCTTCAAGAAGCCTTTTGCTAAGGCTGTTCTTGTGGAATTGGCAAAGGGATATTTGGAAGCCCATAGAGGGCTATTTTGAAAAAGGAAATATCTTCCGTTCAAAACTGGAAAGAAGCTTTCTGAGAAACTGCTCTGTGTTCTGTTAATTCATCTCCCAGAGTTACATCTTTCCCTTCAAGAAGCCTTTCGCTAAGGCTGTTCTTGTGGAATTGGCAAAGGGATATTTGGAAGCCCATAGAGGGCTATGGAGAAAAAGCAAATATCTTCCGTTCAAAACTGGAAAGAAGCTTTCTGAGAAACTGCTCTGTGTTCTGTTAATTCATCTCACAGTTACATCTTTCCCTTCAAGAAGCCTTTCGCAAAGGCTGTTCTTGTGGAATTGGCAAAGGGATATTTGGAAGCCCATAGAGGTCTACGGTGAAAAAGGAAATATCTTCCGTTCAAAACTGGAAACAAGCTTTCTGAGAAACTGCTCTGTGTTCTGTTAATTCATCTCACAGAGTTACATCTTTCCCTTCAAGTAGCCTTTCGCTAAGGCTGTTCTTGTGGAATTGGCAAAGGGATATTTGGAAGCCCATAGAGGGCTATGGAGAAAAAGCAAATATCTTCCGTTCAAAACTGGAAAGAAGCTTTCTGAGAAACTGCTCTGTGTTCTGTTAATTCATCTCACAGAGTTACATCTTTCCCTTCAAGGAGCCTTTCGCTAAGGCTGTTCTTGTGGAATTGGCAAAGGGATATTTGGAAGCCCATAGAGGGCTATTTTGAAAAAGGAAATATCTTCCGTTCAAAACTGGAAACAAGCTTTCTGAGAAACTGCTCTGTGTTCTGTTAATTCATCTCACAGAGTTACATCTTTCCCTTCAAGAAGCCTTTCGCTAAGGCTGTTCTTGTGGAATTGGCAAAGGGATATTTGGAAGCCCATAGAGGGCTACGGGCAAAAAGGAAATATCTTCCGTTCAAAACTGGAAAGAAGCTTTCTGAGAAACTGCTCTGTGTTTTGTTAATTCATCTCCCAGAGTTACATCTTTCCCTTCAAGAAGCCTTTCGCTAAGGCTGTTCTTGTGGAATTGGCAAAGGGATATTTGGAAGCCCATAGAGGGCTATTTTGAAAAAGGAAATATCTTCCGTTCAAAACTGGAAAGAAGCTTTCTGAGAAACTGCTCTGTGTTCTGTTAATTCATCTCACAGAGTTACATCTTTTCCTTCAAGAAGCCTTTCGCTAAGGCTGTTCTTGTGGAATTGGCAAAGGGATATTTGGAAGCCCATAGAGGGCTATTTTGAAAAAGGAAATATCTTCCGTTCAAAACTGGAAAGAAGCTTTCTGAGAAACTGCTCTGTGTTCTATTAATTCATCTCACAGAGGTACATCTTTCCCTTCAAGAAGCCTTTCGCTAAGGCTGTTCTTGTGGAATTGGCAAAGGGATATTTGGAAGCCCATAGAGGGCTATGGTGAAAAAGGAAATATCTTCCGTTCAAAACTGGAAAGAAGCTTTCTGAGAAACTGCTCTGTGTTCTGTTAATTCATCTCACAGAGTTACATCTTTCCCTTCAAGTAGCCTTTCGCTAAGGCTGTTCTTGTGGAATTGGCAAAGGGATATTTGGAAGCCCATAGAGGGCTATGGAGAAAAAGCAAATATCTCCTTTCAAAACTGGAAAGAAGCTTTCTGAGAAACTGCTCTGTGTTCTGTTAATTCATCTCACAGAGTTACATCTTTCCCTTCAAGAAGCCTTTCGCTAAGGCTGTTCTTGTGGAATTGGCAAAGGGATATTTGGAAGCCCATAGAGGGCTATGGAGAAAAAGCAAATATCTTCCGTTCAAAACTGGAAAGAAGCTTTCTATGAAACTGCTCTGTGTTCTGTTAATTCATCTCACAGAGTTACATCTTTCCCTTCAAGAAGCCTTTCGCTAAGGCTGTTCTTGTGGAATTGGCAAAGGGATATTTGGAAGCCCATAGAGGGCTATGGAGAAAAAGCAAATACCTTCCGTTCAAAACTGGAAAGAAGCTTTCTGAGAAACTGCTCTGTGTTCTGTTAATTCATCTCACAGAGTTACATCTTTCCCTTCAAGAAGCTTTTCGCTAAGGCTGTTCTTGTGGAATTGGCAAAGGGATATTTGGAAGCCCATAGAGTGCTATGGTGAAAAAGGAAATATCTTCCGTTCAAAACTCGAAAGAAGCTTTCTGAGAAACTACTCTGTGTTCTGTTAATTCATCTCCCAGAGTTACATCTTTCCCTTCAAGAAGCCTTTCGCTAAGGCTGTTCTTTTGGAATTGGCAAAGGGATATTTGGAAGCCCATAGAGGGCTATGGAGAAAAAGCAAATATCTTCCGTTCAAAACTGGAAAGAAGCTTTCTGAGAAACTGCTCTGTGTTCTGTTAATTCATCTCACAGAGTTACATCTTTCCCTTCAAGAAGCCTTTCGCTAAGGCTGTTCTTGTGGAATTGGCAAAGGGATATTTGGAAGCCCATAGAGGGCTATGGAGAAAAAGGAAATATCTTCCGTTCAAAACTGGAAAGAAGCTTTCTGAGAAACTGCTCTGTGTTCTGTTAATTCATCTCACAGAGTTACATCTTTCCCTTCAAGAAGCCTTTCGCTAAGGCTGTTCTTGTGGAATTGGCAAAGGGATATTTGGAAGCCCATAGAGTGCTATGGTGAAAAAGGAAATATCTTCCGTTCAAAACTCGAAAGAAGCATTCTGAGAAACTGCTCTGTGTTCTGTTAATTCATCTCCCAGAGTTACATCTCTCCCTTCAAGAAGCCTTTCGCTAAGGCTGTTCTTGTGGAATTGGCAAAGGGATATTTGGAAGCCCATAGAGGGCTATGGTGAAAAAGGAAATATCTTCCGTTCAAAACTCGAAAGAAGCTTTCTGAGAAACTGCTCTCTGTTCTGTTAATTCATCTCCCAGAGTTACATCTTCCCCTTCAAGAAGCCTTTCGCTAAGGCTGTTCTTGTGGAATTGGCAAAGGGATATTTGGAAGCCCATAGAGGGCTATTTTGAAAAAGGAAATATCTTCCGTTCAAAACTGGAAAGAAGCTTTCTGAGAAACTGCTCTGTGTTCTGTTAATTCTTCTCACAGAGTTACATCTTTCCCTTCAAGAAGCCTTTCGCTAATGCTGTTCTTGTGGAATTGGCAAAGGGATATTTGGAAGCCCATAGAGGGCTATGGTGAAAAAGGAAATATCTTCCGTTCAAAACTGGAAACAAGCTTTCTGAGAAACTACTCTCTGTTCTGTTAATTCATCTCACAGAGTTACATCTTTCCCTTCAAGAAGCCTTTCGCTAAGGCTGTTCTTGTGGAATTGGCAAAGGGATATTTGGAAGCCCATAGAGGGCTATGGTGAAAAAGGAAATATCTTCCGTTCAAAACTGGAAACAAGCTTTCTGAGAAACTGCTCTGTGTTCTGTTAATTCATCTCAAGGAGTTACATCTTTCCCTTCAAGTAGCCTTTCGCTAAGGCTGTTCTTGTGGAATTGGCAAAGGGATATTTGGAAGCCCATAGAGGGCTATGGAGAAAAAGCAAATATCTTCCGTTCAAAACTGGAAAGAAGCTTTCTGAGAAACTGCTCTGTGTTCTGTTAATTCATCTCAGAGAGTTACATCTTTCCCTTCAAGAAGCCTTTCGCTAAGGCTGTTCTTGTGGAATTGGCAAAGGGATATTTGGAAGCCCATAGAGGGCTATGGAGAAAAAGGAAATATCTTCCGTTCAAAACTGGAAAGAAGCTTTCTGAGAAACTGCTCTGTGTTCTATTAATTCATCTCACAGAGGTACATCTTTCCCTTCAAGAAGCCTTTCGCTAAGGCTGTTCTTGTGGAATTGGCAAAGGGATATTTGGAAGCCCATAGAGGGCTATGGTGAAAAAGGAAATATCTTCCGTTCAAAACTGGAAAGAAGCTTTCTGAGAAACTGCTCTGTGTTCTGTTAATTCATCTCACAGAGTTACATCTTTCCCTTCAAGTAGCCTTTCGCTAAGGCAGTTCTTGTGGAATTGGCAAAGGGATATTTGGAAGCCCATAGAGGGCTATTTCGAAAAAGCAAATATCTTCCGTTCAAAACTGGAAAGAAGCTTTCTGAGAAACTGCTCTGTGTTCTGTTAATTCATCTCACAGAGTTACATCTTTCCCTTCAAGAAGCCTTTCGCTAAGGCTGTTCTTGTGGAATTGGCAAAGGGATATTTGGAAGCCCATAGAGGGCTATGGGCAAAAAGGAAATATCTTCCGTTCAAAACTGGAAAGAAGCTTTCTGAGAAACTGCTCTGTGTTTTGTTAATTCATCTCCCAGAGTTGCATCTTTCCCTTCAAGAAGCCTTTCGCTAAGGCTGTTCTTGTGGAATTGGCAAAGGGATATTTGGAAGCCCATAGAGGGCTATTTTGAAAAAGCAAATATCTTCCGTTCAAAACTGGAAACAAGCTTTCTGAGAAACTGCTCTGTGTTCTGTTAATTCATCTCACAGAGTTACATCTTTCCCTTCAAGAAGCCTTTCGCTAAGGCTGTTCTTGTGGAATTGGCAAAGGGATATTTGGAAGCCCATAGAGGGCTATGGGCAAAAAGGAAATATCTTCCGTTCAAAACTGGAAAGAAGCTTTCTGAGAAACTGCTCTGTGTTTTGTTAATTCATCTCCCAGAGTTACATCTTTCCCTTCAAGAAGCCTTTCGCTAAGGCTGTTCTTGTGGAATTGGCAAAGGGATATTTGGAAGCCCATAGAGGGCTATTTTGAAAAAGGAAATATCTTCCGTTCAAAACTGGAAAGAAGCTTTCTGAGAAACTGCTCTGTGTTCTATTAATTTATCTCACAGAGGTACATCTTTCCCTTCAAGAAGCCTTTCGCTAAGGCTGTTCTTGTGGAATTGGCAAAGGGATATTTGGAAGCCCATAGAGGGCTATGGTGAAAAAGGAAATATCTTCCGTTCAAAACTGGAAAGAAGCTTTCTGAGAAACTGCTCTGTGTTCTGTTAATTCATCTCACAGAGTTACATCTTTCCCTTCAAGTAGCCTTTCGCTAAGGCTGTTCTTGTGGAATTGGCAAAGGGATATTTGGAAGCCCATAGAGGGCTATGGAGAAAAAGCAAATATCTTCCGTTCAAAACTGGAAAGAAGCTTTCTGAGAAACTGCTCTGTGTTCTGTTAATTCATCTCACAGAGTTACATCTTTCCCTTCAAGAAGGCTTTCGCTAAGGCTGTTCTTGTGGAATTGGCAAAGGGATATTTGGAAGCCCATAGAGGGCTATGGAGAAAAACCAAATATCTTCCGTTCAAAACTCGAAAGAAGCTTTCTGAGAAACTGCTCTGTGTTCTGTTAATTCATCTCACAGAGTTACATCTTTCCCTTCAAGAAGCCTTTCGCTAAGGCTGTTCTTGTGGAATTGGCAAAGGGATATTTAGAAGCCCATAGAGGGCTATGGAGAAAAAGCAAATATCTTCCGTTCAAAACTGGAAAGAAGCTTTCTGAGAAACTGCTCTGTGTTCTCTTAATTCATCTCACAGAGTTACATCTTTCCCTTCAAGAAGCCTTTCGCTAAGGCTATTCTTGTGGAATTGGCAAAGGGATATTTGGAAGCCCATAGAGGGCTATGGAGAAAAACCATATATCTTCCGTTCAAAACTCGAAAGAAGCTTTCTGAGAAACTGCTCTGTGTTCTGATAATTCATATCCCAGAGTTACATCTTTCCCTTCAAGAAGCCTTTCGCTAAGGCTGTTCTTGTGGAATTGGCAAAGGGATATTTGGAAGCCCATAGAGGGCTATTTTGAAAAAGGAAATATCTTCCGTTCAAAACTGGAAAGAAGCTTTCTGAGAAACTGCTCTGTGTTCTGTTAATTCATCTCCCAGAGTTACATCTTTCCCTTCAAGAAGCCTTTCGCTAAGGCTGTTCTTGTGGAATTGGCAAAGGGATATTTGGAAGCCCATAGAGGGCTATGGAGAAAAAGCAAATATCTTCCGTTCAAAACTGGAAAGAAGCTTTCTGAGAAACTGCTCTGTGTTCTGTTAATTCATCTCACAGTTACATCTTTCCCTTCAAGAAGCCTTTCGCAAAGGCTGTTCTTGTGGAATTGGCAAAGGGATATTTGGAAGCCCATAGAGGGCTACGGTGAAAAAGGAAATATCTTCCGTTCAAAACTGGAAACAAGCTTTCTGAGAAACTGCTCTGTGTTCTGTTAATTCATCTCACAGAGTTACATCTTTCCCTTCAAGTAGCCTTTCGCTAAGGCTGTTCTTGTGGAATTGGCAAAGGGATATTTGGAAGCCCATAGAGGGCTATGGAGAAAAAGCAAATATCTTCCGTTCAAAACTGGAAAGAAGCTTTCTGAGAAACTGCTCTGTGTTCTGTTAATTCATCTCACAGAGTTACATCTTTCCCTTCAAGGAGCCTTTCGCTAAGGCTGTTCTTGTGGAATTGGCAAAGGGATATTTGGAAGCCCATAGAGGGCTATTTTGAAAAAGGAAATATCTTCCGTTCAAAACTGGAAACAAGCTTTCTGAGAAACTGCTCTGTGTTCTGTTAATTCATCTCACAGAGTTACATCTTTCCCTTCAAGAAGCCTTTCGCTAAGGCTGTTCTTGTGGAATTGGCAAAGGGATATTTGGAAGCCCATAGAGGGCTACGGGCAAAAAGGAAATATCTTCCGTTCAAAACTGGAAAGAAGCTTTCTGAGAAACTGCTCTGTGTTTTGTTAATTCATCTCCCAGAGTTACATCTTTCCCTTCAAGAAGCCTTTCGCTAAGGCTGTTCTTGTGGAATTGGCAAAGGGATATTTGGAAGCCCATAGAGGGCTATTTTGAAAAAGGAAATATCTTCCGTTCAAAACTGGAAAGAAGCTTTCTGAGAAACTGCTCTGTGTTCTGTTAATTCATCTCACAGAGTTACATCTTTTCCTTCAAGAAGCCTTTCGCTAAGGCTGTTCTTGTGGAATTGGCAAAGGGATATTTGGAAGCCCATAGAGGGCTATTTTGAAAAAGGAAATATCTTCCGTTCAAAACTGGAAAGAAGCTTTCTGAGAAACTGCTCTGTGTTCTATTAATTCATCTCACAGAGGTACATCTTTCCCTTCAAGAAGCCTTTCGCTAAGGCTGTTCTTGTGGAATTGGCAAAGGGATATTTGGAAGCCCATAGAGGGCTATGGTGAAAAAGGAAATATCTTCCGTTCAAAACTGGAAAGAAGCTTTCTGAGAAACTGCTCTGTGTTCTGTTAATTCATCTCACAGAGTTACATCTTTCCCTTCAAGTAGCCTTTCGCTAAGGCTGTTCTTGTGGAATTGGCAAAGGGATATTTGGAAGCCCATAGAGGGCTATGGAGAAAAAGCAAATATCTCCTTTCAAAACTGGAAAGAAGCTTTCTGAGAAACTGCTCTGTGTTCTGTTAATTCATCTCACAGAGTTACATCTTTCCCTTCAAGAAGCCTTTCGCTAAGGCTGTTCTTGTGGAATTGGCAAAGGGATATTTGGAAGCCCATAGAGGGCTATGGAGAAAAAGCAAATATCTTCCGTTCAAAACTGGAAAGAAGCTTTCTATGAAACTGCTCTGTGTTCTGTTAATTCATCTCACAGAGTTACATCTTTCCCTTCAAGAAGCCTTTCGCTAAGGCTGTTCTTGTGGAATTGGCAAAGGGATATTTGGAAGCCCATAGAGGGCTATGGAGAAAAAGCAAATACCTTCCGTTCAAAACTGGAAAGAAGCTTTCTGAGAAACTGCTCTGTGTTCTGTTAATTCATCTCACAGAGTTACATCTTTCCCTTCAAGAAGCTTTTCGCTAAGGCTGTTCTTGTGGAATTGGCAAAGGGATATTTGGAAGCCCATAGAGTGCTATGGTGAAAAAGGAAATATCTTCCGTTCAAAACTCGAAAGAAGCTTTCTGAGAAACTACTCTGTGTTCTGTTAATTCATCTCCCAGAGTTACATCTTTCCCTTCAAGAAGCCTTTCGCTAAGGCTGTTCTTTTGGAATTGGCAAAGGGATATTTGGAAGCCCATAGAGGGCTATGGAGAAAAAGCAAATATCTTCCGTTCAAAACTGGAAAGAAGCTTTCTGAGAAACTGCTCTGTGTTCTGTTAATTCATCTCACAGAGTTACATCTTTCCCTTCAAGAAGCCTTTCGCTAAGGCTGTTCTTGTGGAATTGGCAAAGGGATATTTGGAAGCCCATAGAGGGCTATGGAGAAAAAGGAAATATCTTCCGTTCAAAACTGGAAAGAAGCTTTCTGAGAAACTGCTCTGTGTTCTGTTAATTCATCTCACAGAGTTACATCTTTCCCTTCAAGAAGCCTTTCGCTAAGGCTGTTCTTGTGGAATTGGCAAAGGGATATTTGGAAGCCCATAGAGTGCTATGGTGAAAAAGGAAATATCTTCCGTTCAAAACTCGAAAGAAGCATTCTGAGAAACTGCTCTGTGTTCTGTTAATTCATCTCCCAGAGTTACATCTCTCCCTTCAAGAAGCCTTTCGCTAAGGCTGTTCTTGTGGAATTGGCAAAGGGATATTTGGAAGCCCATAGAGGGCTATGGTGAAAAAGGAAATATCTTCCGTTCAAAACTCGAAAGAAGCTTTCTGAGAAACTGCTCTCTGTTCTGTTAATTCATCTCCCAGAGTTACATCTTCCCCTTCAAGAAGCCTTTCGCTAAGGCTGTTCTTGTGGAATTGGCAAAGGGATATTTGGAAGCCCATAGAGGGCTATTTTGAAAAAGGAAATATCTTCCGTTCAAAACTGGAAAGAAGCTTTCTGAGAAACTGCTCTGTGTTCTGTTAATTCTTCTCACAGAGTTACATCTTTCCCTTCAAGAAGCCTTTCGCTAATGCTGTTCTTGTGGAATTGGCGAAGGGATATTTGGAAGCCCATAGAGGGCTATGGTGAAAAAGGAAATATCTTCGGTTCAAAACTGGAAAGAAGCTTTCTGAGAAACTACTCTCTGTTCTGTTAATTCATCTCACAGAGTTACATCTTTCCCTTCAAGAAGCCTTTCGCTAAGGCTGTTCTTGTGGAATTGGCAAAGGGATATTTGGAAGCCCATAGAGGGCTATGGTGAAAAAGGAAATATCTTCCGTTCAAAACTGGAAACAAGCTTTCTGAGAAACTGCTCTGTGTTCTGTTAATTCATCTCAAGGAGTTACATCTTTCCCTTCAAGTAGCCTTTCGCTAAGGCTGTTCTTGTGGAATTGGCAAAGGGATATTTGGAAGCCCATAGAGGGCTATGGAGAAAAAGCAAATATCTTCCGTTCAAAACTGGAAAGAAGCTTTCTGAGAAACTGCTCTGTGTTCTGTTAATTCATCTCAGAGAGTTACATCTTTCCCTTCAAGAAGCCTTTCGCTAAGGCTGTTCTTGTGGAATTGGCAAAGGGATATTTGGAAGCCCATAGAGGGCTATGGAGAAAAAGGAAATATCTTCCGTTCAAAACTGGAAAGAAGCTTTCTGAGAAACTGCTCTGTGTTCTATTAATTCATCTCACAGAGGTACATCTTTCCCTTCAAGAAGCCTTTCGCTAAGGCTGTTCTTGTGGAATTGGCAAAGGGATATTTGGAAGCCCATAGAGGGCTATGGTGAAAAAGGAAATATCTTCCGTTCAAAACTGGAAAGAAGCTTTCTGAGAAACTGCTCTGTGTTCTGTTAATTCATCTCACAGAGTTACATCTTTCCCTTCAAGTAGCCTTTCGCTAAGGCAGTTCTTGTGGAATTGGCAAAGGGATATTTGGAAGCCCATAGAGGGCTATGGAGAAAAAGCAAATATCTTCCGTTCAAAACTGGAAAGAAGCTTTCTGAGAAACTGCTCTGTGTTCTGTTAATTCATCTCACAGAGTTACATCTTTCCCTTCAAGAAGCCTTTCGCTAAGGCTGTTCTTGTGGAATTGGCAAAGGGATATTTGGAAGCCCATAGAGGGCTATGGAGAAAAAGGAAATATCTTCCGTTCAAAACTGGAAAGAAGCTTTCTGAGAAACTGCTCTGTGTTCTGTTAATTCATCTCACAGAGTTACATCTTTCCCTTCAAGAAGCCTTTCGCTAAGGCTGTTCTTGTGGAATTGGCAAAGGGATATTTGGAAGCCCATAGAGTGCTATGGTGAAAAAGGAAATATCTTCCGTTCAAAACTCGAAAGAAGCATTCTGAGAAACTGCTCTGTGTTCTGTTAATTCATCTCCCAGAGTTACATCTCTCCCTTCAAGAAGCCTTTCGCTAAGGCTGTTCTTGTGGAATTGGCAAAGGGATATTTGGAAGCCCATAGAGGGCTATGGTGAAAAAGGAAATATCTTCCGTTCAAAACTCGAAAGAAGCTTTCTGAGAAACTGCTCTCTGTTCTGTTAATTCATCTCCCAGAGTTACATCTTCCCCTTCAAGAAGCCTTTCGCTAAGGCTGTTCTTGTGGAATTGGCAAAGGGATATTTGGAAGCCCATAGAGGGCTATTTTGAAAAAGGAAATATCTTCCGTTCAAAACTGGAAAGAAGCTTTCTGAGAAACTGCTCTGTGTTCTGTTAATTCTTCTCACAGAGTTACATCTTTCCCTTCAAGAAGCCTTTCGCTAATGCTGTTCTTGTGGAATTGGCGAAGGGATATTTGGAAGCCCATAGAGGGCTATGGTGAAAAAGGAAATATCTTCCGTTCAAAACTGGAAAGAAGCTTTCTGAGAAACTACTCTCTGTTCTGTTAATTCATCTCACAGAGTTACATCTTTCCCTTCAAGAAGCCTTTCGCTAAGGCTGTTCTTGTGGAATTGGCAAAGGGATATTTGGAAGCCCATAGAGGGCTATGGTGAAAAAGGAAATATCTTCCGTTCAAAACTGGAAACAAGCTTTCTGAGAAACTGCTCTGTGTTCTGTTAATTCATCTCAAGGAGTTACATCTTTCCCTTCAAGTAGCCTTTCGCTAAGGCTGTTCTTGTGGAATTGGCAAAGGGATATTTGGAAGCCCATAGAGGGCTATGGAGAAAAAGCAAATATCTTCCGTTCAAAACTGGAAAGAAGCTTTCTGAGAAACTGCTCTGTGTTCTGTTAATTCATCTCAGAGAGTTACATCTTTCCCTTCAAGAAGCCTTTCGCTAAGGCTGTTCTTGTGGAATTGGCAAAGGGATATTTGGAAGCCCATAGAGGGCTATGGAGAAAAAGGAAATATCTTCCGTTCAAAACTGGAAAGAAGCTTTCTGAGAAACTGCTCTGTGTTCTATTAATTCATCTCACAGAGGTACATCTTTCCCTTCAAGAAGCCTTTCGCTAAGGCTGTTCTTGTGGAATTGGCAAAGGGATATTTGGAAGCCCATAGAGGGCTATGGTGAAAAAGGAAATATCTTCCGTTCAAAACTGGAAAGAAGCTTTCTGAGAAACTGCTCTGTGTTCTGTTAATTCATCTCACAGAGTTACATCTTTCCCTTCAAGTAGCCTTTCGCTAAGGCAGTTCTTGTGGAATTGGCAAAGGGATATTTGGAAGCCCATAGAGGGCTATGGAGAAAAAGCAAATATCTTCCGTTCAAAACTGGAAAGAAGCTTTCTGAGAAACTGCTCTGTGTTCTGTTAATTCATCTCACAGAGTTACATCTTTCCCTTCAAGAAGCCTTTCGCTAAGGCTGTTCTTGTGGAATTGGCAAAGGGATATTTGGAAGCCCATAGAGGGCTATGTTGAAAAACCAAATATCTTCCGTTCAAAACTCGAAAGAAGCTTTCTGAGAAACTGCTCTGTGTTCTGTTAATTCATCTCACAGAGTTACATCTTTCCCTTCAAGAAGCCTTTCGCTAAGGCTGTTCTTGTGGAATTGGCAAAGGGATATTTGGAAGCCCATAGAGGGCTATTTCGAAAAAGCAAATATCTTCCGTTCAAAACTGGAAACAAGCTTTCTGAGAAACTGCTCTGTGTTCTGTTAATTCATCTCACAGAGTTACATCTTTCCCTTCAAGAAGCCTTTCGCTAAGGCTGTTCTTGTGGAATTGGCAAAGGGATATTTGGAAGCCCATAGAGGGCTATGGGCAAAAAGGAAATATCTTCCGTTCAAAACTGGAAAGAAGCTTTCTGAGAAACTGCTCTGTGTTTTGTTAATTCATCTCCCAGAGTTGCATCTTTCCCTTCAAGAAGCCTTTCGCTAAGGCTGTTCTTGTGGAATTGGCAAAGGGATATTTGGAAGCCCATAGAGGGCTATTTTGAAAAAGCAAATATCTTCCGTTCAAAACTGGAAACAAGCTTTCTGAGAAACTGCTCTGTGTTCTGTTAATTCATCTCACAGAGTTACATCTTTCCCTTCAAGAAGCCTTTCGCTAAGGCTGTTCTTGTGGAATTGGCAAAGGGATATTTGGAAGCCCATAGAGGGCTATGGGCAAAAAGGAAATATCTTCCGTTCAAAACTGGAAAGAAGCTTTCTGAGAAACTGCTCTGTGTTTTGTTAATTCATCTCCCAGAGTTACATCTTTCCCTTCAAGAAGCCTTTCGCTAAGGCTGTTCTTGTGGAATTGGCAAAGGGATATTTGGAAGCCCATAGAGGGCTATTTTGAAAAAGGAAATATCTTCCGTTCAAAACTGGAAAGAAGCTTTCTGAGAAACTGCTCTGTGTTCTATTAATTTATCTCACAGAGGTACATCTTTCCCTTCAAGAAGCCTTTCGCTAAGGCTGTTCTTGGGGAATTGGCAAAGGGATATTTGGAAGCCCATAGAGGGCTATGGTGAAAAAGGAAATATCTTCCGTTCAAAACTGGAAAGAAGCTTTCTGAGAAACTGCTCTGTGTTCTGTTAATTCATCTCACAGAGTTACATCTTTCCCTTCAAGTAGCCTTTCGCTAAGGCTGTTCTTGTGGAATTGGCAAAGGGATATTTGGAAGCCCATAGAGGGCTATGGAGAAAAAGCAAATATCTTCCGTTCAAAACTGCAAAGAAGCTTTCTGAGAAACTGCTCTGTGTTCTGTTAATTCATCTCACAGAGTTACATCTTTCCCTTCAAGAAGCCTTTCGCTAAGGCTGTTCTTGTGGAATTGGCAAAGGGATATTTGGAAGCCCATAGAGGGCTATGGAGAAAAACCAAATATCTTCCGTTCAAAACTCGAAAGAAGCTTTCTGAGAAACTGCTCTGTGTTCTGTTAATTCATCTCACAGAGTTACATCTTTCCCTTCAAGAAGCCTTTCGCTAAGGCTGTTCTTGTGGAATTGGCAAAGGGATATTTGGAAGCCCATAGAGGGCTATGGAGAAAAAGCAAATATCTTCCGTTCAAAACTGGAAAGAAGCTTTCTGAGAAACTGCTCTGTGTTCTGTTAATTCATCTCACAGAGTTACATCTTTCCCTTCAAGAAGCCTTTCGCTAAGGCTGTTCTTGTGGAATTGGCAAAGGGATATTTGGAAGCCCATAGAGGGCTATGGAGAAAAACCAAATATCTTCCGTTCAAAACTCGAAAGAAGCTTTCTGAGAAACTGCTCTGTGTTCTGATAATTCATATCCCAGAGTTACATCTTTCCCTTCAAGAAGCCTTTCGCTAAGGCTGTTCTTGTGGAATTGGCAAAGGGATATTTGGAAGCCCATAGAGGGCTATTTTGAAAAAGGAAATATCTTCCGTTCAAAACTCGAAAGAAGCTTTCTGAGAAACTGCTCTGTGTTCTGTTAATTCATCTCCCAGAGTTACATCTTTCCCTTCAAGAAGCCTTTCGCTAAGGCTGTTCTTGTGGAATTGGCAAAGGGATATTTGGAAGCCCATAGAGGGCTATGGAGAAAAAGCAAATATCTTCCGTTCAAAACTGGAAAGAAGCTTTCTGAGAAACTGCTCTGTGTTCTGTTAATTCATCTCACAGTTACATCTTTCCCTTCAAGAAGCCTTTCGAAAGGCTGTTCTTGTGGAATTGGCAAAGGGATATTTGGAAGCCCATAGAGGGCTACGGTGAAAAAGGAAATATCTTCCGTTCAAAACTGGAAACAAGCTTTCTGAGAAACTGCTCTGTGTTCTGTTAATTCATCTCACAGAGTTACATCTTTCCCTTCAAGTAGCCTTTCGCTAAGGCTGTTCTTGTGGAATTGGCAAAGGGATATTTGGAAGCCCATAGAGGGCTATGGAGAAAAAGCAAATATCTTCCGTTCAAAACTGGAAAGAAGCTTTCTGAGAAACTGCTCTGTGTTCTGTTAATTCATCTCACAGAGTTACATCTTTCCCTTCAAGGAGCCTTTCGCTAAGGCTGTTCTTGTGGAATTGGCAAAGGGATATTTGGAAGCCCATAGAGGGCTATTTTGAAAAAGGAAATATCTTCCGTTCAAAACTGGAAACAAGCTTTCTGAGAAACTGCTCTGTGTTCTGTTAATTCATCTCACAGAGTTACATCTTTCCCTTCAAGAAGCCTTTCGCTAAGGCTGTTCTTGTGGAATTGGCAAAGGGATATTTGGAAGCCCATAGAGGGCTACGGGCAAAAAGGAAATATCTTCCGTTCAAAACTGGAAAGAAGCTTTCTGAGAAACTGCTCGGTGTTTTGTTAATTCATCTCCCAGAGTTACATCTTTCCCTTCAAGAAGCCTTTCGCTAAGGCTGTTCTTGTGGAATTGGCAAAGGGATATTTGGAAGCCCATAGAGGGCTATGGAGAAAAAGCAAATATCTTCCGTTCAAAACTGGAAAGAAGCTTTCTGAGAAACTGCTCTGTGTTCTGTTAATTCATCTCACAGTTACATCTTTCCCTTCAAGAAGCCTTTCGCAAAGGCTGTTCTTGTGGAATTGGCAAAGGGATATTTGGAAGCCCATAGAGGGCTACGGTGAAAAAGGAAATATCTTCCGTTCAAAACTGGAAACAAGCTTTCTGAGAAACTGCTCTGTGTTCTGTTAATTCATCTCACAGAGTTACATCTTTCCCTTCAAGTAGCCTTTCGCTAAGGCTGTTCTTGTGGAATTGGCAAAGGGATATTTGGAAGCCCATAGAGGGCTATGGAGAAAAAGCAAATATCTTCCGTTCAAAACTGGAAAGAAGCTTTCTGAGAAACTGCTCTGTGTTCTGTTAATTCATCTCACAGAGTTACATCTTTCCCTTCAAGGAGCCTTTCGCTAAGGCTGTTCTTGTGGAATTGGCAAAGGGATATTTGGAAGCCCATAGAGGGCTATTTTGAAAAAGGAAATATCTTCCGTTCAAAACTGGAAACAAGCTTTCTGAGAAACTGCTCTGTGTTCTGTTAATTCATCTCACAGAGTTACATCTTTCCCTTCAAGAAGCCTTTCGCTAAGGCTGTTCTTGTGGAATTGGCAAAGGGATATTTGGAAGCCCATAGAGGGCTACGGGCAAAAAGGAAATATCTTCCGTTCAAAACTGGAAAGAAGCTTTCTGAGAAACTGCTCTGTGTTTTGTTAATTCATCTCCCAGAGTTACATCTTTCCCTTCAAGAAGCCTTTCGCTAAGGCTGTTCTTGTGGAATTGGCAAAGGGATATTTGGAAGCCCATAGAGGGCTATTTTGAAAAAGGAAATATCTTCCGTTCAAAACTGGAAAGAAGCTTTCTGAGAAACTGCTCTGTGTTCTGTTAATTCATCTCACAGAGTTACATCTTTTCCTTCAAGAAGCCTTTCGCTAAGGCTGTTCTTGTGGAATTGGCAAAGGGATATTTGGAAGCCCATAGAGGGCTATTTTGAAAAAGGAAATATCTTCCGTTCAAAACTGGAAAGAAGCTTTCTGAGAAACTGCTCTGTGTTCTATTAATTCATCTCACAGAGGTACATCTTTCCCTTCAAGAAGCCTTTCGCTAAGGCTGTTCTTGTGGAATTGGCAAAGGGATATTTGGAAGCCCATAGAGGGCTATGGTGAAAAAGGAAATATCTTCCGTTCAAAACTGGAAAGAAGCTTTCTGAGAAACTGCTCTGTGTTCTGTTAATTCATCTCACAGAGTTACATCTTTCACTTCAAGTAGCCTTTCGCTAAGGCTGTTCTTGTGGAATTGGCAAAGGGATATTTGGAAGCCCATAGAGGGCTATGGAGAAAAAGCAAATATCTCCTTTCAAAACTGGAAAGAAGCTTTCTGAGAAACTGCTCTGTGTTCTGTTAATTCATCTCACAGAGTTACATCTTTCCCTTCAAGAAGCCTTTCGCTAAGGCTGTTCTTGTGGAATTGGCAAAGGGATATTTGGAAGCCCATAGAGGGCTATGGAGAAAAAGCAAATACATTCCGTTCAAAACTGGAAAGAAGCTTTCTATGAAACTGCTCTGTGTTCTGTTAATTCATCTCACAGAGTTACATCTTTCCCTTCAAGAAGCCTTTCGCTAAGGCTGTTCTTGTGGAATTGGCAAAGGGATATTTGGAAGCCCATAGAGGGCTATGGAGAAAAAGCAAATACCTTCCGTTCAAAACTGGAAAGAAGCTTTCTGAGAAACTGCTCTGTGTTCTGTTAATTCATCTCACAGAGTTACATCTTTCCCTTCAAGAAGCTTTTCGCTAAGGCTGTTCTTGTGGAATTGGCAAAGGGATATTTGGAAGCCCATAGAGTGCTATGGTGAAAAAGGAAATATCTTCCGTTCAAAACTCGAAAGAAGCTTTCTGAGAAACTACTCTGTGTTCTGTTAATTCATCTCCCAGAGTTACATCTTTCCCTTCAAGAAGCCTTTCGCTAAGGCTGTTCTTTTGGAATTGGCAAAGGGATATTTGGAAGCCCATAGAGGGCTATGGAGAAAAAGCAAATATCTTCCGTTCAAAACTGGAAAGAAGCTTTCTGAGAAACTGCTCTGTGTTCTGTTAATTCATCTCACAGAGTTACATCTTTCCCTTCAAGAAGCCTTTCGCTAAGGCTGTTCTTGTGGAATTGGCAAAGGGATATTTGGAAGCCCATAGAGGGCTATGGAGAAAAAGGAAATATCTTCCGTTCAAAACTGGAAAGAAGCTTTCTGAGAAACTGCTCTGTGTTCTGTTAATTCATCTCACAGAGTTACATCTTTCCCTTCAAGAAGCCTTTCGCTAAGGCTGTTCTTGTGGAATTGGCAAAGGGATATTTGGAAGCCCATAGAGTGCTATGGTGAAAAAGGAAATATCTTCCGTTCAAAACTCGAAAGAAGCATTCTGAGAAACTGCTCTGTGTTCTGTTAATTCATCTCCCAGAGTTACATCTCTCCCTTCAAGAAGCCTTTCGCTAAGGCTGTTCTTGTGGAATTGGCAAAGGGATATTTGGAAGCCCATAGAGGGCTATGGTGAAAAAGGAAATATCTTCCGTTCAAAACTCGAAAGAAGCTTTCTGAGAAACTGCTCTCTGTTCTGTTAATTCATCTCCCAGAGTTACATCTTCCCCTTCAAGAAGCCTTTCGCTAAGGCTGTTCTTGTGGAATTGGCAAAGGGATATTTGGAAGCCCATAGAGGGCTATTTTGAAAAAGGAAATATCTTCCGTTCAAAACTGGAAAGAAGCTTTCTGAGAAACTGCTCTGTGTTCTGTTAATTCATCTCACAGAGTTACATCTTTCCCTTCAAGAAGCCTTTCGCTAATGCTGTTCTTGTGGAATTGGCAAAGGGATATTTGGAAGCCCAGAGAGGGCTATGGTGAAAAAGGAAATATCTTCCGTTCAAAACTGGAAAGAAGCTTTCTGAGAAACTACTCTCTGTTCTGTTAATTCATCTCACAGAGTTACATCTTTCCCTTCAAGAAGCCTTTCGCTAAGGCTGTTCTTGTGGAATTGGCAAAGGGATATTTGGAAGCCCATAGAGGGCTATGGTGAAAAAGGAAATATCTTCCGTTCAAAACTGGAAACAAGCTTTCTGAGAAACTGCTCTGTGTTCCGTTAATTCATCTCAAGGAGTTACATCTTTCCCTTCAAGTAGCCTTTCGCTAAGGCTGTTCTTGTGGAATTGGCAAAGGGATATTTGGAAGCCCATAGAGGGCTATGGAGAAAAAGCAAATATCTTCCGTTCAAAACTGGAAAGAAGCTTTCTGAGAAACTGCTCTGTGTTCTGTTAATTCATCTCACAGAGTTACATCTTTCCCTTCAAGAAGCCTTTCGCTAAGGCTGTTCTTGTGGAATTGGCAAAGGGATATTTGGAAGCCCATAGAGGGCTATGGAGAAAAAGGAAATATCTTCCGTTCAAAACTGGAAAGAAGCTTTCTGAGAAACTGCTCTGTGTTCTATTAATTCATCTCACAGAGGTACATCTTTCCCTTCAAGAAGCCTTTCGCTAAGGCTGTTCTTGTGGAATTGGCAAAGGGATATTTGGAAGCCCATAGAGGGCTATGGTGAAAAAGGAAATATCTTCCGTTCAAAACTGGAAAGAAGCTTTCTGAGAAACTGCTCTGTGTTCTGTTAATTCATCTCACAGAGTTACATATTTCCCTTCAAGTAGCCTTTCGCTAAGACAGTTCTTGTGGAATTGGCAAAGGGATATTTGGAAGCCCATAGAGGGCTATGGAGAAAAAGCAAATATCTTCCGTTCAAAACTGGAAAGAAGCTTTCTGAGAAACTGCTCTGTGTTCTGTTAATTCATCTCACAGAGTTACATCTTTCCCTTCAAGAAGCCTTTCGCTAAGGCTGTTCTTGTGGAATTGGCAAAGGGATATTTGGAAGCCCATAGAGGTCTATGTTGAAAAACCAAATATCTTCCGTTCAAAACTCGAAAGAAGCTTTCTGAGAAACTGCTCTGTGTTCTGTTAATTCATCTCACAGAGTTACATCTTTCCCTTCAAGAAGCCTTTCGCTAAGGCTGTTCTTGTGGAATTGGCAAAGGGATATTTGGAAGCCCATAGAGGGCTATTTCGAAAAAGCAAATATCTTCCGTTCAAAACTGGAAACAAGCTTTCTGAGAAACTGCTCTGTGTTCTGTTAATTCATCTCACAGAGTTACATCTTTCCCTTCAAGAAGCCTTTCGCTAAGGCTGTTCTTGTGGAATTGGCAAAGGGATATTTGGAAGCCCATAGAGGGCTATGGGCAAAAAGGAAATATCTTCCGTTCAAAACTGGAAAGAAGCTTTCTGAGAAACTGCTCTGTGTTTTGTTAATTCATCTCCCAGAGTTACATCTTTCCCTTCAAGAAGCCTTTCGCTAAGGCTGTTCTTGTGGAATTGGCAAAGGGATATTTGGAAGCCCATAGAGGGCTATTTTGAAAAAGGAAATATCTTCCGTTCAAAACTGGAAAGAAGCTTTCTGAGAAACTGCTCTGTGTTCTATTAATTCATCTCACAGAGGTACATCTTTCCCTTCAAGAAGCCTTTCGCTAAGGCTGTTCTTGTGGAATTGGCAAAGGGATATTTGGAAGCCCAGAGAGGGCTATGGTGAAAAAGGAAATATCTTCCGTTCAAAACTGGAAAGAAGCTTTCTGAGAAACTGCTCTGTGTTCTGTTAATTCATCTCACAGAGTTACATCTTTCCCTTCAAGTAGCCTTTCGCTAAGGCTGTTCTTGTGGAATTGGCAAAGGGATATTTGGAAGCCCATAGAGGGCTATGGAGAAAAAGCAAATATCTTCCGTTCAAAACTGGAAAGTAGCTTTCTGAGAAACTGCTCTGTGTTCTGTTAATTCATCTCACAGAGTTACATCTTTCCCTTCAAGAAGCCTTTCGCTAAGGCTGTTCTTGTGGAATTGGCAAAGGGATATTTGGAAGCCCATAGAGGGCTATGGAGAAAAACCAAATATCTTCCGTTCAAAACTCGAAAGAAGCTTTCTGAGAAACTGCTCTGTGTTCTGTTAATTCATCTCACAGAGTTACATCTTTCCCTTCAAGAAGCCTTTCGCTAAGGCTGTTCTTGTGGAATTGGCAAAGGGATATTTGGAAGCCCATAGAGGGCTATGGAGAAAAAGCAAATATCTTCCGTTCAAAACTGGAAAGAAGCTTTCTGAGAAACTGCTCTGTGTTCTGTTAATTCATCTCACAGAGTTACATCTTTCCCTTCAAGAAGCCTTTCGCTAAGGCTGTTCTTGTGAAATTGGCAAAGGGATATTTGGAAGCCCATAGAGGGCTATGGAGAAAAACCAAATATCTTCCGTTCAAAACTCGAAAGAAGCTTTCTGAGAAACTGCTCTGTGTTCTGATAATTCATCTCCCAGAGTTACATCTTTCCCTTCAAGAAGCCTTTCGCTAAGGCTGTTCTTGTGGAATTGGCAAAGGGATATTTGGAAGCCCATAGAGGGCTATTTTGAAAAAGGAAATATCTTCCGTTCAAAACTGGAAAGAAGCTTTCTGAGAAACTGCTCTGTGTTCTGTTAATTCATCTCACAGTGTTACATCTTTCCCTTCAAGAAGCCTTTCGCTAAGGCTGTTCTTGTGGAATTGGCAAAGGGATATTTGGAAGCCCATAGAGGGCTATGGAGAAAAAGCAAATATCTTCCGTTCAAAACTGGAAAGAAGCTTTCTGAGAAACTGCTCTGTGTTCTGTTAATTCATCTCAGAGAGTTACATCTTTCCCTTCAAGAAGCCTTTCGCTAAGGCTGTTCTTGTGGAATTGGCAAAGGGATATTTGGAAGCCCATAGAGGGCTATGGAGAAAAAGGAAATATCTTCCGTTCAAAACTGGAAAGAAGCTTTCTGAGAAACTGCTCTGTGTTCTATTAATTCATCTCACAGAGGTACATCTTTCCCTTCAAGAAGCCTTTCGCTAAGGCTGTTCTTGTGGAATTGGCAAAGGGATATTTGGAAGCCCATAGAGGGCTATGGTGAAAAAGGAAATATCTTCCGTTCAAAACTGGAAAGAAGCTTTCTGAGAAACTGCTCTGTGTTCTGTTAATTCATCTCACAGAGTTACATCTTTCCCTTCAAGTAGCCTTTCGCTAAGACAGTTCTTGTGGAATTGGCAAAGGGATATTTGGAAGCCCATAGAGGGCTATGGAGAAAAAGCAAATATCTTCCGTTCAAAACTGGAAAGAAGCTTTCTGAGAAACTGCTCTGTGTTCTGTTAATTCATCTCACAGAGTTACATCTTTCCCTTCAAGAAGCCTTTCGCTAAGGCTGTTCTTGTGGAATTGGCAAAGGGATATTTGGAAGCCCATAGAGGGCTATGTTGAAAAACCAAATATCTTCCGTTCAAAACTCGAAAGAAGCTTTCTGAGAAACTGCTCTGTGTTCTGTTAATTCATCTCACAGAGTTACATCTTTCCCTTCAAGAAGCCTTTCGCTAAGGCTGTTCTTGTGGAATTGGCAAAGGGATATTTGGAAGCCCATAGAGGGCTATTTCGAAAAAGCAAATATCTTCCGTTCAAAACTGGAAACAAGCTTTCTGAGAAACTGCTCTGTGTTCTGTTAATTCATCTCACAGAGTTACATCTTTCCCTTCAAGAAGCCTTTCGCTAAGGCTGTTCTTGTGGAATTGGCAAAGGGATATTTGGAAGCCCATAGAGGGCTATGGGCAAAAAGGAAATATCTTCCGTTCAAAACTGGAAAGAAGCTTTCTGAGAAACTGCTCTGTGTTTTGTTAATTCATCTCCCAGAGTTACATCTTTCCCTTCAAGAAGCCTTTCGCTAAGGCTGTTCTTGTGGAATTGGCAAAGGGATATTTGGAAGCCCATAGAGGGCTATTTTGAAAAAGGAAATATCTTCCGTTCAAAACTGGAAAGAAGCTTTCTGAGAAACTGCTCTGTGTTCTATTAATTCATCTCACAGAGGTACATCTTTCCCTTCAAGAAGCCTTTCGCTAAGGCTGTTCTTGTGGAATTGGCAAAGGGATATTTGGAAGCCCATAGAGGGCTATGGTGAAAAAGGAAATATCTTCCGTTCAAAACTGGAAAGAAGCTTTCTGAGAAACTGCTCTGTGTTCTGTTAATTCATCTCACAGAGTTACATCTTTCCCTTCAAGTAGCCTTTCGCTAAGGCTGTTCTTGTGGAATTGGCAAAGGGATATTTGGAAGCCCATAGAGGGCTATGGAGAAAAAGCAAATATCTTCCGTTCAAAACTGGAAAGTAGCTTTCTGAGAAACTGCTCTGTGTTCTGTTAATTCATCTCACAGAGTTACATCTTTCCCTTCAAGAAGCCTTTCGCTAAGGCTGTTCTTGTGGAATTGGCAAAGGGATATTTGGAAGCCCATAGAGGGCTATGGAGAAAAACCAAATATCTTCCGTTCAAAACTCGAAAGAAGCTTTCTGAGAAACTGCTCTGTGTTCTGTTAATTCATCTCACAGAGTTACATCTTTCCCTTCAAGAAGCCTTTCGCTAAGGCTGTTCTTGTGGAATTGGCAAAGGGATATTTGGAAGCCCATAGAGGGCTATGGAGAAAAAGCAAATATCTTCCGTTCAAAACTGGAAAGAAGCTTTCTGAGAAACTGCTCTGTGTTCTGTTAATTCATCTCACAGAGTTACATCTTTCCCTTCAAGAAGCCTTTCGCTAAGGCTGTTCTTGTGGAATTGGCAAAGGGATATTTGGAAGCCCATAGAGGGCTATGGAGAAAAACCAAATATCTTCCGTTCAAAACTCGAAAGAAGCTTTCTGAGAAACTGCTCTGTGTTCTGATAATTCATCTCCCAGAGTTACATCTTTCCCTTCAAGAAGCCTTTCGCTAAGGCTGTTCTTGTGGAATTGGCAAAGGGATATTTGGAAGCCCATAGAGGGCTATTTTGAAAAAGGAAATATCTTCCGTTCAAAACTGGAAAGAAGCTTTCTGAGAAACTGCTCTGTGTTCTGTTAATTCATCTCACAGTGTTACATCTTTCCCTTCAAGAAGCCTTTCGCTAAGGCTGTTCTTGTGGAATTGGCAAAGGGATATTTGGAAGCCCATAGAGGGCTATGTGCAAAAAGGAAATATCTTCCGTTCAAAACTGGAAAGAAGCTTTCTGAGAAACTGCTCTGTGTTTTGTTAATACATCTCCCAGTGTTACATCTTTCCCTTCAAGAAGCCTTTCGCTAAGGCTGTTCTTGTGGAATTGGCAAAGGGATATTTGGAAGCCCATAGAGGGCTATGGAGAAAAAGCAAATATCTTCCGTTCAAAACTGGAAAGAAGCTTTCTGAGAAACTGCTCTGTGTTCTGTTAATTCATCTCACAGAGTTACATCTTTCCCTTCAAGAAGCCTTTCGATAAGGCTGTTCTTGTGGAATTGGTAAAGGGATATTTCGAAGCCCATAGAGGGCTATGGTGAAAAAGAAAATATCTTCCGTTCAAAACTGGAAACAAGCTTTCTGAGAAACTGCTCTGTGTTCTGTTAATTCATCTCACAGAGTTACATCTTTCCCTTCAAGTAGCCTTTCGCTAAGGCTGTTCTTGTGGAATTGGCAAAGGGATATTTGGAAGCCCATAGAGGGCTATGGAGAAAAAGCAAATATCTTCCGTTCAAAACTGGAAAGTAGCTTTCTGAGAAACTGCTCTGTGTTCTGTTAATTCATCTCACAGAGTTACATCTTTCCCTTCAAGAAGCCTTTCGCTAAGGCTGTTCTTGTGGAATTGGCAAAGGGATATTTGGAAGCCCATAGAGGGCTATGGAGAAAAACCAAATATCTTCCGTTCAAAACTCGAAAGAAGCTTTCTGAGAAACTGCTCTGTGTTCTGTTAATTCATCTCACAGAGTTACATCTTTCCCTTCAAGAAGCCTTTCGCTAAGGCTGTTCTTGTGGAATTGGCAAAGGGATATTTGGAAGCCCATAGAGGGCTATGGAGAAAAAGCAAATATCTTCCGTTCAAAACTGGAAAGAAGCTTTCTGAGAAACTGCTCTGTGTTCTGTTAATTCATCTCACAGAGTTACATCTTTCCCTTCAAGAAGCCTTTCGCTAAGGCTGTTCTTGTGGAATTGGCAAAGGGATATTTGGAAGCCCATAGAGGGCTATGGAGAAAAACCAAATATCTTCCGTTCAAAACTCGAAAGAAGCTTTCTGAGAAACTGCTCTGTGTTCTGATAATTCATCTCCCAGAGTTACATCTTTCCCTTCAAGAAGCCTTTCGCTAAGGCTGTTCTTGTGGAATTGGCAAAGGGATATTTGGAAGCCCATAGAGGGCTATTTTGAAAAAGGAAATATCTTCCGTTCAAAACTGGAAAGAAGCTTTCTGAGAAACTGCTCTGTGTTCTGTTAATTCATCTCACAGTGTTACATCTTTCCCTTCAAGAAGCCTTTCGCTAAGGCTGTTCTTGTGGAATTGGCAAAGGGATATTTGGAAGCCCATAGAGGGCTATGTGCAAAAAGGAAATATCTTCCGTTCAAAACTGGAAAGAAGCTTTCTGAGAAACTGCTCTGTGTTTTGTTAATACATCTCCCAGTGTTACATCTTTCCCTTCAAGAAGCCTTTCGCTAAGGCTGTTCTTGTGGAATTGGCAAAGGGATATTTGGAAGCCCATAGAGGGCTATGGAGAAAAAGCAAATATCTTCCGTTCAAAACTGGAAAGAAGCTTTCTGAGAAACTGCTCTGTGTTCTGTTAATTCATCTCACAGAGTTACATCTTTCCCTTCAAGAAGCCTTTCGATAAGGCTGTTCTTGTGGAATTGGTAAAGGGATATTTGGAAGCCCATAGAGGGCTATGGTGAAAAAGAAAATATCTTCCGTTCAAAACTGGAAACAAGCTTTCTGAGAAACTGCTCTGTGTTCTGTTAATTCATCTCACAGAGTTACATCTTTCCCTTCAAGTAGCCTTTCGCTAAGGCTGTTCTTGTGGAATTGGCAAAGGGATATTTGGAAGCCCATAGAGGGCTATGGAGAAAAAGCAAATATCTTCCGTTCAAAACTCGAAAGAAGCTTTCTGAGAAACTGCTCTGTGTTCTGTTAATTCATCTCACAGAGTTACATCTTTCCCTTCAAGAAGCCTTTCGCTAAGGCTGTTCTTGTGGAATTGGCAAAGGGATATTTGGAAGCCCATAGAGGGCTATGGAGAAAAAGCAAATATCTTCCGTTCAAAACTGGAAAGAAGCTTTCTGAGAAACTGCTCTGTGTTCTGTTAATTCATCTCACAGTTACATCTTTCCCTTCAAGAAGCCTTTCGCAAAGGCTGTTCTTGTGGAATTGGCAAAGGGATATTTGGAAGCCCATAGAGGGCTACGGTGAAAAAGGAAATATCTTCCGTTCAAAACTGGAAACAAGCTTTCTGAGAAACTGCTCTGTGTTCTGTTAATTCATCTCACAGAGTTACATCTTTCCCTTCAAGTAGCCTTTCGCTAAGGCTGTTCTTGTGGAATTGGCAAAGGGATATTTGGAAGCCCATAGAGGGCTATGGAGAAAAAGCAAATATCTTCCGTTCAAAACTGGAAAGAAGCTTTCTGAGAAACTGCTCTGTGTTCTGTTAATTCATCTCACAGAGTTACATCTTTCCCTTCAAGGAGCCTTTCGCTAAGGCTGTTCTTGTGGAATTGGCAAAGGGATATTTGGAAGCCCATAGAGGGCTATTTTGAAAAAGGAAATATCTTCCGTTCAAAACTGGAAACAAGCTTTCTGAGAAACTGCTCTGTGTTCTGTTAATTCATCTCACAGAGTTACATCTTTCCCTTCAAGAAGCCTTTCGCTAAGGCTGTTCTTGTGGAATTGGCAAAGGGATATTTGGAAGCCCATAGAGGGCTACGGGCAAAAAGGAAATATCTTCCGTTCAAAACTGGAAAGAAGCTTTCTGAGAAACTGCTCTGTGTTTTGTTAATTCATCTCCCAGAGTTACATCTTTCCCTTCAAGAAGCCTTTCGCTAAGGCTGTTCTTGTGGAATTGGCAAAGGGATATTTGGAAGCCCATAGAGGGCTATTTTGAAAAAGGAAATATCTTCCGTTCAAAACTGGAAAGAAGCTTTCTGAGAAACTGCTCTGTGTTCTGTTAATTCATCTCACAGAGTTACATCTTTTCCTTCAAGAAGCCTTTCGCTAAGGCTGTTCTTGTGGAATTGGCAAAGGGATATTTGGAAGCCTATAGAGGGCTATTTTGAAAAAGGAAATATCTTCCGTTCAAAACTGGAAAGAAGCTTTCTGAGAAACTGCTCTGTGTTCTGTTAATTCATCTCACAGAGTTACATCTTTCCCTTCAAGTAGCCTTTCGCTAAGGCTGTTCTTGTGGAATTGGCAAAGGGATATTTGGAAGCCCATAGAGGGCTATGGAGAAAAAGCAAATATCTCCTTTCAAACCTGGAAAGAAGCTTTCTGAGAAACTGCTCTGTGTTCTGTTAATTCATCTCACAGAGTTACATCTTTCCCTTCAAGAAGCCTTTCGCTAAGGCTGTTCTTGTGGAATTGGCAAAGGGATATTTGGAAGCCCATAGAGGGCTATGGAGAAAAAGCAAATATCTTCCGTTCAAAACTGGAAAGAAGCTTTCTAAGAAACTGCTCTGTGTTCTGTTAATTCATCTCACAGAATTACATCTTTCCCTTCAAGAAGCCTTTCGCTAAGGCTGTTCTTGTGGAATTGGCAAAGGGATATTTGGAAGCCCATAGAGGGCTATGGAGAAAAAGCAAATACCTTCCGTTCAAAACTGGAAAGAATCTTTCTGAGAAACTGCTCTGTGTTCTGTTAATTCATCTCACAGAGTTACATCTTTCCCTTCAAGAAGCTTTTCGCTAAGGCTGTTCTTGTGGAATTGGCAAAGGGATATTTGGAAGCCCATAGAGTGCTATGGTGAAAAAGGAAATATCTTCCGTTCAAAACTCGAAAGAAGCTTTCTGAGAAACTACTCTGTGTTCTGTTAATTCATCTCCCAGAGTTACATCTTTCCCTTCAAGAAGCCTTTCGCTAAGGGTGTTCTTTTGGAATTGGCAAAGGGATATTTGGAAGCCCATAGAGGGCTATGGAGAAAAAGCAAATATCTTCCGTTCAAAACTGGAAAGAAGCTTTCTGAGAAACTGCTCTGTGTTCTGTTAATTCATCTCACAGAGTTACATCTTTCCCTTCAAGAAGCCTTTCGCTAAGGCTGTTCTTGTGGAATTGGCAAAGGGATATTTGGAAGCCCATAGAGGGCTATGGAGAAAAAGGAAATATCTTCCGTTCAAAACTGGAAAGAAGCTTTCTGAGAAACTGCTCTGTGTTCTGTTAATTCATCTCACAGAGTTACATCTTTCCCTTCAAGAAGCCTTTCGCTAAGGCTGTTCTTGTGGAATTGGCAAAGGGATATTTGGAAGCCCATAGAGTGCTATGGTGAAAAAGGAAATATCTTCCGTTCAAAACTCGAAAGAAGCTTTCTGAGAAACTGCTCTGTGTTCTGTTAATTCAACTCCCAGAGTTACATCTCTCCCTTCAAGAAGCCTTTCGCTAAGGCTGTTCTTGTGGAATTGGCAAAGGGATATTTGGAAGCCCATACAGGGCTATGGTGAAAAAGGAAATATCTTCCGTTCAAAACTCGAAAGAAGCTTTCTGAGAAACTGCTCTCTGTTCTGTTAATTCATCTCCCAGAGTTACATCTTCCCCTTCAAGAAGCCTTTCGCTAAGGCTGTTCTTGTGGAATTGGCAAAGGGATATTTGGAAGCCCATAGAGGGCTATTTTGAAAAAGGAAATATCTTCCGTTCAAAACTGGAAAGAAGCTTTCTGAGAAACTGCTCTGTGTTCTGTTAATTCATCTCACAGAGTTACATCTTTCCCTTCAAGAAGCCTTTCGCTAAGGCTGTTCTTGTGGAATTGGCAAAGGGATATTTGGAAGCCCATAGAGGGCTATGGAGAAAAAGGAAATATCTTCCGTTCAAAACTGGAAAGAAGCTTTCTGAGAAACTGCTCTGTGTTCTATTAATTCATCTCACAGAGGTACATCTTTCCCTTCAAGAAGCCTTTCGCTAAGGCTGTTCTTGTGGAATTGGCAAAGGGATATTTGGAAGCCCATAGAGGGCTATGGTGAAAAAGGAAATATCTTCCGTTCAAAACTGGAAAGAAGCTTTCTGAGAAACTGCTCTGTGTTCTGTTAATTCATCTCACAGAGTTACATCTTTCCCTTCAAGTAGCCTTTCGCTAAGACAGTTCTTGTGGAATTGGCAAAGGGATATTTGGAAGCCCATAGAGGGCTATGGAGAAAAAGCAAATATCTTCCGTTCAAAACTGGAAAGAAGCTTTCTGAGAAACTGCTCTGTGTTCTGTTAATTCATCTCACAGAGTTACATCTTTCCCTTCAAGAAGCCTTTCGCTAAGGCTGTTCTTGTGGAATTGGCAAAGGGATATTTGGAAGCCCATAGAGGGCTATGTTGAAAAACCAAATATCTTCCGTTCAAAACTCGAAAGAAGCTTTCTGAGAAACTGCTCTGTGTTCTGTTAATTCATCTCACAGAGTTACATCTTTCCCTTCAAGAAGCCTTTCGCTAAGGCTGTTCTTGTGGAATTGGCAAAGGGATATTTGGAAGCCCATAGAGGGCTATTTCGAAAAAGCAAATATCTTCCGTTCAAAACTGGAAACAAGCTTTCTGAGAAACTGCTCTGTGTTCTGTTAATTCATCTCACAGAGTTACATCTTTCCCTTCAAGAAGCCTTTCGCTAAGGCTGTTCTTGTGGAATTGGCAAAGGGATATTTGGAAGCCCATAGAGGGCTATGGGCAAAAAGGAAATATCTTCCGTTCAAAACTGGAAAGAAGCTTTCTGAGAAACTGCTCTGTGTTTTGTTAATTCATCTCCCAGAGTTACATCTTTCCCTTCAAGAAGCCTTTCGCTAAGGCTGTTCTTGTGGAATTGGCAAAGGGATATTTGGAAGCCCATAGAGGGCTATTTTGAAAAAGGAAATATCTTCCGTTCAAAACTGGAAAGAAGCTTTCTGAGAAACTGCTCTGTGTTCTATTAATTCATCTCACAGAGGTACATCTTTCCCTTCAAGAAGCCTTTCGCTAAGGCTGTTCTTGTGGAATTGGCAAAGGGATATTTGGAAGCCCATAGAGGGCTATGGTGAAAAAGGAAATATCTTCCGTTCAAAACTGGAAAGAAGCTTTCTGAGAAACTGCTCTGTGTTCTGTTAATTCATCTCACAGAGTTACATCTTTCCCTTCAAGTAGCCTTTCGCTAAGGCTGTTCTTGTGGAATTGGCAAAGGGATATTTGGAAGCCCATAGAGGGCTATGGAGAAAAAGCAAATATCTTCCGTTCAAAACTGGAAAGTAGCTTTCTGAGAAACTGCTCTGTGTTCTGTTAATTCATCTCACAGAGTTACATCTTTCCCTTCAAGAAGCCTTTCGCTAAGGCTGTTCTTGTGGAATTGGCAAAGGGATATTTGGAAGCCCATAGAGGGCTATGGAGAAAAACCAAATATCTTCCGTTCAAAACTCGAAAGAAGCTTTCTGAGAAACTGCTCTGTGTTCTGTTAATTCATCTCACAGAGTTACATCTTTCCCTTCAAGAAGCCTTTCGCTAAGGCTGTTCTTGTGGAATTGGCAAAGGGATATTTGGAAGCCCATAGAGGGCTATGGAGAAAAAGCAAATATCTTCCGTTCAAAACTGGAAAGAAGCTTTCTGAGAAACTGCTCTGTGTTCTGTTAATTCATCTCACAGAGTTACATCTTTCCCTTCAAGAAGCCTTTCGCTAAGGCTGTTCTTGTGGAATTGGCAAAGGGATATCTGGAAGCCCATAGAGGGCTATGGAGAAAAACCAAATATCTTCCGTTCAAAACTCGAAAGAAGCTTTCTGAGAAACTGCTCTGTGTTCTGATAATTCATCTCCCAGAGTTACATCTTTCCCTTCAAGAAGCCTTTCGCTAAGGCTGTTCTTGTGGAATTGGCAAAGGGATATTTGGAAGCCCATAGAGGGCTATTTTGAAAAAGGAAATATCTTCCGTTCAAAACTGGAAAGAAGCTTTCTGAGAAACTGCTCTGTGTTCTGTTAATTCATCTCACAGTGTTACATCTTTCCCTTCAAGAAGCCTTTCGCTAAGGCTGTTCTTGTGGAATTGGCAAAGGGATATTTGGAAGCCCATAGAGGGCTATGGAGAAAAAGCAAATATCTTCCGTTCAAAACTGGAAAGAAGCTTTCTGAGAAACTGCTCTGTGTTCTGTTAATTCATCTCAGAGAGTTACATCTTTCCCTTCAAGAAGCCTTTCGCTAAGGCTGTTCTTGTGGAATTGGCAAAGGGATATTTGGAAGCCTTAGAGGGCTATGGAGAAAAAGGAAATATCTTCCGTTCAAAACTGGAAAGAAGCTTTCTGAGAAACTGCTCTGTGTTCTATTAATTCATCTCACAGAGGTACATCTTTCCCTTCAAGAAGCCTTTCGCTAAGGCTGTTCTTGTGGAATTGGCAAAGGGATATTTGGAAGCCCATAGAGGGCTATGGTGAAAAAGGAAATATCTTCCGTTCAAAACTGGAAAGAAGCTTTCTGAGAAACTGCTCTGTGTTCTGTTAATTCATCTCACAGAGTTACATCTTTCCCTTCAAGTAGCCTTTCGCTAAGACAGTTCTTGTGGAATTGGCAAAGGGATATTTGGAAGCCCATAGAGGGCTATGGAGAAAAAGCAAATATCTTCCGTTCAAAACTGGAAAGAAGCTTTCTGAGAAACTGCTCTGTGTTCTGTTAATTCATCTCACAGAGTTACATCTTTCCCTTCAAGAAGCCTTTCGCTAAGGCTGTTCTTGTGGAATTGGCAAAGGGATATTTGGAAGCCCATAGAGGGCTATGTTGAAAAACCAAATATCTTCCGTTCAAAACTCGAAAGAAGCTTTCTGAGAAACTGCTCTGTGTTCTGTTAATTCATCTCACAGAGTTACATCTTTCCCTTCAAGAAGCCTTTCGCTAAGGCTGTTCTTGTGGAATTGGCAAAGGGATATTTGGAAGCCCATAGAGGGCTATTTCGAAAAAGCAAATATCTTCCGTTCAAAACTGGAAACAAGCTTTCTGAGAAACTGCTCTGTGTTCTGTTAATTCATCTCACAGAGTTACATCTTTCCCTTCAAGAAGCCTTTCGCTAAGGCTGTTCTTGTGGAATTGGCAAAGGGATATTTGGAAGCCCATAGAGGGCTATGGGCAAAAAGGAAATATCTTCCGTTCAAAACTGGAAAGAAGCTTTCTGAGAAACTGCTCTGTGTTTTGTTAATTCATCTCCCAGAGTTACATCTTTCCCTTCAAGAAGCCTTTCGCTAAGGCTGTTCTTGTGGAATTGGCAAAGGGATATTTGGAAGCCCATAGAGGGCTATTTTGAAAAAGGAAATATCTTCCGTTCAAAACTGGAAAGAAGCTTTCTGAGAAACTGCTCTGTGTTCTATTAATTCATCTCACAGAGGTACATCTTTCCCTTCAAGAAGCCTTTCGCTAAGGCTGTTCTTGTGGAATTGGCAAAGGGATATTTGGAAGCCCATAGAGGGCTATGGTGAAAAAGGAAATATCTTCCGTTCAAAACTGGAAAGAAGCTTTCTGAGAAACTGCTCTGTGTTCTGTTAATTCATCTCACAGAGTTACATCTTTCCCTTCAAGTAGCCTTTCGCTAAGGCTGTTCTTGTGGAATTGGCAAAGGGATATTTGGAAGCCCATAGAGGGCTATGGAGAAAAAGCAAATATCTTCCGTTCAAAACTGGAAAGTAGCTTTCTGAGAAACTGCTCTGTGTTCTGTTAATTCATCTCACAGAGTTACATCTTTCCCTTCAAGAAGCCTTTCGCTAAGGCTGTTCTTGTGGAATTGGCAAAGGGATATTTGGAAGCCCATAGAGGGCTATGGAGAAAAACCAAATATCTTCCGTTCAAAACTCGAAAGAAGCTTTCTGAGAAACTGCTCTGTGTTCTGTTAATTCATCTCACAGAGTTACATCTTTCCCTTCAAGAAGCCTTTCGCTAAGGCTGTTCTTGTGGAATTGGCAAAGGGATATTTGGAAGCCCATAGAGGGCTATGGAGAAAAAGCAAATATCTTCCGTTCAAAACTGGAAAGAAGCTTTCTGAGAAACTGCTCTGTGTTCTGTTAATTCATCTCACAGAGTTACATCTTTCCCTTCAAGAAGCCTTTCGCTAAGGCTGTTCTTGTGGAATTGGCAAAGGGATATTTGGAAGCCCATAGAGGGCTATGGAGAAAAACCAAATATCTTCCGTTCAAAACTCGAAAGAAGCTTTCTGAGAAACTGCTCTGTGTTCTGATAATTCATCTCCCAGAGTTACATCTTTCCCTTCAAGAAGCCTTTCGCTAAGGCTGTTCTTGTGGAATTGGCAAAGGGATATTTGGAAGCCCATAGAGGGCTATTTTGAAAAAGGAAATATCTTCCGTTCAAAACTGGAAAGAAGCTTTCTGAGAAACTGCTCTGTGTTCTGTTAATTCATCTCACAGTGTTACATCTTTCCCTTCAAGAAGCCTTTCGCTAAGGCTGTTCTTGTGGAATTGGCAAAGGGATATTTGGAAGCCCATAGAGGGCTATGTGCAAAAAGGAAATATCTTCCGTTCAAAACTGGAAAGAAGCTTTCTGAGAAACTGCTCTGTGTTTTGTTAATACATCTCCCAGTGTTACATCTTTCCCTTCAAGAAGCCTTTCGCTAAGGCTGTTCTTGTGGAATTGGCAAAGGGATATTTGGAAGCCCATAGAGGGCTATGGAGAAAAAGCAAATATCTTCCGTTCAAAACTGGAAAGAAGCTTTCTGAGAAACTGCTCTGTGTTCTGTTAATTCATCTCACAGAGTTACATCTTTCCCTTCAAGAAGCCTTTCGATAAGGCTGTTCTTGTGGAATTGGTAAAGGGATATTTGGAAGCCCATAGAGGGCTATGGTGAAAAAGAAAATATCTTCCGTTCAAAACTGGAAACAAGCTTTCTGAGAAACTGCTCTGTGTTCTGTTAATTCATCTCACAGAGTTACATCTTTCCCTTCAAGTAGCCTTTCGCTAAGGCTGTTCTTGTGGAATTGGCAAAGGGATATTTGGAAGCCCATAGAGGGCTATGGAGAAAAAGCAAATATCTTCCGTTCAAAACTGGAAAGTAGCTTTCTGAGAAACTGCTCTGTGTTCTGTTAATTCATCTCACAGAGTTACATCTTTCCCTTCAAGAAGCCTTTCGCTAAGGCTGTTCTTGTGGAATTGGCAAAGGGATATTTGGAAGCCCATAGAGGGCTATGGAGAAAAACCAAATATCTTCCGTTCAAAACTCGAAAGAAGCTTTCTGAGAAACTGCTCTGTGTTCTGTTAATTCATCTCACAGAGTTACATCTTTCCCTTCAAGAAGCCTTTCGCTAAGGCTGTTCTTGTGGAATTGGCAAAGGGATATTTGGAAGCCCATAGAGGGCTATGGAGAAAAAGCAAATATCTTCCGTTCAAAACTGGAAAGAAGCTTTCTGAGAAACTGCTCTGTGTTCTGTTAATTCATCTCACAGAGTTACATCTTTCCCTTCAAGAAGCCTTTCGCTAAGGCTGTTCTTGTGGAATTGGCAAAGGGATATTTGGAAGCCCATAGAGGGCTATGGAGAAAAACCAAATATCTTCCGTTCAAAACTCGAAAGAAGCTTTCTGAGAAACTGCTCTGTGTTCTGATAATTCATCTCCCAGAGTTACATCTTTCCCTTCAAGAAGCCTTTCGCTAAGGCTGTTCTTGTGGAATTGGCAAAGGGATATTTGGAAGCCCATAGAGGGCTATTTTGAAAAAGGAAATATCTTCCGTTCAAAACTGGAAAGAAGCTTTCTGAGAAACTGCTCTGTGTTCTGTTAATTCATCTCACAGTGTTACATCTTTCCCTTCAAGAAGCCTTTCGCTAAGGCTGTTCTTGTGGAATTGGCAAAGGGATATTTGGAAGCCCATAGAGGGCTATGTGCAAAAAGGAAATATCTTCCGTTCAAAACTGGAAAGAAGCTTTCTGAGAAACTGCTCTGTGTTTTGTTAATACATCTCCCAGTGTTACATCTTTCCCTTCAAGAAGCCTTTCGCTAAGGCTGTTCTTGTGGAATTGGCAAAGGGATATTTGGAAGCCCATAGAGGGCTATGGAGAAAAAGCAAATATCTTCCGTTCAAAACTGGAAAGAAGCTTTCTGAGAAACTGCTCTGTGTTCTGTTAATTCATCTCACAGAGTTACATCTTTCCCTTCAAGAAGCCTTTCGATAAGGCTGTTCTTGTGGAATTGGTAAAGGGATATTTGGAAGCCCATAGAGGGCTATGGTGAAAAAGAAAATATCTTCCGTTCAAAACTGGAAACAAGCTTTCTGAGAAACTGCTCTGTGTTCTGTTAATTCATCTCACAGAGTTACATCTTTCCCTTCAAGTAGCCTTTCGCTAAGGCTGTTCTTGTGGAATTGGCAAAGGGATATTTGGAAGCCCATAGAGGGCTATGGAGAAAAAGCAAATATCTTCCGTTCAAAACTCGAAAGAAGCTTTCTGAGAAACTGCTCTGTGTTCTGTTAATTCATCTCACAGAGTTACATCTTTCCCTTCAAGAAGCCTTTCGCTAAGGCTGTTCTTGTGGAATTGGCAAAGGGATATTTGGAAGCCCATAGAGGGCTATGGAGAAAAAGCAAATATCTTCCGTTCAAAACTGGAAAGAAGCTTTCTGAGAAACTGCTCTGTGTTCTGTTAATTCATCTCACAGTTACATCTTTCCCTTCAAGAAGCCTTTCGCAAAGGCTGTTCTTGTGGAATTGGCAAAGGGATATTTGGAAGCCCATAGAGGGCTACGGTGAAAAAGGAAATATCTTCCGTTCAAAACTGGAAACAAGCTTTCTGAGAAACTGCTCTGTGTTCTGTTAATTCATCTCACAGAGTTACATCTTTCCCTTCAAGTAGCCTTTCGCTAAGGCTGTTCTTGTGGAATTGGCAAAGGGATATTTGGAAGCCCATAGAGGGCTATGGAGAAAAAGCAAATATCTTCCGTTCAAAACTGGAAAGAAGCTTTCTGAGAAACTGCTCTGTGTTCTGTTAATTCATCTCACAGAGTTACATCTTTCCCTTCAAGGAGCCTTTCGCTAAGGCTGTTCTTGTGGAATTGGCAAAGGGATATTTGGAAGCCCATAGAGGGCTATTTTGAAAAAGGAAATATCTTCCGTTCAAAACTGGAAACAAGCTTTCTGAGAAACTGCTCTGTGTTCTGTTAATTCATCTCACAGAGTTACATCTTTCCCTTCAAGAAGCCTTTCGCTAAGGCTGTTCTTGTGGAATTGGCAAAGGGATATTTGGAAGCCCATAGAGGGCTACGGGCAAAAAGGAAATATCTTCCGTTCAAAACTGGAAAGAAGCTTTCTGAGAAACTGCTCTGTGTTTTGTTAATTCATCTCCCAGAGTTACATCTTTCCCTTCAAGAAGCCTTTCGCTAAGGCTGTTCTTGTGGAATTGGCAAAGGGATATTTGGAAGCCCATAGAGGGCTATTTTGAAAAAGGAAATATCTTCCGTTCAAAACTGGAAAGAAGCTTTCTGAGAAACTGCTCTGTGTTCTGTTAATTCATCTCACAGAGTTACATCTTTTCCTTCAAGAAGCCTTTCGCTAAGGCTGTTCTTGTGGAATTGGCAAAGGGATATTTGGAAGCCTATAGAGGGCTATTTTGAAAAAGGAAATATCTTCCGTTCAAAACTGGAAAGAAGCTTTCTGAGAAACTGCTCTGTGTTCTGTTAATTCATCTCACAGAGTTACATCTTTCCCTTCAAGTAGCCTTTCGCTAAGGCTGTTCTTGTGGAATTGGCAAAGGGATATTTGGAAGCCCATAGAGGGCTATGGAGAAAAAGCAAATATCTCCTTTCAAACCTGGAAAGAAGCTTTCTGAGAAACTGCTCTGTGTTCTGTTAATTCATCTCACAGAGTTACATCTTTCCCTTCAAGAAGCCTTTCGCTAAGGCTGTTCTTGTGGAATTGGCAAAGCGATATTTGGAAGCCCATAGAGGGCTATGGAGAAAAAGCAAATATCTTCCGTTCAAAACTGGAAAGAAGCTTTCTAAGAAACTGCTCTGTGTTCTGTTAATTCATCTCACAGAGTTACATCTTTCCCTTCAAGAAGCCTTTCGCTAAGGGTGTTCTTTTGGAATTGGCAAAGGGATATTTGGAAGCCCATAGAGGGCTATGGAGAAAAAGCAAATATCTTCCGTTCAAAACTGGAAAGAAGCTTTCTGAGAAACTGCTCTGTGTTCTGTTAATTCATCTCACAGAGTTACATCTTTCCCTTCAAGAAGCCTTTCGCTAAGGCTGTTCTTGTGGAATTGGCAAAGGGATATTTGGAAGCCCATAGAGGGCTATGGAGAAAAAGGAAATATCTTCCGTTCAAAACTGGAAAGAAGCTTTCTGAGAAACTGCTCTGTGTTCTGTTAATTCATCTCACAGAGTTACATCTTTCCCTTCAAGAAGCCTTTCGCTAAGGCTGTTCTTGTGGAATTGGCAAAGGGATATTTGGAAGCCCATAGAGTGCTATGGTGAAAAAGGAAATATCTTCCGTTCAAAACTCGAAAGAAGCTTTCTGAGAAACTGCTCTGTGCTCTGTTAATTCATCTCCCAGAGTTACATCTCTCCCTTCAAGAAGCCTTTCGCTAAGGCTGTTCTTGTGGAATTGGCAAAGGGATATTTGGAAGCCCATACAGGGCTATGGTGAAAAAGGAAATATCTTCCGTTCAAAACTCGAAAGAAGCTTTCTGAGAAACTGCTCTCTGTTCTGTTAATTCATCTCCCAGAGTTACATCTTCCCCTTCAAGAAGCCTTTCGCTAAGGCTGTTCTTGTGGAATTGGCAAAGGGATATTTGGAAGCCCATAGAGGGCTATTTTGAAAAAGGAAATATCTTCCGTTCAAAACTGGAAAGAAGCTTTCTGAGAAACTGCTCTGTGTTCTGTTAATTCATCTCACAGAGTTACATCTTTCCCTTCAAGAAGCCTTTCGCTAAGGCTGTTCTTGTGGAATTGGCAAAGGGATATTTGGAAGCCCATAGAGGGCTATGGAGAAAAAGGAAATATCTTCCGTTCAAAACTGGAAAGAAGCTTTCTGAGAAACTGCTCTGTGTTCTATTAATTCATCTCACAGAGGTACATCTTTCCCTTCAAGAAGCCTTTCGCTAAGGCTGTTCTTGTGGAATTGGCAAAGGGATATTTGGAAGCCCATAGAGGGCTATGGTGAAAAAGGAAATATCTTCCGTTCAAAACTGGAAAGAAGCTTTCTGAGAAACTGCTCTGTGTTCTGTTAATTCATCTCACAGAGTTACATCTTTCCCTTCAAGTAGCCTTTCGCTAAGACAGTTCTTGTGGAATTGGCAAAGGGATATTTGGAAGCCCATAGAGGGCTATGGAGAAAAAGCAAATATCTTCCGTTCAAAACTGGAAAGAAGCTTTCTGAGAAACTGCTCTGTGTTCTGTTAATTCATCTCACAGAGTTACATCTTTCCCTTCAAGAAGCCTTTCGCTAAGGCTGTTCTTGTGGAATTGGCAAAGGGATATTTGGAAGCCCATAGAGGGCTATGTTGAAAAACCAAATATCTTCCGTTCAAAACTCGAAAGAAGCTTTCTGAGAAACTGCTCTGTGTTCTGTTAATTCATCTCACAGAGTTACATCTTTCCCTTCAAGAAGCCTTTCGCTAAGGCTGTTCTTGTGGAATTGGCAAAGGGATATTTGGAAGCCCATAGAGGGCTATTTCGAAAAAGCAAATATCTTCCGTTCAAAACTGGAAACAAGCTTTCTGAGAAACTGCTCTGTGTTCTGTTAATTCATCTCACAGAGTTACATCTTTCCCTTCAAGAAGCCTTTCGCTAAGGCTGTTCTTGTGGAATTGGCAAAGGGATATTTGGAAGCCCATAGAGGGCTATGGGCAAAAAGGAAATATCTTCCGTTCAAAACTGGAAAGAAGCTTTCTGAGAAACTGCTCTGTGTTTTGTTAATTCATCTCCCAGAGTTACATCTTTCCCTTCAAGAAGCCTTTCGCTAAGGCTGTTCTTGTGGAATTGGCAAAGGGATATTTGGAAGCCCATAGAGGGCTATTTTGAAAAAGGAAATATCTTCCGTTCAAAACTGGAAAGAAGCTTTCTGAGAAACTGCTCTGTGTTCTATTAATTCATCTCACAGAGGTACATCTTTCCCTTCAAGAAGCCTTTCGCTAAGGCTGTTCTTGTGGAATTGGCAAAGGGATATTTGGAAGCCCATAGAGGGCTATGGTGAAAAAGGAAATATCTTCCGTTCAAAACTGGAAAGAAGCTTTCTGAGAAACTGCTCGGTGTTCTGTTAATTCATCTCACGGAGTTACATCTTTCCCTTCAAGTAGCCTTTCGCTAAGGCTGTTCTTGTGGAATTGGCAAAGGGATATTTGGAAGCCCATAGAGGGCTATGGAGAAAAAGCAAATATCTTCCGTTCAAAACTGGAAAGTAGCTTTCTGAGAAACTGCTCTGTGTTCTGTTAATTCATCTCACAGAGTTACATCTTTCCCTTCAAGAAGCCTTTCGCTAAGGCTGTTCTTGTGGAATTGGCAAAGGGATATTTGGAAGCCCATAGAGGGCTATGGAGAAAAACCAAATATCTTCCGTTCAAAACTCGAAAGAAGCTTTCTGAGAAACTGCTCTGTGTTCTGTTAATTCATCTCACAGAGTTACATCTTTCCCTTCAAGAAGCCTTTCGCTAAGGCTGTTCTTGTGGAATTGGCAAAGGGATATTTGGAAGCCCATAGAGGGCTATGGAGAAAAAGCAAATATCTTCCGTTCAAAACTGGAAAGAAGCTTTCTGAGAAACTGCTCTGTGTTCTGTTAATTCATCTCACAGAGTTACATCTTTCCCTTCAAGAAGCCTTTCGCTAAGGCTGTTCTTGTGGAATTGGCAAAGGGATATTTGGAAGCCCATAGAGGGCTATGGAGAAAAACCAAATATCTTCCGTTCAAAACTCGAAAGAAGCTTTCTGAGAAACTGCTCTGTGTTCTGATAATTCATCTCCCAGAGTTACATCTTTCCCTTCAAGAAGCCTTTCGCTAAGGCTGTTCTTGTGGAATTGGCAAAGGGATATTTGGAAGCCCATAGAGGGCTATTTTGAAAAAGGAAATATCTTCCGTTCAAAACTGGAAAGAAGCTTTCTGAGAAACTGCTCTGTGTTCTGTTAATTCATCTCACAGTGTTACATCTTTCCCTTCAAGAAGCCTTTCGCTAAGGCTGTTCTTGTGGAATTGGCAAAGGGATATTTGGAAGCCCATAGAGGGCTATGGAGAAAAAGCAAATATCTTCCGTTCAAAACTGGAAAGAAGCTTTCTGAGAAACTGCTCTGTGTTCTGTTAATTCATCTCAGAGAGTTACATCTTTCCCTTCAAGAAGCCTTTCGCTAAGGCTGTTCTTGTGGAATTGGCAAAGGGATATTTGGAAGCCCATAGAGGGCTATGGAGAAAAAGGAAATATCTTCCGTTCAAAACTGGAAAGAAGCTTTCTGAGAAACTGCTCTGTGTTCTATTAATTCATCTCACAGAGGTACATCTTTCCCTTCAAGAAGCCTTTCGCTAAGGCTGTTCTTGTGGAATTGGCAAAGGGATATTTGGAAGCCCATAGAGGGCTATGGTGAAAAAGGAAATATCTTCCGTTCAAAACTGGAAAGAAGCTTTCTGAGAAACTGCTCTGTGTTCTGTTAATTCATCTCACAGAGTTACATCTTTCCCTTCAAGTAGCCTTTCGCTAAGACAGTTCTTGTGGAATTGGCAAAGGGATATTTGGAAGCCCATAGAGGGCTATGGAGAAAAAGCAAATATCTTCCGTTCAAAACTGGAAAGAAGCTTTCTGAGAAACTGCTCTGTGTTCTGTTAATTCATCTCACAGAGTTACATCTTTCCCTTCAAGAAGCCTTTCGCTAAGGCTGTTCTTGTGGAATTGGCAAAGGGATATTTGGAAGCCCATAGAGGGCTATGTTGAAAAACCAAATATCTTCCGTTCAAAACTCGAAAGAAGCTTTCTGAGAAACTGCTCTGTGTTCTGTTAATTCATCTCACAGAGTTACATCTTTCCCTTCAAGAAGCCTTTCGCTAAGGCTGTTCTTGTGGAATTGGCAAAGGGATATTTGGAAGCCCATAGAGGGCTATTTCGAAAAAGCAAATATCTTCCGTTCAAAACTGGAAACAAGCTTTCTGAGAAACTGCTCTGTGTTCTGTTAATTCATCTCACAGAGTTACATCTTTCCCTTCAAGAAGCCTTTCGCTAAGGCTGTTCTTGTGGAATTGGCAAAGGGATATTTGGAAGCCCATAGAGGGCTATGGGCAAAAAGGAAATATCTTCCGTTCAAAACTGGAAAGAAGCTTTCTGAGAAACTGCTCTGTGTTTTGTTAATTCATCTCCCAGAGTTACATCTTTCCCTTCAAGAAGCCTTTCGCTAAGGCTGTTCTTGTGGAATTGGCAAAGGGATATTTGGAAGCCCATAGAGGGCTATTTTGAAAAAGGAAATATCTTCCGTTCAAAACTGGAAAGAAGCTTTCTGAGAAACTGCTCTGTGTTCTATTAATTCATCTCACAGAGGTACATCTTTCCCTTCAAGAAGCCTTTCGCTAAGGCTGTTCTTGTGGAATTGGCAAAGGGATATTTGGAAGCCCATAGAGGGCTATGGTGAAAAAGGAAATATCTTCCGTTCAAAACTGGAAAGAAGCTTTCTGAGAAACTGCTCTGTGTTCTGTTAATTCATCTCACAGAGTTACATCTTTCCCTTCAAGTAGCCTTTCGCTAAGGCTGTTCTTGTGGAATTGGCAAAGGGATATTTGGAAGCCCATAGAGGGCTATGGAGAAAAAGCAAATATCTTCCGTTCAAAACTGGAAAGTAGCTTTCTGAGAAACTGCTCTGTGTTCTATTAATTCATCTCACAGAGGTACATCTTTCCCTTCAAGAAGCCTTTCGCTAAGGCTGTTCTTGTGGAATTGGCAAAGGGATATTTGGAAGCCCATAGAGGGCTATGGAGAAAAACCAAATATCTTCCGTTCAAAACTCGAAAGAAGCTTTCTGAGAAACTGCTCTGTGTTCTGTTAATTCATCTCACAGAGTTACATCTTTCCCTTCAAGAAGCCTTTCGCTAAGGCTGTTCTTGTGGAATTGGCAAAGGGATATTTGGAAGCCCATAGAGGGCTATGGAGAAAAAGCAAATATCTTCCGTTCAAAACTGGAAAGAAGCTTTCTGAGAAACTGCTCTGTGTTCTGTTAATTCATCTCACAGAGTTACATCTTTCCCTTCAAGAAGCCTTTCGCTAAGGCTGTTCTTGTGGAATTGGCAAAGGGATATTTGGAAGCCCATAGAGGGCTATGGAGAAAAACCAAATATCTTCCGTTCAAAACTCGAAAGAAGCTTTCTGAGAAACTGCTCTGTGTTCTGATAATTCATCTCCCAGAGTTACATCTTTCCCTTCAAGAAGCCTTTCGCTAAGGCTGTTCTTGTGGAATTGGCAAAGGGATATTTGGAAGCCCATAGAGGGCTATTTTGAAAAAGGAAATATCTTCCGTTCAAAACTGGAAAGAAGCTTTCTGAGAAACTGCTCTGTGTTCTGTTAATTCATCTCACAGTGTTACATCTTTCCCTTCAAGAAGCCTTTCGCTAAGGCTGTTCTTGTGGAATTGGCAAAGGGATATTTGGAAGCCCATAGAGGGCTATGTGCAAAAAGGAAATATCTTCCGTTCAAAACTGGAAAGAAGCTTTCTGAGAAACTGCTCTGTGTTTTGTTAATACATCTCCCAGTGTTACATCTTTCCCTTCAAGAAGCCTTTCGCTAAGGCTGTTCTTGTGGAATTGGCAAAGGGATATTTGGAAGCCCATAGAGGGCTATGGAGAAAAAGCAAATATCTTCCGTTCAAAACTGGAAAGAAGCTTTCTGAGAAACTGCTCTGTGTTCTGTTAATTCATCTCACAGAGTTACATCTTTCCCTTCAAGAAGCCTTTCGATAAGGCTGTTCTTGTGGAATTGGTAAAGGGATATTTGGAAGCCCATAGAGGGCTATGGTGAAAAAGAAAATATCTTCCGTTCAAAACTGGAAACAAGCTTTCTGAGAAACTGCTCTGTGTTCTGTTAATTCATCTCACAGAGTTACATCTTTCCCTTCAAGTAGCCTTTCGCTAAGGCTGTTCTTGTGGAATTGGCAAAGGGATATTTGGAAGCCCATAGAGGGCTATGGAGAAAAAGCAAATATCTTCCGTTCAAAACTGGAAAGTAGCTTTCTGAGAAACTGCTCTGTGTTCTGTTAATTCATCTCACAGAGTTACATCTTTCCCTTCAAGAAGCCTTTCGCTAAGGCTGTTCTTGTGGAATTGGCAAAGGGATATTTGGAAGCCCATAGAGGGCTATGGAGAAAAACCAAATATCTTCCGTTCAAAACTCGAAAGAAGCTTTCTGAGAAACTGCTCTGTGTTCTGTTAATTCATCTCACAGAGTTACATCTTTCCCTTCAAGAAGCCTTTCGCAAAGGCTGTTCTTGTGGAATTGGCAAAGCGATATTTGGAAGCCCATAGAGGGCTATGGAGAAAAAGCAAATATCTTCCGTTCAAAACTGGAAAGAAGCTTTCTGAGAAACTGCTCTGTGTTCTGTTAATTCATCTCACAGAGTTACATCTTTCCCTTCAAGAAGCCTTTCGCTAAGGCTGTTCTTGTGGAATTGGCAAAGGGATATTTGGAAGCCCATAGAGGGCTATGGAGAAAAACCAAATATCTTCCGTTCAAAACTCGAAAGAAGCTTTCTGAGAAACTGCTCTGTGTTCTGATAATTCATCTCCCAGAGTTACATCTTTCCCTTCAAGAAGCCTTTCGCTAAGGCTGTTCTTGTGGAATTGGCAAAGGGATATTTGGAAGCCCATAGAGGGCTATTTTGAAAAAGGAAATATCTTCCGTTCAAAACTGGAAAGAAGCTTTCTGAGAAACTGCTCTGTGTTCTGTTAATTCATCTCACAGTGTTACATCTTTCCCTTCAAGAAGCCTTTCGCTAAGGCTGTTCTTGTGGAATTGGCAAAGGGATATTTGGAAGCCCATAGAGGGCTATGTGCAAAAAGGAAATATCTTCCGTTCAAAACTGGAAAGAAGCTTTCTGAGAAACTGCTCTGTGTTTTGTTAATACATCTCCCAGTGTTACATCTTTCCCTTCAAGAAGCCTTTCGCTAAGGCTGTTCTTGTGGAATTGGCAAAGGGATATTTGGAAGCCCATAGAGGGCTATGGAGAAAAAGCAAATATCTTCCGTTCAAAACTGGAAAGAAGCTTTCTGAGAAACTGCTCTGTGTTCTGTTAATTCATCTCACAGAGTTACATCTTTCCCTTCAAGAAGCCTTTCGATAAGGCTGTTCTTGTGGAATTGGTAAAGGGATATTTGGAAGCCCATAGAGGGCTATGGTGAAAAAGAAAATATCTTCCGTTCAAAACTGGAAACAAGCTTTCTGAGAAACTGCTCTGTGTTCTGTTAATTCATCTCACAGAGTTACATCTTTCCCTTCAAGTAGCCTTTCGCTAAGGCTGTTCTTGTGGAATTGGCAAAGGGATATTTGGAAGCCCATAGAGGGCTATGGAGAAAAAGCAAATATCTTCCGTTCAAAACTCGAAAGAAGCTTTCTGAGAAACTGCTCTGTGTTCTGTTAATTCATCTCACAGAGTTACATCTTTCCCTTCAAGAAGCCTTTCGCTAAGGCTGTTCTTGTGGAATTGGCAAAGGGATATTTGGAAGCCCATAGAGGGCTATGGAGAAAAAGCAAATATCTTCCGTTCAAAACTGGAAAGAAGCTTTCTGAGAAACTGCTCTGTGTTCTGTTAATTCATCTCACAGTTACATCTTTCCCTTCAAGAAGCCTTTCGCAAAGGCTGTTCTTGTGGAATTGGCAAAGGGATATTTGGAAGCCCATAGAGGGCTACGGTGAAAAAGGAAATATCTTCCGTTCAAAACTGGAAACAAGCTTTCTGAGAAACTGCTCTGTGTTCTGTTAATTCATCTCACAGAGTTACATCTTTCCCTTCAAGTAGCCTTTCGCTAAGGCTGTTCTTGTGGAATTGGCAAAGGGATATTTGGAAGCCCATAGAGGGCTATGGAGAAAAAGCAAATATCTTCCGTTCAAAACTGGAAAGAAGCTTTCTGAGAAACTGCTCTGTGTTCTGTTAATTCATCTCACAGAGTTACATCTTTCCCTTCAAGGAGCCTTTCGCTAAGACTGTTCTTGTGGAATTGGCAAAGGGATATTTGGAAGCCCATAGAGGGCTATTTTGAAAAAGGAAATATCTTCCGTTCAAAACTGGAAACAAGCTTTCTGAGAAACTGCTCTGTGTTCTGTTAATTCATCTCACAGAGTTACATCTTTCCCTTCAAGAAGCCTTTCGCTAAGGCTGTTCTTGTGGAATTGGCAAAGGGATATTTGGAAGCCCATAGAGGGCTACGGGCAAAAAGGAAATATCTTCCGTTCAAAACTGGAAAGAAGCTTTCTGAGAAACTGCTCTGTGTTTTGTTAATTCATCTCCCAGAGTTACATCTTTCCCTTCAAGAAGCCTTTCGCTAAGGCTGTTCTTGTGGAATTGGCAAAGGGATATTTGGAAGCCCATAGAGGGCTATTTTGAAAAAGGAAATATCTTCCGTTCAAAACTGGAAAGAAGCTTTCTGAGAAACTGCTCTGTGTTCTGTTAATTCATCTCACAGAGTTACATCTTTTCCTTCAAGAAGCCTTTCGCTAAGGCTGTTCTTGTGGAATTGGCAAAGGGATATTTGGAAGCCTATAGAGGGCTATTTTGAAAAAGGAAATATCTTCCGTTCAAAACTGGAAAGAAGCTTTCTGAGAAACTGCTCTGTGTTCTGTTAATTCATCTCACAGAGTTACATCTTTCCCTTCAAGTAGCCTTTCGCTAAGGCTGTTCTTGTGGAATTGGCAAAGGGATATTTGGAAGCCCATAGAGGGCTATGGAGAAAAAGCAAATATCTCCTTTCAAACCTGGAAAGAAGCTTTCTGAGAAACTGCTCTGTGTTCTGTTAATTCATCTCACAGAGTTACATCTTTCCCTTCAAGAAGCCTTTCGCTAAGGCTGTTCTTGTGGAATTGGCAAAGGGATATTTGGAAGCCCATAGAGGGCTATGGAGAAAAAGCAAATATCTTCCGTTCAAAACTGGAAAGAAGCTTTCTAAGAAACTGCTCTGTGTTCTGTTAATTCATCTCACAGAGTTACATCTTTCCCTTCAAGAAGCCTTTCGCTAAGGCTGTTCTTGTGGAATTGGCAAAGGGATATTTGGAAGCCCATAGAGGGCTATGGAGAAAAAGCAAATACCTTCCGTTCAAAACTGGAAAGAAGCTTTCTGAGAAACTGCTCTGTGTTCTGTTAATTCATCTCACAGAGTTACATCTTTCCCTTCAAGAAGCTTTTCGCTAAGGCTGTTCTTGTGGAATTGGCAAAGGGATATTTGGAAGCCCATAGAGTGCTATGGTGAAAAAGGAAATATCTTCCGTTCAAAACTCGAAAGAAGCTTTCTGAGAAACTACTCTGTGTTCTGTTAATTCATCTCCCAGAGTTACATCTTTCCCTTCAAGAAGCCTTTCGCTAAGGGTGTTCTTTTGGAATTGGCAAAGGGATATTTGGAAGCCCATAGAGGGCTATGGAGAAAAAGCAAATATCTTCCGTTCAAAACTGGAAAGAAGCTTTCTGAGAAACTGCTCTGTGTTCTGTTAATTCATCTCACAGAGTTACATCTTTCCCTTCAAGAAGCCTTTCGCTAAGGCTGTTCTTGTGGAATTGGCAAAGGGATATTTGGAAGCCCATAGAGGGCTATGGAGAAAAAGGAAATATCTTCCGTTCAAAACTGGAAAGAAGCTTTCTGAGAAACTGCTCTGTGTTCTGTTAATTCATCTCACAGAGTTACATCTTTCCCTTCAAGAAGCCTTTCGCTAAGGCTGTTCTTGTGGAATTGGCAAAGGGATATTTGGAAGCCCATAGAGTGCTATGGTGAAAAAGGAAATATCTTCCGTTCAAAACTCGAAAGAAGCTTTCTGAGAAACTGCTCTGTGTTCTGTTAATTCATCTCCCAGAGTTACATCTCTCCCTTCAAGAAGCCTTTCGCTAAGGCTGTTCTTGTGGAATTGGCAAAGGGATATTTGGAAGCCCATACAGGGCTATGGTGAAAAAGGAAATATCTTCCGTTCAAAACTCGAAAGAAGCTTTCTGAGAAACTGCTCTCTGTTCTGTTAATTCATCTCCCAGAGTTACATCTTCCCCTTCAAGAAGCCTTTCGCTAAGGCTGTTCTTGTGGAATTGGCAAAGGGATATTTGGAAGCCCATAGAGGGCTATTTTGAAAAAGGAAATATCTTCCGTTCAAAACTGGAAAGAAGCTTTCTGAGAAACTGCTCTGTGTTCTGTTAATTCATCTCACAGAGTTACATCTTTCCCTTCAAGAAGCCTTTCGCTAAGGCTGTTCTTGTGGAATTGGCAAAGGGATATTTGGAAGCCCATAGAGGGCTATGGAGAAAAAGGAAATATCTTCCGTTCAAAACTGGAAAGAAGCTTTCTGAGAAACTGCTCTGTGTTCTATTAATTCATCTCACAGAGGTACATCTTTCCCTTCAAGAAGCCTTTCGCTAAGGCTGTTCTTGTGGAATTGGCAAAGGGATATTTGGAAGCCCATAGAGGGCTATGGTGAAAAAGGAAATATCTTCCGTTCAAAACTGGAAAGAAGCTTTCTGAGAAACTGCTCTGTGTTCTGTTAATTCATCTCACAGAGTTACATCTTTCCCTTCAAGTAGCCTTTCGCTAAGACAGTTCTTGTGGAATTGGCAAAGGGATATTTGGAAGCCCATAGAGGGCTATGGAGAAAAAGCAAATATCTTCCGTTCAAAACTGGAAAGAAGCTTTCTGAGAAACTGCTCTGTGTTCTGTTAATTCATCTCACAGAGTTACATCTTTCCCTTCAAGAAGCCTTTCGCTAAGGCTGTTCTTGTGGAATTGGCAAAGGGATATTTGGAAGCCCATAGAGGGCTATGTTGAAAAACCAAATATCTTCCGTTCAAAACTCGAAAGAAGCTTTCTGAGAAACTGCTCTGTGTTCTGTTAATTCATCTCACAGAGTTACATCTTTCCCTTCAAGAAGCCTTTCGCTAAGGCTGTTCTTGTGGAATTGGCAAAGGGATATTTGGAAGCCCATAGAGGGCTATTTCGAAAAAGCAAATATCTTCCGTTCAAAACTGGAAACAAGCTTTCTGAGAAACTGCTCTGTGTTCTGTTAATTCATCTCACAGAGTTACATCTTTCCCTTCAAGAAGCCTTTCGCTAAGGCTGTTCTTGTGGAATTGGCAAAGGGATATTTGGAAGCCCATAGAGGGCTATGGGCAAAAAGGAAATATCTTCCGTTCAAAACTGGAAAGAAGCTTTCTGAGAAACTGCTCTGTGTTTTGTTAATTCATCTCCCAGAGTTGCATCTTTCCCTTCAAGAAGCCTTTCGCTAAGGCTGTTCTTGTGGAATTGGCAAAGGGATATTTGGAAGCCCATAGAGGGCTATTTTGAAAAAGCAAATATCTTCCGTTCAAAACTGGAAACAAGCTTTCTGAGAAACTGCTCTGTGTTCTGTTAATTCATCTCACAGAGTTACATCTTTCCCTTCAAGAAGCCTTTCGCTAAGGCTGTTCTTGTGGAATTGGCAAAGGGATATTTGGAAGCCCATAGAGGGCTATGGGCAAAAAGGAAATATCTTCCGTTCAAAACTGGAAAGAAGCTTTCTGAGAAACTGCTCTGTGTTTTGTTAATTCATCTCCCAGAGTTACATCTTTCCCTTCAAGAAGCCTTTCGCTAAGGCTGTTCTTGTGGAATTGGCAAAGGGATATTTGGAAGCCCATAGAGGGCTATTTTGAAAAAGGAAATATCTTCCGTTCAAAACTGGAAAGAAGCTTTCTGAGAAACTGCTCTGTGTTCTATTAATTCATCTCACAGAGGTACATCTTTCCCTTCAAGAAGCCTTTCGCTAAGGCTGTTCTTGTGGAATTGGCAAAGGGATATTTGGAAGCCCATAGAGGGCTATGGTGAAAAAGGAAATATCTTCCGTTCAAAACTGGAAAGAAGCTTTCTGAGAAACTGCTCTGTGTTCTGTTAATTCATCTCACAGAGTTACATCTTTCCCTTCAAGTAGCCTTTCGCTAAGGCTGTTCTTGTGGAATTGGCAAAGGGATATTTGGAAGCCCATAGAGGGCTATGGAGAAAAAGCAAATATCTTCCGTTCAAAACTGGAAAGTAGCTTTCTGAGAAACTGCTCTGTGTTCTGTTAATTCATCTCACAGAGTTACATCTTTCCCTTCAAGAAGCCTTTCGCTAAGGCTGTTCTTGTGGAATTGGCAAAGGGATATTTGGAAGCCCATAGAGGGCTATGGAGAAAAACCAAATATCTTCCGTTCAAAACTCGAAAGAAGCTTTCTGAGAAACTGCTCTGTGTTCTGTTAATTCATCTCACAGAGTTACATCTTTCCCTTCAAGAAGCCTTTCGCTAAGGCTGTTCTTGTGGAATTGGCAAAGGGATATTTGGAAGCCCATAGAGGGCTATGGAGAAAAAGCAAATATCTTCCGTTCAAAACTGGAAAGAAGCTTTCTGAGAAACTGCTCTGTGTTCTGTTAATTCATCTCACAGAGTTACATCTTTCCCTTCAAGAAGCCTTTCGCTAAGGCTGTTCTTGTGGAATTGGCAAAGGGATATTTGGAAGCCCATAGAGGGCTATGGAGAAAAACCAAATATCTTCCGTTCAAAACTCGAAAGAAGCTTTCTGAGAAACTGCTCTGTGTTCTGATAATTCATCTCCCAGAGTTACATCTTTCCCTTCAAGAAGCCTTTCGCTAAGGCTGTTCTTGTGGAATTGGCAAAGGGATATTTGGAAGCCCATAGAGGGCTATTTTGAAAAAGGAAATATCTTCCGTTCAAAACTGGAAAGAAGCTTTCTGAGAAACTGCTCTGTGTTCTGTTAATTCATCTCACAGTGTTACATCTTTCCCTTCAAGAAGCCTTTCGCTAAGGCTGTTCTTGTGGAATTGGCAAAGGGATATTTGGAAGCCCATAGAGGGCTATGTGCAAAAAGGAAATATCTTCCGTTCAAAACTGGAAAGAAGCTTTCTGAGAAACTGCTCTGTATTTTGTTAATACATCTCCCAGTGTTACATCTTTCCCTTCAAGAAGCCTTTCGCTAAGGCTGTTCTTGTGGAATTGGCAAAGGGATATTTGGAAGCCCATAGAGGGCTATGGAGAAAAAGCAAATATCTTCCGTTCAAAACTGGAAAGAAGCTTTCTGAGAAACTGCTCTGTGTTCTGTTAATTCATCTCACAGAGTTACATCTTTCCCTTCAAGAAGCCTTTCGATAAGGCTGTTCTTGTGGAATTGGTAAAGGGATATTTGGAAGCCCATAGAGGGCTATGGTGAAAAAGAAAATATCTTCCGTTCAAAACTGGAAACAAGCTTTCTGAGAAACTGCTCTGTGTTCTGTTAATTCATCTCACAGAGTTACATCTTTCCCTTCAAGTAGCCTTTCGCTAAGGCTGTTCTTGTGGAATTGGCAAAGGGATATTTGGAAGCCCATAGAGGGCTATGGAGAAAAAGCAAATATCTTCCGTTCAAAACTGGAAAGTAGCTTTCTGAGAAACTGCTCTGTGTTCTGTTAATTCATCTCACAGAGTTACATCTTTCCCTTCAAGAAGCCTTTCGCTAAGGCTGTTCTTGTGGAATTGGCAAAGGGATATTTGGAAGCCCATAGAGGGCTATGGAGAAAAACCAAATATCTTCCGTTCAAAACTCGAAAGAAGCTTTCTGAGAAACTGCTCTGTGTTCTGTTAATTCATCTCACAGAGTTACATCTTTCCCTTCAAGAAGCCTTTCGCTAAGGCTGTTCTTGTGGAATTGGCAAAGGGATATTTGGAAGCCCATAGAGGGCTATGGAGAAAAAGCAAATATCTTCCGTTCAAAACTGGAAAGAAGCTTTCTGAGAAACTGCTCTGTGTTCTGTTAATTCATCTCACAGAGTTACATCTTTCCCTTCAAGAAGCCTTTCGCTAAGGCTGTTCTTGTGGAATTGGCAAAGGGATATTTGGAAGCCCATAGAGGGCTATGGAGAAAAACCAAATATCTTCCGTTCAAAACTCGAAAGAAGCTTTCTGAGAAACTGCTCTGTGTTCTGATAATTCATCTCCCAGAGTTACATCTTTCCCTTCAAGAAGCCTTTCGCTAAGGCTGTTCTTGTGGAATTGGCAAAGGGATATTTGGAAGCCCATAGAGGGCTATTTTGAAAAAGGAAATATCTTCCGTTCAAAACTGGAAAGAAGCTTTCTGAGAAACTGCTCTGTGTTCTGTTAATTCATCTCACAGTGTTACATCTTTCCCTTCAAGAAGCCTTTCGCTAAGGCTGTTCTTGTGGAATTGGCAAAGGGATATTTGGAAGCCCATAGAGGGCTATGTGCAAAAAGGAAATATCTTCCGTTCAAAACTGGAAAGAAGCTTTCTGAGAAACTGCTCTGTGTTTTGTTAATACATCTCCCAGTGTTACATCTTTCCCTTCAAGAAGCCTTTCGCTAAGGCTGTTCTTGTGGAATTGGCAAAGGGATATTTGGAAGCCCATAGAGGGCTATGGAGAAAAAGCAAATATCTTCCGTTCAAAACTGGAAAGAAGCTTTCTGAGAAACTGCTCTGTGTTCTGTTAATTCATCTCACAGAGTTACATCTTTCCCTTCAAGAAGCCTTTCGATAAGGCTGTTCTTGTGGAATTGGTAAAGGGATATTTGGAAGCCCATAGAGGGCTATGGTGAAAAAGAAAATATCTTCCGTTCAAAACTGGAAACAAGCTTTCTGAGAAACTGCTCTGTGTTCTGTTAATTCATCTCACAGAGTTACATCTTTCCCTTCAAGTAGCCTTTCGCTAAGGCTGTTCTTGTGGAATTGGCAAAGGGATATTTGGAAGCCCATAGAGGGCTATGGAGAAAAAGCAAATATCTTCCGTTCAAAACTCGAAAGAAGCTTTCTGAGAAACTGCTCTGTGTTCTGTTAATTCATCTCACAGAGTTACATCTTTCCCTTCAAGAAGCCTTTCGCTAAGGCTGTTCTTGTGGAATTGGCAAAGGGATATTTGGAAGCCCATAGAGGGCTATGGAGAAAAAGCAAATATCTTCCGTTCAAAACTGGAAAGAAGCTTTCTGAGAAACTGCTCTGTGTTCTGTTAATTCATCTCACAGTTACATCTTTCCCTTCAAGAAGCCTTTCGCAAAGGCTGTTCTTGTGGAATTGGCAAAGGGATATTTGGAAGCCCATAGAGGGCTACGGTGAAAAAGGAAATATCTTCCGTTCAAAACTGGAAACAAGCTTTCTGAGAAACTGCTCTGTGTTCTGTTAATTCATCTCACAGAGTTACATCTTTCCCTTCAAGTAGCCTTTCGCTAAGGCTGTTCTTGTGGAATTGGCAAAGGGATATTTGGAAGCCCATAGAGGGCTATGGAGAAAAAGCAAATATCTTCCGTTCAAAACTGGAAAGAAGCTTTCTGAGAAACTGCTCTGTGTTCTGTTAATTCATCTCACAGAGTTACATCTTTCCCTTCAAGGAGCCTTTCGCTAAGGCTGTTCTTGTGGAATTGGCAAAGGGATATTTGGAAGCCCATAGAGGGCTATTTTGAAAAAGGAAATATCTTCCGTTCAAAACTGGAAACAAGCTTTCTGAGAAACTGCTCTGTGTTCTGTTAATTCATCTCACAGAGTTACATCTTTCCCTTCAAGAAGCCTTTCGCTAAGGCTGTTCTTGTGGAATTGGCAAAGGGATATTTGGAAGCCCATAGAGGGCTACGGGCAAAAAGGAAATATCTTCCGTTCAAAACTGGAAAGAAGCTTTCTGAGAAACTGCTCTGTGTTTTGTTAATTCATCTCCCAGAGTTACATCTTTCCCTTCAAGAAGCCTTTCGCTAAGGCTGTTCTTGTGGAATTGGCAAAGGGATATTTGGAAGCCCATAGAGGGCTATTTTGAAAAAGGAAATATCTTCCGTTCAAAACTGGAAAGAAGCTTTCTGAGAAACTGCTCTGTGTTCTGTTAATTCATCTCACAGAGTTACATCTTTTCCTTCAAGAAGCCTTTCGCTAAGGCTGTTCTTGTGGAATTGGCAAAGGGATATTTGGAAGCCTATAGAGGGCTATTTTGAAAAAGGAAATATCTTCCGTTCAAAACTGGAAAGAAGCTTTCTGAGAAACTGCTCTGTGTTCTGTTAATTCATCTCACAGAGTTACATCTTTCCCTTCAAGTAGCCTTTCGCTAAGGCTGTTCTTGTGGAATTGGCAAAGGGATATTTGGAAGCCCATAGAGGGCTATGGAGAAAAAGCAAATATCTCCTTTCAAACCTGGAAAGAAGCTTTCTGAGAAACTGCTCTGTGTTCTGTTAATTCATCTCACAGAGTTACATCTTTCCCTTCAAGAAGCCTTTCGCTAAGGCTGTTCTTGTGGAATTGGCAAAGGGATATTTGGAAGCCCATAGAGGGCTATGGAGAAAAAGCAAATATCTTCCGTTCAAAACTGGAAAGAAGCTTTCTAAGAAACTGCTCTGTGTTCTGTTAATTCATCTCACAGAGTTACATCTTTCCCTTCAAGAAGCCTTTCGCTAAGGCTGTTCTTGTGGAATTGGCAAAGGGATATTTGGAAGCCCATAGAGGGCTATGGAGAAAAAGCAAATACCTTCCGTTCAAAACTGGAAAGAAGCTTTCTGAGAAACTGCTCTGTGTTCTGTTAATTCATCTCACAGAGTTACATCTTTCCCTTCAAGAAGCTTTTCGCTAAGGCTGTTCTTGTGGAATTGGCAAAGGGATATTTGGAAGCCCATAGAGTGCTATGGTGAAAAAGGAAATATCTTCCGTTCAAAACTCGAAAGAAGCTTTCTGAGAAACTACTCTGTGTTCTGTTAATTCATCTCCCAGAGTTACATCTTTCCCTTCAAGAAGCCTTTCGCTAAGGGTGTTCTTTTGGAATTGGCAAAGGGATATTTGGAAGCCCATAGAGGGCTATGGAGAAAAAGCAAATATCTTCCGTTCAAAACTGGAAAGAAGCTTTCTGAGAAACTGCTCTGTGTTCTGTTAATTCATCTCACAGAGTTACATCTTTCCCTTCAAGAAGCCTTTCGCTAAGGCTGTTCTTGTGGAATTGGCAAAGGGATATTTGGAAGCCCATAGAGGGCTATGGAGAAAAAGGAAATATCTTCCGTTCAAAACTGGAAAGAAGCTTTCTGAGAAACTGCTCTGTGTTCTGTTAATTCATCTCACAGAGTTACATCTTTCCCTTCAAGAAGCCTTTCGCTAAGGCTGTTCTTGTGGAATTGGCAAAGGGATATTTGGAAGCCCATAGAGTGCTATGGTGAAAAAGGAAATATCTTCCGTTCAAAACTCGAAAGAAGCTTTCTGAGAAACTGCTCTGTGTTCTGTTAATTCATCTCCCAGAGTTACAACTCTCCCTTCAAGAAGCCTTTCGCTAAGGCTGTTCTTGTGGAATTGGCAAAGGGATATTTGGAAGCCCATACAGGGCTATGGTGAAAAAGGAAATATCTTCCGTTCAAAACTCGAAAGAAGCTTTCTGAGAAACTGCTCTCTGTTCTGTTAATTCATCTCCCAGAGTTACATCTTCCCCTTCAAGAAGCCTTTCGCTAAGGCTGTTCTTGTGGAATTGGCAAAGGGATATTTGGAAGCCCATAGAGGGCTATTTTGAAAAAGGAAATATCTTCCGTTCAAAACTGGAAAGAAGCTTTCTGAGAAACTGCTCTGTGTTCTGTTAATTCATCTCACAGAGTTACATCTTTCCCTTCAAGAAGCCTTTCGCTAATGCTGTTCTTGTGGAATTGGCAAAGGGATATTTGGAAGCCCATAGAGGGCTATGGTGAAAAAGGAAATATCTTCCGTTCAAAACTGGAAAGAAGCTTTCTGAGAAACTGCTCTGTGTTCTGTTAATTCATCTCACAGAGTTACATCTTTCCCTTCAAGAAGCCTTTCGCTAAGGCTGTTCTTGTGGAATTGGCAAAGGGATATTTGGAAGCCCATAGAGGGCTATGGTGAAAAAGGAAATATCTTCCGTTCAAAACTGGAAACAAGCTTTCTGAGAAACTGCTCTGTGTTCTGTTAATTCATCTCAAGGAGTTACATCTTTCCCTTCAAGTAGCCTTTCGCTAAGGCTGTTCTTGTGGAATTGGCAAAGGGATATTTGGAAGCCCATAGAGGGCTATGGAGAAAAAGCAAATATCTTCCGTTCAAAACTGGAAAGAAGCTTTCTGAGAAACTGCTCTGTGTTCTGTTAATTCATCTCAGAGAGTTACATCTTTCCCTTCAAGAAGCCTTTCGCTAAGGCTGTTCTTGTGGAATTGGCAAAGGGATATTTGGAAGCCCATAGAGGGCTATGGAGAAAAAGGAAATATCTTCCGTTCAAAACTGGAAAGAAGCTTTCTGAGAAACTGCTCTGTGTTCTATTAATTCATCTCACAGAGGTACATCTTTCCCTTCAAGAAGCCTTTCGCTAAGGCTGTTCTTGTGGAATTGGCAAAGGGATATTTGGAAGCCCATAGAGGGCTATGGTGAAAAAGGAAATATCTTCCGTTCAAAACTGGAAAGAAGCTTTCTGAGAAACTGCTCTGTGTTCTGTTAATTCATCTCACAGAGTTACATCTTTCCCTTCAAGTAGCCTTTCGCTAAGGCAGTTCTTGTGGAATTGGCAAAGGGATATTTGGAAGCCCATAGAGGGCTATGGAGAAAAAGCAAATATCTTCCGTTCAAAACTGGAAAGAAGCTTTCTGAGAAACTGCTCTGTGTTCTGTTAATTCATCTCACAGAGTTAAATCTTTCCCTTCAAGAAGCCTTTCGCTAAGGCTGTTCTTGTGGAATTGGCAAAGGGATATTTGGAAGCCCATAGAGGGCTATGTTGAAAAACCAAATATCTTCCGTTCAAAACTCGAAAGAAGCTTTCTGAGAAACTGCTCTGTGTTCTGTTAATTCATCTCACAGAGTTACATCTTTCCCTTCAAGAAGCCTTTCGCTAAGGCTGTTCTTGTGGAATTGGCAAAGGGATATTTGGAAGCCCATAGAGGGCTATTTCGAAAAAGCAAATATCTTCCGTTCAAAACTGGAAACAAGCTTTCTGAGAAACTGCTCTGTGTTCTGTTAATTCATCTCACAGAGTTACATCTTTCCCTTCAAGAAGCCTTTCGCTAAGGCTGTTCTTGTGGAATTGGCAAAGGGATATTTGGAAGCCCATAGAGGGCTATGGGCAAAAAGGAAATATCTTCCGTTCAAAACTGGAAAGAAGCTTTCTGAGAAACTGCTCTGTGTTTTGTTAATTCATCTCCCAGAGTTGCATCTTTCCCTTCAAGAAGCCTTTCGCTAAGGCTGTTCTTGTGGAATTGGCAAAGGGATATTTGGAAGCCCATAGAGGGCTATTTTGAAAAAGCAAATATCTTCCGTTCAAAACTGGAAACAAGCTTTCTGAGAAACTGCTCTGTGTTCTGTTAATTCATCTCACAGAGTTACATCTTTCCCTTCAAGAAGCCTTTCGCTAAGGCTGTTCTTGTGGAATTGGCAAAGGGATATTTGGAAGCCCATAGAGGGCTATGGGCAAAAAGGAAATATCTTCCGTTCAAAACTAGAAAGAAGCTTTCTGAGAAACTGCTCTGTGTTTTGTTAATTCATCTCCCAGAGTTACATCTTTCCCTTCAAGAAGCCTTTCGCTAAGGCTGTTCTTGTGGAATTGGCAAAGGGATATTTGGAAGCCCATAGAGGGCTATTTTGAAAAAGGAAATATCTTCCGTTCAAAACTGGAAAGAAGCTTTCTGAGAAACTGCTCTGTGTTCTATTAATTCATCTCACAGAGGTACATCTTTCCCTTCAAGAAGCCTTTCGCTAAGGCTGTTCTTGTGGAATTGGCAAAGGGATATTTGGAAGCCCATAGAGGGCTATGGTGAAAAAGGAAATATCTTCCGTTCAAAACTGGAAAGAAGCTTTCTGAGAAACTGCTCTGTGTTCTGTTAATTCATCTCACAGAGTTACATCTTTCCCTTCAAGTAGCCTTTCGCTAAGGCTGTTCTTGTGGAATTGGCAAAGGGATATTTGGAAGCCCATAGAGGGCTATGGAGAAAAAGCAAATATCTTCCGTTCAAAACTGGAAAGAAGCTTTCTGAGAAACTGCTCTGTGTTCTGTTAATTCATCTCACAGAGTTACATCTTTCCCTTCAAGAAGCCTTTCGCTAAGGCTGTTCTTGTGGAATTGGCAAAGGGATATTTGGAAGCCCATAGAGGGCTATGGAGAAAAACCAAATATCTTCCGTTCAAAACTCGAAAGAAGCTTTCTGAGAAACTGCTCTGTGTTCTGTTAATTCATCTCACAGAGTTACATCTTTCCCTTCAAGAAGCCTTTCGCTAAGGCTGTTCTTGTGGAATTGGCAAAGGGATATTTGGAAGCCCATAGAGGGCTATGGAGAAAAACCAAATATCTTCCGTTCAAAACTCGAAAGAAGCTTTCTGAGAAACTGCTCTGTGTTCTGTTAATTCATCTCACAGAGTTACATCTTTCCCTTCAAGAAGCCTTTCGCTAAGGCTGTTCTTGTGGAATTGGCAAAGGGATATTTGGAAGCCCATAGAGGGCTATGGAGAAAAAGCAAATATCTTCCGTTCAAAACTGGAAAGAAGCTTTCTGAGAAACTGCTCTGTGTTCTGTTAATTCATCTCACAGAGTTACATCTTTCCCTTCAAGAAGCCTTTCGCTAAGGCTGTTCTTGTGGAATTGGCAAAGGGATATTTGGAAGCCCATAGAGGGCTATGGAGAAAAACCAAATATCTTCCGTTCAAAACTCGAAAGAAGCTTTCTGAGAAACTGCTCTGTGTTCTGATAATTCATCTCCCAGAGTTACATCTTTCCCTTCAAGAAGCCTTTCGCTAAGGCTGTTCTTGTGGAATTGGCAAAGGGATATTTGGAAGCCCATAGAGGGCTATTTTGAAAAAGGAAATATCTTCCGTTCAAAACTGGAAAGAAGCTTTCTGAGAAACTGCTCTGTGTTCTGTTAATTCATCTCACAGTGTTACATCTTTCCCTTCAAGAAGCCTTTCGCTAAGGCTGTTCTTGTGGAATTGGCAAAGGGATATTTGGAAGCCCATAGAGGGCTATGTGCAAAAAGGAAATATCTTCCGTTCAAAACTGGAAAGAAGCTTTCTGAGAAACTGCTCTGTGTTTTGTTAATACATCTCCCAGTGTTACATCTTTCCCTTCAAGAAGCCTTTCGCTAAGGCTGTTCTTGTGGAATTGGCAAAGGGATATTTGGAAGCCCATAGAGGGCTATGGAGAAAAAGCAAATATCTTCCGTTCAAAACTGGAAAGAAGCTTTCTGAGAAACTGCTCTGTGTTCTGTTAATTCATCTCACAGAGATACATCTTTCCCTTCAAGAAGCCTTTCGATAAGGCTGTTCTTGTGGAATTGGTAAAGGGATATTTGGAAGCCCATAGAGGGCTATGGTGAAAAAGAAAATGTCTTCCGTTCAAAACTGGAAACAAGCTTTCTGAGAAACTGCTCTGTGTTCTGTTAATTCATCTCACAGAGTTACATCTTTCCCTTCAAGTAGCCTTTCGCTAAGGCTGTTCTTGTGGAATTGGCAAAGGGATATTTGGAAGCCCATAGAGGGCTATGGAGAAAAAGCAAATATCTTCCGTTCAAAACTGGAAAGTAGCTTTCTGAGAAACTGCTCTGTGTTCTGTTAATTCATCTCACAGAGTTACATCTTTCCCTTCAAGAAGCCTTTCGCTAAGGCTGTTCTTGTGGAATTGGCAAAGGGATATTTGGAAGCCCATAGAGGGCTATGGAGAAAAACCAAATATCTTCCGTTCAAAACTCGAAAGAAGCTTTCTGAGAAACTGCTCTGTGTTCTGTTAATTCATCTCACAGAGTTACATCTTTCCCTTCAAGAAGCCTTTCGCTAAGGCTGTTCTTGTGGAATTGGCAAAGGGATATTTGGAAGCCCATAGAGGGCTATGGAGAAAAAGCAAATATCTTCCGTTCAAAACTGGAAAGAAGCTTTCTGAGAAACTGCTCTGTGTTCTGTTAATTCATCTCACAGAGTTACATCTTTCCCTTCAAGAAGCCTTTCGCTAAGGCTGTTCTTGTGGAATTGGCAAAGGGATATTTGGAAGCCCATAGAGGGCTATGGAGAAAAACCAAATATCTTCCGTTCAAAACTCGAAAGAAGCTTTCTGAGAAACTGCTCTGTGTTCTGATAATTCATCTCCCAGAGTTACATCTTTCCCTTCAAGAAGCCTTTCGCTAAGGCTGTTCTTGTGGAATTGGCAAAGGGATATTTGGAAGCCCATAGAGGGCTATTTTGAAAAAGGAAATATCTTCCGTTCAAAACTGGAAAGAAGCTTTCTGAGAAACTGCTCTGTGTTCTGTTAATTCATCTCACAGTGTTACATCTTTCCCTTCAAGAAGCCTTTCGCTAAGGCTGTTCTTGTGGAATTGGCAAAGGGATATTTGGAAGCCCATAGAGGGCTATGTGCAAAAAGGAAATATCTTCCGTTCAAAACTGGAAAGAAGCTTTCTGAGAAACTGCTCTGTGTTTTGTTAATACATCTCCCAGTGTTACATCTTTCCCTTCAAGAAGCCTTTCGCTAAGGCTGTTCTTGTGGAATTGGCAAAGGGATATTTGGAAGCCCATAGAGGGCTATGGAGAAAAAGCAAATATCTTCCGTTCAAAACTGGAAAGAAGCTTTCTGAGAAACTGCTCTGTGTTCTGTTAATTCATCTCACAGAGTTACATCTTTCCCTTCAAGAAGCCTTTCGATAAGGCTGTTCTTGTGGAATTGGTAAAGGGATATTTGGAAGCCCATAGAGGGCTATGGTGAAAAAGAAAATATCTTCCGTTCAAAACTGGAAACAAGCTTTCTGAGAAACTGCTCTGTGTTCTGTTAATTCATCTCACAGAGTTACATCTTTCCCTTCAAGTAGCCTTTCGCTAAGGCTGTTCTTGTGGAATTGGCAAAGGGATATTTGGAAGCCCATAGAGGGCTATGGAGAAAAAGCAAATATCTTCCGTTCAAAACTCGAAAGAAGCTTTCTGAGAAACTGCTCTGTGTTCTGTTAATTCATCTCACAGAGTTACATCTTTCCCTTCAAGAAGCCTTTCGCTAAGGCTGTTCTTGTGGAATTGGCAAAGGGATATTTGGAAGCCCATAGAGGGCTATGGAGAAAAAGCAAATATCTTCCGTTCAAAACTGGAAAGAAGCTTTCTGAGAAACTGCTCTGTGTTCTGTTAATTCATCTCACAGTTACATCTTTCCCTTCAAGAAGCCTTTCGCAAAGGCTGTTCTTGTGGAATTGGCAAAGGGATATTTGGAAGCCCATAGAGGGCTACGGTGAAAAAGGAAATATCTTCCGTTCAAAACTCGAAAGAAGCTTTCTGAGAAACTGCTCTGTGTTCTGTTAATTCATCTCCCAGAGTTACATCTCTCCCTTCAAGAAGCCTTTCGCTAAGGCTGTTCTTGTGGAATTGGCAAAGGGATATTTGGAAGCCCATACAGGGCTATGGTGAAAAAGGAAATATCTTCCGTTCAAAACTCGAAAGAAGCTTTCTGAGAAACTGCTCTCTGTTCTGTTAATTCATCTCCCAGAGTTACATCTTCCCCTTCAAGAAGCCTTTCGCTAAGGCTGTTCTTGTGGAATTGGCAAAGGGATATTTGGAAGCCCATAGAGGGCTATTTTGAAAAAGGAAATATCTTCCGTTCAAAACTGGAAAGAAGCTTTCTGAGAAACTGCTCTGTGTTCTGTTAATTCATCTCACAGAGTTACATCTTTCCCTTCAAGAAGCCTTTCGCTAAGGCTGTTCTTGTGGAATTGGCAAAGGGATATTTGGAAGCCCATAGAGGGCTATGGAGAAAAAGGAAATATCTTCCGTTCAAAACTGGAAAGAAGCTTTCTGAGAAACTGCTCTGTGTTCTATTAATTCATCTCACAGAGGTACATCTTTCCCTTCAAGAAGCCTTTCGCTAAGGCTGTTCTTGTGGAATTGGCAAAGGGATATTTGGAAGCCCATAGAGGGCTATGGTGAAAAAGGAAATATCTTCCGTTCAAAACTGGAAACAAGCTTTCTGAGAAACTGCTCTGTGTTCTGTTAATTCATCTCACAGAGTTACATCTTTCCCTTCAAGTAGCCTTTCGCTAAGACAGTTCTTGTGGAATTGGCAAAGGGATATTTGGAAGCCCATAGAGGGCTATGGAGAAAAAGCAAATATCTTCCGTTCAAAACTGGAAAGAAGCTTTCTGAGAAACTGCTCTGTGTTCTGTTAATTCATCTCACAGAGTTACATCTTTCCCTTCAAGAAGCCTTTCGCTAAGGCTGTTCTTGTGGAATTGGCAAAGGGATATTTGGAAGCCCATAGAGGGCTATGTTGAAAAACCAAATATCTTCCGTTCAAAACTCGAAAGAAGCTTTCTGAGAAACTGCTCTGTGTTCTGTTAATTCATCTCACAGAGTTACATCTTTCCCTTCAAGAAGCCTTTCGCTAAGGCTGTTCTTGTGGAATTGGCAAAGGGATATTTGGAAGCCCATAGAGGGCTATTTCGAAAAAGCAAATATCTTCCGTTCAAAACTGGAAACAAGCTTTCTGAGAAACTGCTCTGTGTTCTGTTAATTCATCTCACAGAGTTACATCTTTCCCTTCAAGAAGCCTTTCGCTAAGGCTGTTCTTGTGGAATTGGCAAAGGGATATTTGGAAGCCCATAGAGGGCTATGGGCAAAAAGGAAATATCTTCCGTTCAAAACTGGAAAGAAGCTTTCTGAGAAACTGCTCTGTGTTTTGTTAATTCATCTCCCAGAGTTGCATCTTTCCCTTCAAGAAGCCTTTCGCTAAGGCTGTTCTTGTGGAATTGGCAAAGGGATATTTGGAAGCCCATAGAGGGCTATTTTGAAAAAGCAAATATCTTCCGTTCAAAACTGGAAACAAGCTTTCTGAGAAACTGCTCTGTGTTCTGTTAATTCATCTCACAGAGTTACATCTTTCCCTTCAAGAAGCCTTTCGCTAAGGCTGTTCTTGTGGAATTGGCAAAGGGATATTTGGAAGCCCATAGAGGGCTATGGGCAAAAAGGAAATATCTTCCGTTCAAAACTGGAAAGAAGCTTTCTGAGAAACTGCTCTGTGTTTTGTTAATTCATCTCCCAGAGTTACATCTTTCCCTTCAAGAAGCCTTTCGCTAAGGCTGTTCTTGTGGAATTGGCAAAGGGATATTTGGAAGCCCATAGAGGGCTATTTTGAAAAAGGAAATATCTTCCGTTCAAAACTGGAAAGAAGCTTTCTGAGAAACTGCTCTGTGTTCTATTAATTCATCTCACAGAGGTACATCTTTCCCTTCAAGAAGCCTTTCGCTAAGGCTGTTCTTGTGGAATTGGCAAAGGGATATTTGGAAGCCCATAGAGGGCTATGGTGAAAAAGGAAATATCTTCCGTTCAAAACTGGAAAGAAGCTTTCTGAGAAACTGCTCTGTGTTCTGTTAATTCATCTCACAGAGTTACATCTTTCCCTTCAAGTAGCCTTTCGCTAAGGCTGTTCTTGTGGAATTGGCAAAGGGATATTTGGAAGCCCATAGAGGGCTATGGAGAAAAAGCAAATATCTTCCGTTCAAAACTGGAAAGTAGCTTTCTGAGAAACTGCTCTGTGTTCTGTTAATTCATCTCACAGAGTTACATCTTTCCCTTCAAGAAGCCTTTCGCTAAGGCTGTTCTTGTGGAATTGGCAAAGGGATATTTGGAAGCCCATAGAGGGCTATGGAGAAAAACCAAATATCTTCCGTTCAAAACTCGAAAGAAGCTTTCTGAGAAACTGCTCTGTGTTCTGTTAATTCATCTCACAGAGTTACATCTTTCCCTTCAAGAAGCCTTTCGCTAAGGCTGTTCTTGTGGAATTGGCAAAGGGATATTTGGAAGCCCATAGAGGGCTATGGAGAAAAAGCAAATATCTTCCGTTCAAAACTGGAAAGAAGCTTTCTGAGAAACTGCTCTGTGTTCTGTTAATTCATCTCACAGAGTTACATCTTTCCCTTCAAGAAGCCTTTCGCTAAGGCTGTTCTTGTGGAATTGGCAAAGGGATATTTGGAAGCCCATAGAGGGCTATGGAGAAAAACCAAATATCTTCCGTTCAAAACTCGAAAGAAGCTTTCTGAGAAACTGCTCTGTGTTCTGATAATTCATCTCCCAGAGTTACATCTTTCCCTTCAAGAAGCCTTTCGCTAAGGCTGTTCTTGTGGAATTGGCAAAGGGATATTTGGAAGCCCATAGAGGGCTATTTTGAAAAAGGAAATATCTTCCGTTCAAAACTGGAAAGAAGCTTTCTGAGAAACTGCTCTGTGTTCTGTTAATTCATCTCACAGTGTTACATCTTTCCCTTCAAGAAGCCTTTCGCTAAGGCTGTTCTTGTGGAATTGGCAAAGGGATATTTGGAAGCCCATAGAGGGCTATGTGCAAAAAGGAAATATCTTCCGTTCAAAACTGGAAAGAAGCTTTCTGAGAAACTGCTCTGTATTTTGTTAATACATCTCCCAGTGTTACATCTTTCCCTTCAAGAAGCCTTTCGCTAAGGCTGTTCTTGTGGAATTGGCAAAGGGATATTTGGAAGCCCATAGAGGGCTATGGAGAAAAAGCAAATATCTTCCGTTCAAAACTGGAAAGAAGCTTTCTGAGAAACTGCTCTGTGTTCTGTTAATTCATCTCACAGAGTTACATCTTTCCCTTCAAGAAGCCTTTCGATAAGGCTGTTCTTGTGGAATTGGTAAAGGGATATTTGGAAGCCCATAGAGGGCTATGGTGAAAAAGAAAATATCTTCCGTTCAAAACTGGAAACAAGCTTTCTGAGAAACTGCTCTGTGTTCTGTTAATTCATCTCACAGAGTTACATCTTTCCCTTCAAGTAGCCTTTCGCTAAGGCTGTTCTTGTGGAATTGGCAAAGGGATATTTGGAAGCCCATAGAGGGCTATGGAGAAAAAGCAAATATCTTCCGTTCAAAACTGGAAAGTAGCTTTCTGAGAAACTGCTCTGTGTTCTGTTAATTCATCTCACAGAGTTACATCTTTCCCTTCAAGAAGCCTTTCGCTAAGGCTGTTCTTGTGGAATTGGCAAAGGGATATTTGGAAGCCCATAGAGGGCTATGGAGAAAAACCAAATATCTTCCGTTCAAAACTCGAAAGAAGCTTTCTGAGAAACTGCTCTGTGTTCTGTTAATTCATCTCACAGAGTTACATCTTTCCCTTCAAGAAGCCTTTCGCTAAGGCTGTTCTTGTGGAATTGGCAAAGGGATATTTGGAAGCCCATAGAGGGCTATGGAGAAAAAGCAAATATCTTCCGTTCAAAACTGGAAAGAAGCTTTCTGAGAAACTGCTCTGTGTTCTGTTAATTCATCTCACAGAGTTACATCTTTCCCTTCAAGAAGCCTTTCGCTAAGGCTGTTCTTGTGGAATTGGCAAAGGGATATTTGGAAGCCCATAGAGGGCTATGGAGAAAAACCAAATATCTTCCGTTCAAAACTCGAAAGAAGCTTTCTGAGAAACTGCTCTGTGTTCTGATAATTCATCTCCCAGAGTTACATCTTTCCCTTCAAGAAGCCTTTCGCTAAGGCTGTTCTTGTGGAATTGGCAAAGGGATATTTGGAAGCCCATAGAGGGCTATTTTGAAAAAGGAAATATCTTCCGTTCAAAACTGGAAAGAAGCTTTCTGAGAAACTGCTCTGTGTTCTGTTAATTCATCTCACAGTGTTACATCTTTCCCTTCAAGAAGCCTTTCGCTAAGGCTGTTCTTGTGGAATTGGCAAAGGGATATTTGGAAGCCCATAGAGGGCTATGTGCAAAAAGGAAATATCTTCCGTTCAAAACTGGAAAGAAGCTTTCTGAGAAACTGCTCTGTGTTTTGTTAATACATCTCCCAGTGTTACATCTTTCCCTTCAAGAAGCCTTTCGCTAAGGCTGTTCTTGTGGAATTGGCAAAGGGATATTTGGAAGCCCATAGAGGGCTATGGAGAAAAAGCAAATATCTTCCGTTCAAAACTGGAAAGAAGCTTTCTGAGAAACTGCTCTGTGTTCTGTTAATTCATCTCACAGAGTTACATCTTTCCCTTCAAGAAGCCTTTCGATAAGGCTGTTCTTGTGGAATTGGTAAAGGGATATTTGGAAGCCCATAGAGGGCTATGGTGAAAAAGAAAATATCTTCCGTTCAAAACTGGAAACAAGCTTTCTGAGAAACTGCTCTGTGTTCTGTTAATTCATCTCACAGAGTTACATCTTTCCCTTCAAGTAGCCTTTCGCTAAGGCTGTTCTTGTGGAATTGGCAAAGGGATATTTGGAAGCCCATAGAGGGCTATGGAGAAAAAGCAAATATCTTCCGTTCAAAACTCGAAAGAAGCTTTCTGAGAAACTGCTCTGTGTTCTGTTAATTCATCTCACAGAGTTACATCTTTCCCTTCAAGAAGCCTTTCGCTAAGGCTGTTCTTGTGGAATTGGCAAAGGGATATTTGGAAGCCCATAGAGGGCTATGGAGAAAAACCAAATATCTTCCGTTCAAAACTCGAAAGAAGCTTTCTGAGAAACTGCTCTGTGTTCTGATAATTCATCTCCCAGAGTTACATCTTTCCCTTCAAGAAGCCTTTCGCTAAGGCTGTTCTTGTGGAATTGGCAAAGGGATATTTGGAAGCCCATAGAGGGCTATTTTGAAAAAGGAAATATCTTCCGTTCAAAACTGGAAAGAAGCTTTCTGAGAAACTGCTCTGTGTTCTGTTAATTCATCTCACAGTGTTACATCTTTCCCTTCAAGAAGCCTTTCGCTAAGGCTGTTCTTGTGGAATTGGCAAAGGGATATTTGGAAGCCCATAGAGGGCTATGTGCAAAAAGGAAATATCTTCCGTTCAAAACTGGAAAGAAGCTTTCTGAGAAACTGCTCTGTATTTTGTTAATACATCTCCCAGTGTTACATCTTTCCCTTCAAGAAGCCTTTCGCTAAGGCTGTTCTTGTGGAATTGGCAAAGGGATATTTGGAAGCCCATAGAGGGCTATGGAGAAAAAGCAAATATCTTCCGTTCAAAACTGGAAAGAAGCTTTCTGAGAAACTGCTCTGTGTTCTGTTAATTCATCTCACAGAGTTACATCTTTCCCTTCAAGAAGCCTTTCGATAAGGCTGTTCTTGTGGAATTGGTAAAGGGATATTTGGAAGCCCATAGAGGGCTATGGTGAAAAAGAAAATATCTTCCGTTCAAAACTGGAAACAAGCTTTCTGAGAAACTGCTCTGTGTTCTGTTAATTCATCTCACAGAGTTACATCTTTCCCTTCAAGTAGCCTTTCGCTAAGGCTGTTCTTGTGGAATTGGCAAAGGGATATTTGGAAGCCCATAGAGGGCTATGGAGAAAAAGCAAATATCTTCCGTTCAAAACTGGAAAGTAGCTTTCTGAGAAACTGCTCTGTGTTCTGTTAATTCATCTCACAGAGTTACATCTTTCCCTTCAAGAAGCCTTTCGCTAAGGCTGTTCTTGTGGAATTGGCAAAGGGATATTTGGAAGCCCATAGAGGGCTATGGAGAAAAACCAAATATCTTCCGTTCAAAACTCGAAAGAAGCTTTCTGAGAAACTGCTCTGTGTTCTGTTAATTCATCTCACAGAGTTACATCTTTCCCTTCAAGAAGCCTTTCGCTAAGGCTGTTCTTGTGGAATTGGCAAAGGGATATTTGGAAGCCCATAGAGGGCTATGGAGAAAAAGCAAATATCTTCCGTTCAAAACTGGAAAGAAGCTTTCTGAGAAACTGCTCTGTGTTCTGTTAATTCATCTCACAGAGTTACATCTTTCCCTTCAAGAAGCCTTTCGCTAAGGCTGTTCTTGTGGAATTGGCAAAGGGATATTTGGAAGCCCATAGAGGGCTATGGAGAAAAACCAAATATCTTCCGTTCAAAACTCGAAAGAAGCTTTCTGAGAAACTGCTCTGTGTTCTGATAATTCATCTCCCAGAGTTACATCTTTCCCTTCAAGAAGCCTTTCGCTAAGGCTGTTCTTGTGGAATTGGCAAAGGGATATTTGGAAGCCCATAGAGGGCTATTTTGAAAAAGGAAATATCTTCCGTTCAAAACTGGAAAGAAGCTTTCTGAGAAACTGCTCTGTGTTCTGTTAATTCATCTCACAGTGTTACATCTTTCCCTTCAAGAAGCCTTTCGCTAAGGCTGTTCTTGTGGAATTGGCAAAGGGATATTTGGAAGCCCATAGAGGGCTATGTGCAAAAAGGAAATATCTTCCGTTCAAAACTGGAAAGAAGCTTTCTGAGAAACTGCTCTGTGTTTTGTTAATACATCTCCCAGTGTTACATCTTTCCCTTCAAGAAGCCTTTCGCTAAGGCTGTTCTTGTGGAATTGGCAAAGGGATATTTGGAAGCCCATAGAGGGCTATGGAGAAAAAGCAAATATCTTCCGTTCAAAACTGGAAAGAAGCTTTCTGAGAAACTGCTCTGTGTTCTGTTAATTCATCTCACAGAGTTACATCTTTCCCTTCAAGAAGCCTTTCGATAAGGCTGTTCTTGTGGAATTGGTAAAGGGATATTTGGAAGCCCATAGAGGGCTATGGTGAAAAAGAAAATATCTTCCGTTCAAAACTGGAAACAAGCTTTCTGAGAAACTGCTCTGTGTTCTGTTAATTCATCTCACAGAGTTACATCTTTCCCTTCAAGTAGCCTTTCGCTAAGGCTGTTCTTGTGGAATTGGCAAAGGGATATTTGGAAGCCCATAGAGGGCTATGGAGAAAAAGCAAATATCTTCCGTTCAAAACTCGAAAGAAGCTTTCTGAGAAACTGCTCTGTGTTCTGTTAATTCATCTCACAGAGTTACATCTTTCCCTTCAAGAAGCCTTTCGCTAAGGCTGTTCTTGTGGAATTGGCAAAGGGATATTTGGAAGCCCATAGAGGGCTATGGAGAAAAAGCAAATATCTTCCGTTCAAAACTGGAAAGAAGCTTTCTGAGAAACTGCTCTGTGTTCTGTTAATTCATCTCACAGTTACATCTTTCCCTTCAAGAAGCCTTTCGCAAAGGCTGTTCTTGTGGAATTGGCAAAGGGATATTTGGAAGCCCATAGAGGGCTACGGTGAAAAAGGAAATATCTTCCGTTCAAAACTGGAAACAAGCTTTCTGAGAAACTGCTCTGTGTTCTGTTAATTCATCTCACAGAGTTACATCTTTCCCTTCAAGTAGCCTTTCGCTAAGGCTGTTCTTGTGGAATTGGCAAAGGGATATTTGGAAGCCCATAGAGGGCTATGGAGAAAAAGCAAATATCTTCCGTTCAAAACTGGAAAGAAGCTTTCTGAGAAACTGCTCTGTGTTCTGTTAATTCATCTCACAGAGTTACATCTTTCCCTTCAAGGAGCCTTTCGCTAAGGCTGTTCTTGTGGAATTGGCAAAGGGATATTTGGAAGCCCATAGAGGGCTATTTTGAAAAAGGAAATATCTTCCGTTCAAAACTGGAAACAAGCTTTCTGAGAAACTGCTCTGTGTTCTGTTAATTCATCTCACAGAGTTACATCTTTCCCTTCAAGAAGCCTTTCGCTAAGGCTGTTCTTGTGGAATTGGCAAAGGGATATTTGGAAGCCCATAGAGGGCTACGGGCAAAAAGGAAATATCTTCCGTTCAAAACTGGAAAGAAGCTTTCTGAGAAACTGCTCTGTGTTTTGTTAATTCATCTCCCAGAGTTACATCTTTCCCTTCAAGAAGCCTTTCGCTAAGGCTGTTCTTGTGGAATTGGCAAAGGGATATTTGGAAGCCCATAGAGGGCTATTTTGAAAAAGGAAATATCTTCCGTTCAAAACTGGAAAGAAGCTTTCTGAGAAACTGCTCTGTGTTCTGTTAATTCATCTCACAGAGTTACATCTTTTCCTTCAAGAAGCCTTTCGCTAAGGCTGTTCTTGTGGAATTGGCAAAGGGATATTTGGAAGCCTATAGAGGGCTATTTTGAAAAAGGAAATATCTTCCGTTCAAAACTGGAAAGAAGCTTTCTGAGAAACTGCTCTGTGTTCTGTTAATTCATCTCACAGAGTTACATCTTTCCCTTCAAGTAGCCTTTCGCTAAGGCTGTTCTTGTGGAATTGGCAAAGGGATATTTGGAAGCCCATAGAGGGCTATGGAGAAAAAGCAAATATCTCCTTTCAAACCTGGAAAGAAGCTTTCTGAGAAACTGCTCTGTGTTCTGTTAATTCATCTCACAGAGTTACATCTTTCCCTTCAAGAAGCCTTTCGCTAAGGCTGTTCTTGTGGAATTGGCAAAGGGATATTTGGAAGCCCATAGAGGGCTATGGAGAAAAAGCAAATATCTTCCGTTCAAAACTGGAAAGAAGCTTTCTAAGAAACTGCTCTGTGTTCTGTTAATTCATCTCACAGAGTTACATCTTTCCCTTCAAGAAGCCTTTCGCTAAGGCTGTTCTTGTGGAATTGGCAAAGGGATATTTGGAAGCCCATAGAGGGCTATGGAGAAAAAGCAAATACCTTCCGTTCAAAACTGGAAAGAAGCTTTCTGAGAAACTGCTCTGTGTTCTGTTAATTCATCTCACAGAGTTACATCTTTCCCTTCAAGAAGCTTTTCGCTAAGGCTGTTCTTGTGGAATTGGCAAAGGGATATTTGGAAGCCCATAGAGTGCTATGGTGAAAAAGGAAATATCTTCCGTTCAAAACTCGAAAGAAGCTTTCTGAGAAACTACTCTGTGTTCTGTTAATTCATCTCCCAGAGTTACATCTTTCCCTTCAAGAAGCCTTTCGCTAAGGGTGTTCTTTTGGAATTGGCAAAGGGATATTTGGAAGCCCATAGAGGGCTATGGAGAAAAAGCAAATATCTTCCGTTCAAAACTGGAAAGAAGCTTTCTGAGAAACTGCTCTGTGTTCTGTTAATTCATCTCACAGAGTTACATCTTTCCCTTCAAGAAGCCTTTCGCTAAGGCTGTTCTTGTGGAATTGGCAAAGGGATATTTGGAAGCCCATAGAGGGCTATGGAGAAAAAGGAAATATCTTCCGTTCAAAACTGGAAAGAAGCTTTCTGAGAAACTGCTCTGTGTTCTGTTAATTCATCTCACAGAGTTACATCTTTCCCTTCAAGAAGCCTTTCGCTAAGGCTGTTCTTGTGGAATTGGCAAAGGGATATTTGGAAGCCCATAGAGTGCTATGGTGAAAAAGGAAATATCTTCCGTTCAAAACTCGAAAGAAGCTTTCTGAGAAACTGCTCTGTGTTCTGTTAATTCATCTCCCAGAGTTACAACTCTCCCTTCAAGAAGCCTTTCGCTAAGGCTGTTCTTGTGGAATTGGCAAAGGGATATTTGGAAGCCCATACAGGGCTATGGTGAAAAAGGAAATATCTTCCGTTCAAAACTCGAAAGAAGCTTTCTGAGAAACTGCTCTCTGTTCTGTTAATTCATCTCCCAGAGTTACATCTTCCCCTTCAAGAAGCCTTTCGCTAAGGCTGTTCTTGTGGAATTGGCAAAGGGATATTTGGAAGCCCATAGAGGGCTATTTTGAAAAAGGAAATATCTTCCGTTCAAAACTGGAAAGAAGCTTTCTGAGAAACTGCTCTGTGTTCTGTTAATTCATCTCACAGAGTTACATCTTTCCCTTCAAGAAGCCTTTCGCTAATGCTGTTCTTGTGGAATTGGCAAAGGGATATTTGGAAGCCCATAGAGGGCTATGGTGAAAAAGGAAATATCTTCCGTTCAAAACTGGAAAGAAGCTTTCTGAGAAACTGCTCTGTGTTCTGTTAATTCATCTCACAGAGTTACATCTTTCCCTTCAAGAAGCCTTTCGCTAAGGCTGTTCTTGTGGAATTGGCAAAGGGATATTTGGAAGCCCATAGAGGGCTATGGTGAAAAAGGAAATATCTTCCGTTCAAAACTGGAAACAAGCTTTCTGAGAAACTGCTCTGTGTTCTGTTAATTCATCTCAAGGAGTTACATCTTTCCCTTCAAGTAGCCTTTCGCTAAGGCTGTTCTTGTGGAATTGGCAAAGGGATATTTGGAAGCCCATAGAGGGCTATGGAGAAAAAGCAAATATCTTCCGTTCAAAACTGGAAAGAAGCTTTCTGAGAAACTGCTCTGTGTTCTGTTAATTCATCTCAGAGAGTTACATCTTTCCCTTCAAGAAGCCTTTCGCTAAGGCTGTTCTTGTGGAATTGGCAAAGGGATATTTGGAAGCCCATAGAGGGCTATGGAGAAAAAGGAAATATCTTCCGTTCAAAACTGGAAAGAAGCTTTCTGAGAAACTGCTCTGTGTTCTATTAATTCATCTCACAGAGGTACATCTTTCCCTTCAAGAAGCCTTTCGCTAAGGCTGTTCTTGTGGAATTGGCAAAGGGATATTTGGAAGCCCATAGAGGGCTATGGTGAAAAAGGAAATATCTTCCGTTCAAAACTGGAAAGAAGCTTTCTGAGAAACTGCTCTGTGTTCTGTTAATTCATCTCACAGAGTTACATCTTTCCCTTCAAGTAGCCTTTCGCTAAGGCAGTTCTTGTGGAATTGGCAAAGGGATATTTGGAAGCCCATAGAGGGCTATGGAGAAAAAGCAAATATCTTCCGTTCAAAACTGGAAAGAAGCTTTCTGAGAAACTGCTCTGTGTTCTGTTAATTCATCTCACAGAGTTAAATCTTTCCCTTCAAGAAGCCTTTCGCTAAGGCTGTTCTTGTGGAATTGGCAAAGGGATATTTGGAAGCCCATAGAGGGCTATGTTGAAAAACCAAATATCTTCCGTTCAAAACTCGAAAGAAGCTTTCTGAGAAACTGCTCTGTGTTCTGTTAATTCATCTCACAGAGTTACATCTTTCCCTTCAAGAAGCCTTTCGCTAAGGCTGTTCTTGTGGAATTGGCAAAGGGATATTTGGAAGCCCATAGAGGGCTATTTCGAAAAAGCAAATATCTTCCGTTCAAAACTGGAAACAAGCTTTCTGAGAAACTGCTCTGTGTTCTGTTAATTCATCTCACAGAGTTACATCTTTCCCTTCAAGAAGCCTTTCGCTAAGGCTGTTCTTGTGGAATTGGCAAAGGGATATTTGGAAGCCCATAGAGGGCTATGGGCAAAAAGGAAATATCTTCCGTTCAAAACTGGAAAGAAGCTTTCTGAGAAACTGCTCTGTGTTTTGTTAATTCATCTCCCAGAGTTGCATCTTTCCCTTCAAGAAGCCTTTCGCTAAGGCTGTTCTTGTGGAATTGGCAAAGGGATATTTGGAAGCCCATAGAGGGCTATTTTGAAAAAGCAAATATCTTCCGTTCAAAACTGGAAACAAGCTTTCTGAGAAACTGCTCTGTGTTCTGTTAATTCATCTCACAGAGTTACATCTTTCCCTTCAAGAAGCCTTTCGCTAAGGCTGTTCTTGTGGAATTGGCAAAGGGATATTTGGAAGCCCATAGAGGGCTATGGGCAAAAAGGAAATATCTTCCGTTCAAAACTAGAAAGAAGCTTTCTGAGAAACTGCTCTGTGTTTTGTTAATTCATCTCCCAGAGTTACATCTTTCCCTTCAAGAAGCCTTTCGCTAAGGCTGTTCTTGTGGAATTGGCAAAGGGATATTTGGAAGCCCATAGAGGGCTATTTTGAAAAAGGAAATATCTTCCGTTCAAAACTGGAAAGAAGCTTTCTGAGAAACTGCTCTGTGTTCTATTAATTCATCTCACAGAGGTACATCTTTCCCTTCAAGAAGCCTTTCGCTAAGGCTGTTCTTGTGGAATTGGCAAAGGGATATTTGGAAGCCCATAGAGGGCTATGGTGAAAAAGGAAATATCTTCCGTTCAAAACTGGAAAGAAGCTTTCTGAGAAACTGCTCTGTGTTCTGTTAATTCATCTCACAGAGTTACATCTTTCCCTTCAAGTAGCCTTTCGCTAAGGCTGTTCTTGTGGAATTGGCAAAGGGATATTTGGAAGCCCATAGAGGGCTATGGAGAAAAAGCAAATATCTTCCGTTCAAAACTGGAAAGAAGCTTTCTGAGAAACTGCTCTGTGTTCTGTTAATTCATCTCACAGAGTTACATCTTTCCCTTCAAGAAGCCTTTCGCTAAGGCTGTTCTTGTGGAATTGGCAAAGGGATATTTGGAAGCCCATAGAGGGCTATGGAGAAAAACCAAATATCTTCCGTTCAAAACTCGAAAGAAGCTTTCTGAGAAACTGCTCTGTGTTCTGTTAATTCATCTCACAGAGTTACATCTTTCCCTTCAAGAAGCCTTTCGCTAAGGCTGTTCTTGTGGAATTGGCAAAGGGATATTTGGAAGCCCATAGAGGGCTATGGAGAAAAACCAAATATCTTCCGTTCAAAACTCGAAAGAAGCTTTCTGAGAAACTGCTCTGTGTTCTGTTAATTCATCTCACAGAGTTACATCTTTCCCTTCAAGAAGCCTTTCGCTAAGGCTGTTCTTGTGGAATTGGCAAAGGGATATTTGGAAGCCCATAGAGGGCTATGGAGAAAAAGCAAATATCTTCCGTTCAAAACTGGAAAGAAGCTTTCTGAGAAACTGCTCTGTGTTCTGTTAATTCATCTCACAGAGTTACATCTTTCCCTTCAAGAAGCCTTTCGCTAAGGCTGTTCTTGTGGAATTGGCAAAGGGATATTTGGAAGCCCATAGAGGGCTATGGAGAAAAACCAAATATCTTCCGTTCAAAACTCGAAAGAAGCTTTCTGAGAAACTGCTCTGTGTTCTGATAATTCATCTCCCAGAGTTACATCTTTCCCTTCAAGAAGCCTTTCGCTAAGGCTGTTCTTGTGGAATTGGCAAAGGGATATTTGGAAGCCCATAGAGGGCTATTTTGAAAAAGGAAATATCTTCCGTTCAAAACTGGAAAGAAGCTTTCTGAGAAACTGCTCTGTGTTCTGTTAATTCATCTCACAGTGTTACATCTTTCCCTTCAAGAAGCCTTTCGCTAAGGCTGTTCTTGTGGAATTGGCAAAGGGATATTTGGAAGCCCATAGAGGGCTATGTGCAAAAAGGAAATATCTTCCGTTCAAAACTGGAAAGAAGCTTTCTGAGAAACTGCTCTGTGTTTTGTTAATACATCTCCCAGTGTTACATCTTTCCCTTCAAGAAGCCTTTCGCTAAGGCTGTTCTTGTGGAATTGGCAAAGGGATATTTGGAAGCCCATAGAGGGCTATGGAGAAAAAGCAAATATCTTCCGTTCAAAACTGGAAAGAAGCTTTCTGAGAAACTGCTCTGTGTTCTGTTAATTCATCTCACAGAGATACATCTTTCCCTTCAAGAAGCCTTTCGATAAGGCTGTTCTTGTGGAATTGGTAAAGGGATATTTGGAAGCCCATAGAGGGCTATGGTGAAAAAGAAAATGTCTTCCGTTCAAAACTGGAAACAAGCTTTCTGAGAAACTGCTCTGTGTTCTGTTAATTCATCTCACAGAGTTACATCTTTCCCTTCAAGTAGCCTTTCGCTAAGGCTGTTCTTGTGGAATTGGCAAAGGGATATTTGGAAGCCCATAGAGGGCTATGGAGAAAAAGCAAATATCTTCCGTTCAAAACTGGAAAGTAGCTTTCTGAGAAACTGCTCTGTGTTCTGTTAATTCATCTCACAGAGTTACATCTTTCCCTTCAAGAAGCCTTTCGCTAAGGCTGTTCTTGTGGAATTGGCAAAGGGATATTTGGAAGCCCATAGAGGGCTATGGAGAAAAACCAAATATCTTCCGTTCAAAACTCGAAAGAAGCTTTCTGAGAAACTGCTCTGTGTTCTGTTAATTCATCTCACAGAGTTACATCTTTCCCTTCAAGAAGCCTTTCGCTAAGGCTGTTCTTGTGGAATTGGCAAAGGGATATTTGGAAGCCCATAGAGGGCTATGGAGAAAAAGCAAATATCTTCCGTTCAAAACTGGAAAGAAGCTTTCTGAGAAACTGCTCTGTGTTCTGTTAATTCATCTCACAGAGTTACATCTTTCCCTTCAAGAAGCCTTTCGCTAAGGCTGTTCTTGTGGAATTGGCAAAGGGATATTTGGAAGCCCATAGAGGGCTATGGAGAAAAACCAAATATCTTCCGTTCAAAACTCGAAAGAAGCTTTCTGAGAAACTGCTCTGTGTTCTGATAATTCATCTCCCAGAGTTACATCTTTCCCTTCAAGAAGCCTTTCGCTAAGGCTGTTCTTGTGGAATTGGCAAAGGGATATTTGGAAGCCCATAGAGGGCTATTTTGAAAAAGGAAATATCTTCCGTTCAAAACTGGAAAGAAGCTTTCTGAGAAACTGCTCTGTGTTCTGTTAATTCATCTCACAGTGTTACATCTTTCCCTTCAAGAAGCCTTTCGCTAAGGCTGTTCTTGTGGAATTGGCAAAGGGATATTTGGAAGCCCATAGAGGGCTATGTGCAAAAAGGAAATATCTTCCGTTCAAAACTGGAAAGAAGCTTTCTGAGAAACTGCTCTGTGTTTTGTTAATACATCTCCCAGTGTTACATCTTTCCCTTCAAGAAGCCTTTCGCTAAGGCTGTTCTTGTGGAATTGGCAAAGGGATATTTGGAAGCCCATAGAGGGCTATGGAGAAAAAGCAAATATCTTCCGTTCAAAACTGGAAAGAAGCTTTCTGAGAAACTGCTCTGTGTTCTGTTAATTCATCTCACAGAGTTACATCTTTCCCTTCAAGAAGCCTTTCGATAAGGCTGTTCTTGTGGAATTGGTAAAGGGATATTTGGAAGCCCATAGAGGGCTATGGTGAAAAAGAAAATATCTTCCGTTCAAAACTGGAAACAAGCTTTCTGAGAAACTGCTCTGTGTTCTGTTAATTCATCTCACAGAGTTACATCTTTCCCTTCAAGTAGCCTTTCGCTAAGGCTGTTCTTGTGGAATTGGCAAAGGGATATTTGGAAGCCCATAGAGGGCTATGGAGAAAAAGCAAATATCTTCCGTTCAAAACTCGAAAGAAGCTTTCTGAGAAACTGCTCTGTGTTCTGTTAATTCATCTCACAGAGTTACATCTTTCCCTTCAAGAAGCCTTTCGCTAAGGCTGTTCTTGTGGAATTGGCAAAGGGATATTTGGAAGCCCATAGAGGGCTATGGAGAAAAAGCAAATATCTTCCGTTCAAAACTGGAAAGAAGCTTTCTGAGAAACTGCTCTGTGTTCTGTTAATTCATCTCACAGTTACATCTTTCCCTTCAAGAAGCCTTTCGCAAAGGCTGTTCTTGTGGAATTGGCAAAGGGATATTTGGAAGCCCATAGAGGGCTACGGTGAAAAAGGAAATATCTTCCGTTCAAAACTGGAAACAAGCTTTCTGAGAAACTGCTCTGTGTTCTGTTAATTCATCTCACAGAGTTACATCTTTCCCTTCAAGTAGCCTTTCGCTAAGGCTGTTCTTGTGGAATTGGCAAAGGGATATTTGGAAGCCCATAGAGGGCTATGGAGAAAAAGCAAATATCTTCCGTTCAAAACTGGAAAGAAGCTTTCTGAGAAACTGCTCTGTGTTCTGTTAATTCATCTCACAGAGTTACATCTTTCCCTTCAAGGAGCCTTTCGCTAAGGCTGTTCTTGTGGAATTGGCAAAGGGATATTTGGAAGCCCATAGAGGGCTATTTTGAAAAAGGAAATATCTTCCGTTCAAAACTGGAAACAAGCTTTCTGAGAAACTGCTCTGTGTTCTGTTAATTCATCTCACAGAGTTACATCTTTCCCTTCAAGAAGCCTTTCGCTAAGGCTGTTCTTGTGGAATTGGCAAAGGGATATTTGGAAGCCCATAGAGGGCTACGGGCAAAAAGGAAATATCTTCCGTTCAAAACTGGAAAGAAGCTTTCTGAGAAACTGCTCTGTGTTTTGTTAATTCATCTCCCAGAGTTACATCTTTCCCTTCAAGAAGCCTTTCGCTAAGGCTGTTCTTGTGGAATTGGCAAAGGGATATTTGGAAGCCCATAGAGGGCTATTTTGAAAAAGGAAATATCTTCCGTTCAAAACTGGAAAGAAGCTTTCTGAGAAACTGCTCTGTGTTCTGTTAATTCATCTCACAGAGTTACATCTTTTCCTTCAAGAAGCCTTTCGCTAAGGCTGTTCTTGTGGAATTGGCAAAGGGATATTTGGAAGCCTATAGAGGGCTATTTTGAAAAAGGAAATATCTTCCGTTCAAAACTGGAAAGAAGCTTTCTGAGAAACTGCTCTGTGTTCTGTTAATTCATCTCACAGAGTTACATCTTTCCCTTCAAGTAGCCTTTCGCTAAGGCTGTTCTTGTGGAATTGGCAAAGGGATATTTGGAAGCCCATAGAGGGCTATGGAGAAAAAGCAAATATCTCCTTTCAAACCTGGAAAGAAGCTTTCTGAGAAACTGCTCTGTGTTCTGTTAATTCATCTCACAGAGTTACATCTTTCCCTTCAAGAAGCCTTTCGCTAAGGCTGTTCTTGTGGAATTGGCAAAGGGATATTTGGAAGCCCATAGAGGGCTATGGAGAAAAAGCAAATATCTTCCGTTCAAAACTGGAAAGAAGCTTTCTAAGAAACTGCTCTGTGTTCTGTTAATTCATCTCACAGAGTTACATCTTTCCCTTCAAGAAGCCTTTCGCTAAGGCTGTTCTTGTGGAATTGGCAAAGGGATATTTGGAAGCCCATAGAGGGCTATGGAGAAAAAGCAAATACCTTCCGTTCAAAACTGGAAAGAAGCTTTCTGAGAAACTGCTCTGTGTTCTGTTAATTCATCTCACAGAGTTACATCTTTCCCTTCAAGAAGCTTTTCGCTAAGGCTGTTCTTGTGGAATTGGCAAAGGGATATTTGGAAGCCCATAGAGTGCTATGGTGAAAAAGGAAATATCTTCCGTTCAAAACTCGAAAGAAGCTTTCTGAGAAACTACTCTGTGTTCTGTTAATTCATCTCCCAGAGTTACATCTTTCCCTTCAAGAAGCCTTTCGCTAAGGGTGTTCTTTTGGAATTGGCAAAGGGATATTTGGAAGCCCATAGAGGGCTATGGAGAAAAAGCAAATATCTTCCGTTCAAAACTGGAAAGAAGCTTTCTGAGAAACTGCTCTGTGTTCTGTTAATTCATCTCACAGAGTTACATCTTTCCCTTCAAGAAGCCTTTCGCTAAGGCTGTTCTTGTGGAATTGGCAAAGGGATATTTGGAAGCCCATAGAGGGCTATGGAGAAAAAGGAAATATCTTCCGTTCAAAACTGGAAAGAAGCTTTCTGAGAAACTGCTCTGTGTTCTGTTAATTCATCTCACAGAGTTACATCTTTCCCTTCAAGAAGCCTTTCGCTAAGGCTGTTCTTGTGGAATTGGCAAAGGGATATTTGGAAGCCCATAGAGTGCTATGGTGAAAAAGGAAATATCTTCCGTTCAAAACTCGAAAGAAGCTTTCTGAGAAACTGCTCTGTGTTCTGTTAATTCATCTCCCAGAGTTACAACTCTCCCTTCAAGAAGCCTTTCGCTAAGGCTGTTCTTGTGGAATTGGCAAAGGGATATTTGGAAGCCCATACAGGGCTATGGTGAAAAAGGAAATATCTTCCGTTCAAAACTCGAAAGAAGCTTTCTGAGAAACTGCTCTCTGTTCTGTTAATTCATCTCCCAGAGTTACATCTTCCCCTTCAAGAAGCCTTTCGCTAAGGCTGTTCTTGTGGAATTGGCAAAGGGATATTTGGAAGCCCATAGAGGGCTATTTTGAAAAAGGAAATATCTTCCGTTCAAAACTGGAAAGAAGCTTTCTGAGAAACTGCTCTGTGTTCTGTTAATTCATCTCACAGAGTTACATCTTTCCCTTCAAGAAGCCTTTCGCTAATGCTGTTCTTGTGGAATTGGCAAAGGGATATTTGGAAGCCCATAGAGGGCTATGGTGAAAAAGGAAATATCTTCCGTTCAAAACTGGAAAGAAGCTTTCTGAGAAACTGCTCTGTGTTCTGTTAATTCATCTCACAGAGTTACATCTTTCCCTTCAAGAAGCCTTTCGCTAAGGCTGTTCTTGTGGAATTGGCAAAGGGATATTTGGAAGCCCATAGAGGGCTATGGTGAAAAAGGAAATATCTTCCGTTCAAAACTGGAAACAAGCTTTCTGAGAAACTGCTCTGTGTTCTGTTAATTCATCTCAAGGAGTTACATCTTTCCCTTCAAGTAGCCTTTCGCTAAGGCTGTTCTTGTGGAATTGGCAAAGGGATATTTGGAAGCCCATAGAGGGCTATGGAGAAAAAGCAAATATCTTCCGTTCAAAACTGGAAAGAAGCTTTCTGAGAAACTGCTCTGTGTTCTGTTAATTCATCTCAGAGAGTTACATCTTTCCCTTCAAGAAGCCTTTCGCTAAGGCTGTTCTTGTGGAATTGGCAAAGGGATATTTGGAAGCCCATAGAGGGCTATGGAGAAAAAGGAAATATCTTCCGTTCAAAACTGGAAAGAAGCTTTCTGAGAAACTGCTCTGTGTTCTATTAATTCATCTCACAGAGGTACATCTTTCCCTTCAAGAAGCCTTTCGCTAAGGCTGTTCTTGTGGAATTGGCAAAGGGATATTTGGAAGCCCATAGAGGGCTATGGTGAAAAAGGAAATATCTTCCGTTCAAAACTGGAAAGAAGCTTTCTGAGAAACTGCTCTGTGTTCTGTTAATTCATCTCACAGAGTTACATCTTTCCCTTCAAGTAGCCTTTCGCTAAGGCAGTTCTTGTGGAATTGGCAAAGGGATATTTGGAAGCCCATAGAGGGCTATGGAGAAAAAGCAAATATCTTCCGTTCAAAACTGGAAAGAAGCTTTCTGAGAAACTGCTCTGTGTTCTGTTAATTCATCTCACAGAGTTAAATCTTTCCCTTCAAGAAGCCTTTCGCTAAGGCTGTTCTTGTGGAATTGGCAAAGGGATATTTGGAAGCCCATAGAGGGCTATGTTGAAAAACCAAATATCTTCCGTTCAAAACTCGAAAGAAGCTTTCTGAGAAACTGCTCTGTGTTCTGTTAATTCATCTCACAGAGTTACATCTTTCCCTTCAAGAAGCCTTTCGCTAAGGCTGTTCTTGTGGAATTGGCAAAGGGATATTTGGAAGCCCATAGAGGGCTATTTCGAAAAAGCAAATATCTTCCGTTCAAAACTGGAAACAAGCTTTCTGAGAAACTGCTCTGTGTTCTGTTAATTCATCTCACAGAGTTACATCTTTCCCTTCAAGAAGCCTTTCGCTAAGGCTGTTCTTGTGGAATTGGCAAAGGGATATTTGGAAGCCCATAGAGGGCTATGGGCAAAAAGGAAATATCTTCCGTTCAAAACTGGAAAGAAGCTTTCTGAGAAACTGCTCTGTGTTTTGTTAATTCATCTCCCAGAGTTGCATCTTTCCCTTCAAGAAGCCTTTCGCTAAGGCTGTTCTTGTGGAATTGGCAAAGGGATATTTGGAAGCCCATAGAGGGCTATTTTGAAAAAGCAAATATCTTCCGTTCAAAACTGGAAACAAGCTTTCTGAGAAACTGCTCTGTGTTCTGTTAATTCATCTCACAGAGTTACATCTTTCCCTTCAAGAAGCCTTTCGCTAAGGCTGTTCTTGTGGAATTGGCAAAGGGATATTTGGAAGCCCATAGAGGGCTATGGGCAAAAAGGAAATATCTTCCGTTCAAAACTAGAAAGAAGCTTTCTGAGAAACTGCTCAGTGTTTTGTTAATTCATCTCCCAGAGTTACATCTTTCCCTTCAAGAAGCCTTTCGCTAAGGCTGTTCTTGTGGAATTGGCAAAGGGATATTTGGAAGCCCATAGAGGGCTATTTTGAAAAAGGAAATATCTTCCGTTCAAAACTGGAAAGAAGCTTTCTGAGAAACTGCTCTGTGTTCTATTAATTCATCTCACAGAGGTACATCTTTCCCTTCAAGAAGCCTTTCGCTAAGGCTGTTCTTGTGGAATTGGCAAAGGGATATTTGGAAGCCCATAGAGGGCTATGGTGAAAAAGGAAATATCTTCCGTTCAAAACTGGAAAGAAGCTTTCTGAGAAACTGCTCTGTGTTCTGTTAATTCATCTCACAGAGTTACATCTTTCCCTTCAAGTAGCCTTTCGCTAAGGCTGTTCTTGTGGAATTGGCAAAGGGATATTTGGAAGCCCATAGAGGGCTATGGAGAAAAAGCAAATATCTTCCGTTCAAAACTGGAAAGAAGCTTTCTGAGAAACTGCTCTGTGTTCTGTTAATTCATCTCACAGAGTTACATCTTTCCCTTCAAGAAGCCTTTCGCTAAGGCTGTTCTTGTGGAATTGGCAAAGGGATATTTGGAAGCCCATAGAGGGCTATGGAGAAAAACCAAATATCTTCCGTTCAAAACTCGAAAGAAGCTTTCTGAGAAACTGCTCTGTGTTCTGTTAATTCATCTCACAGAGTTACATCTTTCCCTTCAAGAAGCCTTTCGCTAAGGCTGTTCTTGTGGAATTGGCAAAGGGATATTTGGAAGCCCATAGAGGGCTATGGAGAAAAAGCAAATATCTTCCGTTCAAAACTGGAAAGAAGCTTTCTGAGAAACTGCTCTGTGTTCTGTTAATTCATCTCACAGAGTTACATCTTTCCCTTCAAGAAGCCTTTCGCTAAGGCTGTTCTTGTGGAATTGGCAAAGGGATATTTGGAAGCCCATAGAGGGCTATGGAGAAAAACCAAATATCTTCCGTTCAAAACTCGAAAGAAGCTTTCTGAGAAACTGCTCTGTGTTCTGATAATTCATCTCCCAGAGTTACATCTTTCCCTTCAAGAAGCCTTTCGCTAAGGCTGTTCTTGTGGAATTGGCAAAGGGATATTTGGAAGCCCATAGAGGGCTATTTTGAAAAAGGAAATATCTTCCGTTCAAAACTGGAAAGAAGCTTTCTGAGAAACTGCTCTGTGTTCTGTTAATTCATCTCCCAGAGTTACATCTTTCCCTTCAAGAAGCCTTTCGCTAAGGCTGTTCTTGTGGAATTGGCAAAGGGATATTTGGAAGCCCATAGAGGGCTATGGAGAAAAAGCAAATATCTTCCGTTCAAAACTGGAAAGAAGCTTTCTGAGAAACTGCTCTGTGTTCTGTTAATTCATCTCACAGTTACATCTTTCCCTTCAAGAAGCCTTTCGCAAAGGCTGTTCTTGTGGAATTGGCAAAGGGATATTTGGAAGCCCATAGAGGGCTACGGTGAAAAAGGAAATATCTTCCGTTCAAAACTGGAAACAAGCTTTCTGAGAAACTGCTCTGTGTTCTGTTAATTCATCTCACAGAGTTACATCTTTCCCTTCAAGTAGCCTTTCGCTAAGGCTGTTCTTGTGGAATTGGCAAAGGGATATTTGGAAGCCCATAGAGGGCTATGGAGAAAAAGCAAATATCTTCCGTTCAAAACTGGAAAGAAGCTTTCTGAGAAACTGCTCTGTGTTCTGTTAATTCATCTCACAGAGTTACATCTTTCCCTTCAAGAAGCCTTTCGCTAAGGCTGTTCTTGTGGAATTGGCAAAGGGATATTTGGAAGCCCATAGAGGGCTATTTTGAAAAAGGAAATATCTTCCGTTCAAAACTGGAAACAAGCTTTCTGAGAAACTGCTCTGTGTTCTGTTAATTCATCTCACAGAGTTACATCTTTCCCTTCAAGAAGCCTTTCGCTAAGGCTGTTCTTGTGGAATTGGCAAAGGGATATTTGGAAGCCCATAGAGGGCTACGGGCAAAAAGGAAATATCTTCCGTTCAAAACTGGAAAGAAGCTTTCTGAGAAACTGCTCTGTGTTTTGTTAATTCATCTCCCAGAGTTACATCTTTCCCTTCAAGAAGCCTTTCGCTAAGGCTGTTCTTGTGGAATTGGCAAAGGGATATTTGGAAGCCCATAGAGGGCTATTTTGAAAAAGGAAATATCTTCCGTTCAAAACTGGAAAGAAGCTTTCTGAGAAACTGCTCTGTGTTCTGTTAATTCATCTCACAGAGTTACATCTTTTCCTTCAAGAAGCCTTTCGCTAAGGCTGTTCTTGTGGAATTGGCAAAGGGATATTTGGAAGCCCATAGAGGGCTATTTTGAAAAAGGAAATATCTTCCGTTCAAAACTGGAAAGAAGCTTTCTGAGAAACTGCTCTGTGTTCTATTAATTCATCTCACAGAGGTACATCTTTCCCTTCAAGAAGCCTTTCGCTAAGGCTGTTCTTGTGGAATTGGCAAAGGGATATTTGGAAGCCCATAGAGGGCTATGGTGAAAAAGGAAATATCTTCCGTTCAAAACTGGAAAGAAGCTTTCTGAGAAACTGCTCTGTGTTCTGTTAATTCATCTCACAGAGTTACATCTTTCCCTTCAAGTAGCCTTTCGCTAAGGCTGTTCTTGTGGAATTGGCAAAGGGATATTTGGAAGCCCATAGAGGGCTATGGAGAAAAAGCAAATATCTCCTTTCAAAACTGGAAAGAAGCTTTCTGAGAAACTGCTCTGTGTTCTGTTAATTCATCTCACAGAGTTACATCTTTCCCTTCAAGAAGCCTTTCGCTAAGGCTGTTCTTGTGGAATTGGCAAAGGGATATTTGGAAGCCCATAGAGGGCTATGGAGAAAAAGCAAATATCTTCCGTTCAAAACTGGAAAGAAGCTTTCTAAGAAACTGCTCTGTGTTCTGTTAATTCATCTCACAGAGTTACATCTTTCCCTTCAAGAAGCCTTTCGCTAAGGCTGTTCCTGTGGAATTGGCAAAGGGATATTTGGAAGCCCATAGAGGGCTATGGAGAAAAAGCAAATACCTTCCGTTCAAAACTGGAAAGAAGCTTTCTGAGAAACTGCTCTGTGTTCTGTTAATTCATCTCACAGAGTTACATCTTTCCCTTCAAGAAGCTTTTCGCTAAGGCTGTTCTTGTGGAATTGGCAAAGGGATATTTGGAAGCCCATAGAGTGCTATGGTGAAAAAGGAAATATCTTCCGTTCAAAACTCGAAAGAAGCTTTCTGAGAAACTACTCTGTGTTCTGTTAATTCATCTCCCAGAGTTACATCTTTCCCTTCAAGAAGCCTTTCGCTAAGGCTGTTCTTTTGGAATTGGCAAAGGGATATTTGGAAGCCCATAGAGGGCTATGGAGAAAAAGCAAATATCTTCCGTTCAAAACTGGAAAGAAGCTTTCTGAGAAACTGCTCTGTGTTCTGTTAATTCATCTCACAGAGTTACATCTTTCCCTTCAAGAAGCCTTTCGCTAAGGCTGTTCTTGTGGAATTGGCAAAGGGATATTTGGAAGCCCATAGAGGGCTATGGAGAAAAAGGAAATATCTTCCGTTCAAAACTGGAAAGAAGCTTTCTGAGAAACTGCTCTGTGTTCTGTTAATTCATCTCACAGAGTTACATCTTTCCCTTCAAGAAGCCTTTCGCTAAGGCTGTTCTTGTGGAATTGGCAAAGGGATATTTGGAAGCCCATAGAGTGCTATGGTGAAAAAGGAAATATCTTCCGTTCAAAACTCGAAAGAAGCATTCTGAGAAACTGCTCTGTGTTCTGTTAATTCATCTCCCAGAGTTACATCTCTCCCTTCAAGAAGCCTTTCGCTAAGGCTGTTCTTGTGGAATTGGCAAAGGGATATTTGGAAGCCCATAGAGGGCTATGGTGAAAAAGGAAATATCTTCCGTTCAAAACTCGAAAGAAGCTTTCTGAGAAACTGCTCTCTGTTCTGTTAATTCATCTCCCAGAGTTACATCTTCCCCTTCAAGAAGCCTTTCGCTAAGGCTGTTCTTGTGGAATTGGCAAAGGGATATTTGGAAGCCCATAGAGGGCTATTTTGAAAAAGGAAATATCTTCCGTTCAAAACTGGAAAGAAGCTTTCTGAGAAACTGCTCTGTGTTCTGTTAATTCATCTCACAGAGTTACATCTTTCCCTTCAAGAAGCCTTTCGCTAATGCTGTTCTTGTGGAATTGGCAAAGGGATATTTGGAAGCCCATAGAGGGCTATGGTGAAAAAGGAAATATCTTCCGTTCAAAACTGGAAAGAAGCTTTCTGAGAAACTACTCTCTGTTCTGTTAATTCATCTCACAGAGTTACATCTTTCCCTTCAAGAAGCCTTTCGCTAAGGCTGTTCTTGTGGAATTGGCAAAGGGATATTTGGAAGCCCATAGAGGGCTATGGTGACAAAGGAAATATCTTCCGTTCAAAACTGGAAACAAGCTTTCTGAGAAACTGCTCTGTGTTCTGTTAATTCATCTCAAGGAGTTACATCTTTCCCTTCAAGTAGCCTTTCGCTAAGGCTGTTCTTGTGGAATTGGCAAAGGGATATTTGGAAGCCCATAGAGGGCTATGGAGAAAAAGCAAATATCTTCCGTTCAAAACTGGAAAGAAGCTTTCTGAGAAACTGCTCTGTGTTCTGTTAATTCATCTCAGAGAGTTACATCTTTCCCTTCAAGAAGCCTTTCGCTATGGCTGTTCTTGTGGAATTGGCAAAGGGATATTTGGAAGCCCATAGAGGGCTATGGAGAAAAAGGAAATATCTTCCGTTCAAAACTGGAAAGAAGCTTTCTGAGAAACTGCTCTGTGTTCTATTAATTCATCTCACAGAGGTACATCTTTCCCTTCAAGAAGCCTTTCGCTAAGGCTGTTCTTGTGGAAATGGCAAAGGGATATTTGGAAGCCCATAGAGGGCTATGGTGAAAAAGGAAATATCTTCCGTTCAAAACTGGAAAGAAGCTTTCTGAGAAACTGCTCTGTGCTCTGTTAATTCATCTCACAGAGTTACATCTTTCCCTTCAAGTAGCCTTTCGCTAAGGCAGTTCTTGTGGAATTGGCAAAGGGATATTTGGAAGCCCATAGAGGGCTATGGAGAAAAAGCAAATATCTTCCGTTCAAAACTGGAAAGAAGCTTTCTGAGAAACTGCTCTGTGTTCTGTTAATTCATCTCACAGAGTTACATCTTTCCCTTCAAGAAGCCTTTCGCTAAGGCTGTTCTTGTGGAATTGGCAAAGGGATATTTGGAAGCCCATAGAGGGCTATGTTGAAAAACCAAATATCTTCCGTTCAAAACTCGAAAGAAGCTTTCTGAGAAACTGCTCTGTGTTCTGTTAATTCATCTCACAGAGTTACATCTTTCCCTTCAAGAAGCCTTTCGCTAAGGCTGTTCTTGTGGAATTGGCAAAGGGATATTTGGAAGCCCATAGAGGGCTATTTCGAAAAAGCATATATCTTCCGTTCAAAACTGGAAACAAGCTTTCTGAGAAACTGCTCTGTGTTCTGTTAATTCATCTCACAGAGTTACATCTTTCCCTTCAAGAAGCCTTTCGCTAAGGCTGTTCTTGTGGAATTGGCAAAGGGATATTTGGAAGCCCATAGAGGGCTATGGGCAAAAAGGAAATATCTTCCGTTCAAAACTGGAAAGAAGCTTTCTGAGAAACTGCTCTGTGTTTTGTTAATTCATCTCCCAGAGTTGCATCTTTCCCTTCAAGAAGCCTTTCGCTAAGGCTGTTCTTGTGGAATTGGCAAAGGGATATTTGGAAGCCCATAGAGGGCTATTTTGAAAAAGCAAATATCTTCCGTTCAAAACTGGAAAGAAGCTTTCTGAGAAACTGCTCTGTGTTCTGTTAATTCATCTCACAGAGTTACATCTTTCCCTTCAAGAAGCCTTTCGCTAAGGCTGTTCTTGTGGAATTGGCAAAGGGATATTTGGAAGCCCATAGAGGGCTATGGGCAAAAAGGAAATATCTTCCGTTCAAAACTGGAAAGAAGCTTTCTGAGAAACTGCTCTGTGTTTTGTTAATTCATCTCCCAGAGTTACATCTTTCCCTTCAAGAAGCCTTTCGCTAAGGCTGTTCTTGTGGAATTGGCAAAGGGATATTTGGAAGCCCATAGAGGGCTATTTTGAAAAAGGAAATATCTTCCGTTCAAAACTGGAAAGAAGCTTTCTGAGAAACTGCTCTGTGTTCTATTAATTCATCTCACAGAGGTACATCTTTCCCTTCAAGAAGCCTTTCGCTAAGGCTGTTCTTGTGGAATTGGCAAAGGGATATTTGGAAGCCCATAGAGGGCTATGGTGAAAAAGGAAATATCTTCCGTTCAAAACTGGAAAGAAGCTTTCTGAGAAACTGCTCTGTGTTCTGTTAATTCATCTCACAGAGTTACATCTTTCCCTTCAAGTAGCCTTTCGCTAAGGCTGTTCTTGTGGAATTGGCAAAGGGATATTTGGAAGCCCATAGAGGGCTATGGAGAAAAAGCAAATATCTTCCGTTCAAAACTGGAAATTAGCTTTCTGAGAAACTGCTCTGTGTTCTGTTAATTCATCTCACAGAGTTACATCTTTCCCTTCAAGAAGCCTTTCGCTAAGGCTGTTCTTGTGGAATTGGCAAAGGGATATTTGGAAGCCCATAGAGGGCTATGGAGAAAAACCAAATATCTTCCGTTCAAAACTCGAAAGAAGCTTTCTGAGAAACTGCTCTGTGTTCTGTTAATTCATCTCACAGAGTTACATCTTTCCCTTCAAGAAGCCTTTCGCTAAGGCTGTTCTTGTGGAATTGGCAAAGGGATATTTGGAAGCCCATAGAGGGCTATGGAGAAAAAGCAAATATCTTCCGTTCAAAACTGGAAAGAAGCTTTCTGAGAAACTGCTCTGTGTTCTGTTAATTCATCTCACAGAGTTACATCTTTCCCTTCAAGAAGCCTTTCGCTAAGGCTGTTCTTGTGGAATTGGCAAAGGGATATTTGGAAGCCCATAGAGGGCTATGGAGAAAAACCAAATATCTTCCCTTCAAAACTCGAAAGAAGCTTTCTGAGAAACTGCTCTGTGTTCTGATAATTCATCTCCCAGAGTTACATCTTTCCCTTCAAGAAGCCTTTCGCTAAGGCTGTTCTTGTGGAATTGGCAAAGGGATATTTGGAAGCCCATAGAGGGCTATTTTGAAAAAGGAAATATCTTCCGTTCAAAACTGGAAAGAAGCTTTCTGAGAAACTGCTCTGTGTTCTGTTAATTCATCTCACAGTGTTACATCTTTCCCTTCAAGAAGCCTTTCGCTAAGGCTGTTCTTGTGGAATTGGCAAAGGGATATTTGGAAGCCCATAGAGGGCTATGTGCAAAAAGGAAATATCTTCCGTTCAAAACTGGAAAGAAGCTTTCTGAGAAACTGCTCTGTGTTTTGTTAATACATCTCCCAGTGTTACATCTTTCCCTTCAAGAAGCCTTTCGCTAAGGCTGTTCTTGTGGAATTGGCAAAGGGATATTTGGAAGCCCATAGAGGGCTATGGAGAAAAAGCAAATATCTTCCGTTCAAAACTGGAAAGAAGCTTTCTGAGAAACTGCTCTGTGTTCTGTTAATTCATCTCACAGAGTTACATCTTTCCCTTCAAGAAGCCTTTCGATAAGGCTGTTCTTGTGGAATTGGTAAAGGGATATTTGGAAGCCCATAGAGGGCTATGGTGAAAAAGAAAATATCTTCCGTTCAAAACTGGAAACAAGCTTTCTGAGAAACTGCTCTGTGTTCTGTTAATTCATCTCACAGAGTTACATCTTTCCCTTCAAGTAGCCTTTCGCTAAGGCTGTTCTTGTGGAATTGGCAAAGGGATATTTGGAAGCCCATAGAGGGCTATGGAGAAAAAGCAAATATCTTCCGTTCAAAACTCGAAAGAAGCTTTCTGAGAAACTGCTCTGTGTTCTGTTAATTCATCTCACAGAGTTACATCTTTCCCTTCAAGAAGCCTTTCGCTAAGGCTGTTCTTGTGGAATTGGCAAAGGGATATTTGGAAGCCCATAGAGGGCTACGGAGAAAAAGCAAATATCTTTCGTTCAAAACACGAAAGAAGCTTTCTGAGAAACTGCTCTGTGTTCTGTTAATTCATCTCACAGAGTTACATCTTTCCCTTCAAGAAGCCTTTCGCTAAGTCTGTTCTTGTGGAATTGGCAAAGGGATATTTGGAAGCCCATAGAGGGCTATGGTGAAAAAGGAAATATCTTCCGTTCAAAACTCGAAAGAAGCTTTCTGAGAAACTGCTCTCTGTTCTGTTAATTCATCTCCCAGAGTTACATCTTCCCCTTCAAGAAGCCTTTCGCTAAGGCTGTTCTTGTGGAATTGGCAAAGGGATATTTGGAAGCCCATAGAGGGCTATTTTGAAAAAGGAAATATCTTCCGTTCAAAACTGGAAAGAAGCTTTCTGAGAAACTGCTCTGTGTTCTGTTAATTCATCTCACAGAGTTACATCTTTCCCTTCAAGAAGCCTTTCGCTAAGGCTGTTCTTGTGGAATTGGCAAAGGGATATTTGGAAGCCCATAGAGGGCTATGGTGAAAAAGGAAATATCTTCCGTTCAAAACTCGAAAGAAGCTTTCTGAGAAACTGCTCTCTGTTCTGTTAATTCATCTCCCAGAGTTACATCTTCCCCTTCAAGAAGCCTTTCGCTAAGGCTCTTCTTGTGGAATTGGCAAAGGGATATTTGGAAGCCCATAGAGGGCTATTTTGAAAAAGGAAATATCTTCCGTTCAAAACTGGAAAGAAGCTTTCTGAGAAACTGCTCTGTGTTCTGTTAATTCATCTCACAGAGTTACATCTTTCCCTTCAAGAAGCCTTTCGCTAAGGCTGTTCTTGTGGAATTGGCAAAGGGGTATTTGGAAGCCCATAGAGGGCTACGTAGAAAAAGCAAATATCTTCCGTTCAAAACTGGAAAGAAGCTTTCTGAGAAACTGCTCTGTGTTCTGTTAATTCATCTCACAGAGTTACATCTTTCCCTTCAAGAAGCCTTTCGCTAAGGCTGTTCTTGTGGAATTCGCAAAGGGATATTTGGAAGCCCATAGAGGGCTATGGAGAAAAAGGAAATATCTTCCGTTCAAAACTGGAAACAAGCTTTCTGAGAAACTGCTCTGTGTTCTGTTAATTCATCTCCCAGAGTTACATCTTTCCCTTCAAGAAGCCTTTCGCTAAGGCTGTTCTTGTGGAATTGGCAAAGGGATATTTGGAAGCCCATAGAGGGCTATGGAGAAAAAGGAAATATCTTCCGTTCAAAACTGGAAACAAGGTTTCTGAGAAACTCCTCTGTGTTCTGTTAATTCATCTCACAGAGTTACATCTTTCTTTTCAAGTAGCCTTTCGCTAAGGCTGTTCTTGTGGAATTGGCAAAGGGATATTTGGAAGCCCATAGAGGGCTAAGGAGAAAAAGCACATATCTTCCGTTCAAAACTGGAAAGAAGCTTTCTGAGAAACTGCTCTGTGTTCTGTTAATTCATCTCACAGAGTTACATCTTTCCCTTCAAGAAGCCTTTCGCTAAGGCTGTTCTTGTGGAATTGGCAAAGGGATATTTGGAAGCCCATAGAGGGCTATGGAGAAAAAGCAAATATCTTCCGTTCAAAACTCGAAAGAAGCTTTCTGAGAAACTGCTCTGTGTTCTGTTAATTCATCTCACAGAGTTACATCTTTCCCTTCAAGAAGCCTTTCGCTAAGGCTGTTCTTCTGGAATTGGCAAAGGGATATTTGGAAGCCCATAGAGGGCTATGGTGAAAAAGGAAATATCTTCCGTTCAAAACTCGAAAGAAGCTTTCTGAGAAACTGCTCAGTGTTCTGTTAATTCATCTACCAGAGTTACATCTTTCCCTTCAAGAAGCCTTTCGCTAAGTCTGTTCTTGTAGAATTGGCAAAGGGATATTTGGAAGCCCATAGAGGGCTATTTTGAAAAAGAAAATATCTTCCGTTCAAAACTGGAAACAAGCTTTCTGAGAAACTGCTCTGTGTTCTGTTAATTCATCTCACAGAGTTACATCTTTCCCTTCAAGAAGCCTTTCGCTAAGGCTGTTCTTGTGGAATTGGCAAAGGGATATTTGGAAGCCCATAGAGGGCTATGGGCAAAAAGGAAATATCTTCCGTTCAAAACTGGAAAGAAGCTTTCTGAGAAACTGCTCTGTGTTTTGTTAATTCATCTCCCAGAGTTACATCTTTCCCTTCAAGAAGCCTTTCGCTAAGGCTGTTCTTGTGGAATTGGCAAAGGGATATTTGGAAGCCCATAGAGGGCTACGGAGAAAAAGCAAATATCTTCCGTTCAAAACACGAAAGAAGCTTTCTGAGAAACTGCTCTGTGTTCTGTTAATTCATCTCACAGTGTTACATCTTTCCCTTCAAGAAGCCTTTCGCTAAGGCTGTTCTTGTGGAATTGGCAAAGGGATATTTGGAAGCCCATAGAGGTCTATGGTGAAAAAGGAAGTATCTTCCGTTCAAAACTCGAAAGAAGCTTTCTGAGAAACTGCTCTCTGTTCTGTTAATTCATCTCCCAGAGTTACATCTTTCCCTTCAAGAAGCCTTTCGCTAAGGCTGTTCTTGTGGAATTGGCAAAGGGATATTTGGAAGCCCATAGAGGGCTATGGAGAAAAAGCAAATATCTTCCGTTCAAAACTGGAAAGAAGCTTTCTGAGAAACTGCTCTGTGTTCTGTTAATTCATCTCACAGAGTTACATCTTTCCCTTCAAGAAGCCTTTCGCTAAGGCTGTTCTTGTGGAATTGGCAAAGGGATATTTGGAAGCCCATAGAGGGCTATGGTGAAAAAGGAAATATCTTCCGTTCAAAACTGGAAACAAGCTTTCTGAGAAACTGCTCAGTGTTCTGTTAATTCATCTCACAGAGTTACATCTTTCCCTTCAAGTAGCCTTTCGCTAAGGCTGTTCTTGTGGAATTGGCAAAGGGATATTTGGAAGCCCATAGAGGGCTATGGAGAAAAAGCCAATATCTTCCGTTCAAAACTGGAAAGAAGCTTTCTGAGAAACTGCTCTGTGTTCTGTTAATTCATCTCACAGAGTTACATCTTTCCCTTCAAGAAGCCTTGCGCTAAGGCTGTTCTTGTGGAATTGGCAAAGGGATATTTGGAAGCCCATAGAGGGCTATGGTAAAAAAGGAAATATCTTCCGTTCAAAACTCGAAAGAAGCTTTCTGAGAAACTGCTCTGTGTTCTGTTAATTCATCTCACAGAGTTACATCTTTCCCTTCAAGAAGCCTTTCGCTAAGTCTGTTCTTGTGGAATTGGCAAAGGGATATTTGGAAGCCCATAGAGGGCTATGGAGAAAAAGCAAATATCTTTCCTTCAAAACTGGAAACAAGCTTTCTGAGAAACTGCTCTGTGTTCTGTTAATTCATCTCACAGAGTTACATCTTTCCCTTCAAGAAGCCTTTCGCTAAGGCTGTGCTTGTGGAATTGGCAAAGGGATATTTGGAAGCCCATTGAGGGCTATGGAGAAAAAGAAAATATCTTCCGTTGAAAACTGGAAAGAAGCTTTCTGAGAAACTGCTCTGTGTTCTGTTAATTCATCTCACAGAGTTACATCTTTCCCTTCAAGAAGCCTTTCGCTAAGGCTGTTCTTGTGGAATTGGCAAAGGGATGTTTGGAAGCCCATAGAGGGCTATGGTGAAAAAGGAAATATCTTCCGTTCAAAACTCGAAAGAAGCTTTCTGAGAAACTGCTCTGTGTTCTGTTAATTCATCTCACAGAGTTACATCTTTTCCTTCAAGAAGCCTTTCGCTGAGGCTGTTCTTGTGGAATTGGAAAAGGGATATTTGGAAGCCCATAGAGGGCTATGGGCAAAAAGGAAATATCTTCCGTTCAATACTGGAAAGAAGCTTTCTGAGAAACTGCTCTGTGTTCTCTTAATTCATCTCACAGAGTTACATCTTTCCCTTCAAGAAGCCTTTCGCTAAGGCTGTTCTTGTGGAATTTCAAAGGGATATTTGGAAACCCATAGAGGGCTATGGAGAAAAAGCAAATATCTTCAGTTCAAAACTGGAAAGAAGTTTTGTGAAACTGCTCTGTGTTCTGTTAATTCATCTCACAGAGTTACATCTTTCCCTTCAAGAAGCCTTTCGCTAAGGCAGTTCTTGTGGAATTGGCAAAGGGATATTTGGAAGCCCATAGAGGGCTATCGTGTAAAAGGAAATATCTTCCGTTCAAAACTGGAAAGAAGCTTTCTGAGAAACTGCTCTGTGTTCTGTTAATTCATCTCACAGAGTTACATCTTTCCCTTCAAGAAGCCTTTCGCTAAGGCTGTTCTTGTGGAATTGGCAAAGGGATATTTGGAAGCCCATAGAGGGCTATGGTGAAAAAGGAAATATCTTCCGTTCAAAACTCGAAAGAAGCTTTCTGAGAAACTGCTCTGTGTTCTGTTAATTCATCTCACAGAGTTACATCTTTCCCTTCAAGAAGCCTTTCGCTAAGGCTGTTCTTGTGGAATTGGCAAAGGGATATTTGGAAGCCCATAGAGGGCTATGGTGAAAAAGGAAATATCTTCCGTTCAAAACTGGAAAGAAGCTTTCTGAGAAACTGCTCTGTGTTCTGTTAATTCATCTCCCAGAGTTACATCTTTCCCTTCAAGAAGCCTTTCGCTAAGGCTGTTCTTGTGGAATTGCCAAAGGGATATTTGGAAGCCCTTAGAGGGCTATGGAGAAAGAAGAAATCTCTTCCGTTCAAAACTGGAAAGAAGCTTTCTGAGAAACTGCTCTGTGTTCTGTTAATTCATCTCACAGAGTTACATCTTTCCCTTCAAGAAGCCTTTCGCTAAAGCTGTGCTTGTGGTATTGGCAAAAGGATATTTGGAAGCCCATGGAGTGCTATGGAGAAAAAGAAAATATCTTCCGTTCAAAACTGGAAAGAAGCTTTCTGAGAAACTGCTCTGTGTTCTGTTAATTCATCTCACAAAGTTACATCTTTCCCTTCAAGAAGCCTTTCGCTAAGGCTGTTCTTGTGGAATTGGCAAAGGGATATTTGGAAGCCCATAGAGGGCTATTTTGAAAAAGAAAATATCTTCCGTTCAAAACTGGAAACAAGCTTTCTGAGAAACTGCTCTGTGTTCTCTTAATTCATCTCACAGAGTTACATCTTTCCCTTCAAGAAGCCTTTCGCTAAGGCTGTTCTTGTGGAATTGGCAAAGGGATATTTGGAAGCCCATAGAGGGCTATGGGCAAAAAGGAAATATCTTCCGTTCAAAACTGGAAAGAAGCTTTCTGAGAAACTGCTCTGTGTTTTGTTAATTCATCTCCCAGAGTTACATCTTTCCCTTCAAGAAGCCTTTCGCTAAGGCTGTTCTTGTGGAATTGGCAAAGGGATATTTGGAAGCCCATAGAGGGCTATGGAGAAAATGTAAATATCTTCCGTTCAAAACTCGAAAGAAGCTTTCTGAGAGACTGCTCTGTGTTCTGTTAATTCATCTCACAGAGATACATCTTTCCCTTCAAGAAGTCTTTCGCTAAGGCTGTTCTTGTGGAATTGGCAAAGGGATATTTGGAAGCCCATAGAGGGCTACGGAGAAAAAGCAAATATCTTCCGTTCAAAACACGAAAGAAGCTTTCTGAGAAACTGCTCTGTGTTCTGCTAATTCATCTCACAGTGTTACATCTTTCCCTTCAAGAAGCCTTTCGCTAAGGCTGTTCTTGTGGAATTGGCAAAGGGATATTTGGAAGCCCATAGAGGTCTATGGTGAAAAAGGAAGTATCTTCCGTTCAAAACTCGAAAGAAGCTTTCTGAGAAACTGCTCTCTGTTCTGTTAATTCATCTCCCAGAGTTACATCTTTCCCTTCAAGAAGCCTTTCGCTAAGGCTGTTCTTGTGGAATTGGCAAAGGGATATTTGGAAGCCCATAGAGGGCTATGGAGAAAAAGCAAATATCTTCCGTTCAAAACTGGAAAGAAGCTTTCTGAGAAACTGCTCTGTGTTCTGTTAATTCATCTCACAGAGTTACATCTTTCCCTTCAAGAAGCCTTTCGCTAAGGCTGTTCTTGTGGAATTGGCAAAGGGATATTTGGAAGCCCATAGAGGGCTATGGTGAAAAAGGAAATATCTTCCGTTCAAAACTGGAAACAAGCTTTCTGAGAAACTGCTCAGTGTTCTGTTAATTCATCTCACAGAGTTACATCTTTCCCTTCAAGTAGCCTTTCGCTAAGGCTGTTCTTGTGGAATTGGCAAAGGGATATTTGGAAGCCCATAGAGGGCTATGGAGAAAAAGCCAATATCTTCCGTTCAAAACTGGAAAGAAGCTTTCTGAGAAACTGCTCTGTGTTCTGTTAATTCATCTCACAGAGTTACATCTTTCCCTTCAAGAAGCCTTGCGCTAAGGCTGTTCTTGTGGAATTGGCAAAGGGATATTTGGAAGCCCATAGAGGGCTATGGTAAAAAAGGAAATATCTTCCGTTCAAAACTCGAAAGAAGCTTTCTGAGAAACTGCTCTGTGTTCTGTTAATTCATCTCACAGAGTTACATCTTTCCCTTCAAGAAGCCTTTCGCTAAGTCTGTTCTTGTGGAATTGGCAAAGGGATATTTGGAAGCCCATAGAGGGCTATGGAGAAAAAGCAAATATCTTTCCTTCAAAACTGGAAACAAGCTTTCTGAGAAACTGCTCTGTGTTCTGTTAATTCATCTCACAGAGTTACATCTTTCCCTTCAAGAAGCCTTTCGCTAAGGCTGTGCTTGTGGAATTGGCAAAGGGATATTTGGAAGCCCATTGAGGGCTATGGAGAAAAAGAAAATATCTTCCGTTGAAAACTGGAAAGAAGCTTTCTGAGAAACTGCTCTGTGTTCCGTTAATTCATCTCACAGAGTTACATCTTTCCCTTCAAGAAGCCTTTCGCTAAGGCTGTTCTTGTGGAATTGGCAAAGGGATGTTTGGAAGCCCATAGAGGGCTATGGTGAAAAAGGAAATATCTTCCATTCAAAACTCGAAAGAAGCTTTCTGAGAAACTGCTCTGTGTTCTGTTAATTCATCTCACAGAGTTACATCTTTTCCTTCAAGAAGCCTTTCGCTGAGGCTGTTCTTGTGGAATTGGAAAAGGGATATTTGGAAGCCCATAGAGGGCTATGGGCAAAAAGGAAATATCTTCCGTTCAATACTGGAAAGAAGCTTTCTGAGAAACTGCTCTGTGTTCTCTTAATTCATCTCACAGAGTTACATCTTTCCCTTCAAGAAGCCTTTCGCTAAGGCTGTTCTTGTGGAATTTCAAAGGGATATTTGGAAACCCATAGAGGGCTATGGAGAAAAAGCAAATATCTTCAGTTCAAAACTGGAAAGAAGTTTTGTGAAACTGCTCTGTGTTCTGTTAATTCATCTCACAGAGTTACATCTTTCCCTTCAAGAAGCCTTTCGCTAAGGCAGTTCTTGTGGAATTGGCAAAGGGATATTTGGAAGCCCATAGAGGGCTATCGTGTAAAAGGAAATATCTTCCGTTCAAAACTCGAAAGAAGCTTTCTGAGAAACTGCTCTGTGTTCTGTTAATTCATCTCCCAGAGTTACATCTCTCCCTTCAAGAAGCCTTTCGCTAAGGCTGTTCTTGTGGAATTGGCAAAGGGATATTTGGAAGCCCATAGAGGGCTATGGAGAAAAAGCAATTATCTTCCGTTCAAAACTCGAAAGAAGCTTTCTGAGAAACTGCTCTGTGTTCTGTTAATTCATCTCCCAGAGTTACATCTCTCCCTTCAAGAAGCCTTTCGCTAAGGCTGTTCTTGTGGAATTGGCAAAGATATATTTGGAAGCCCATAGAGGGCTATTTTGAAAAAGGAAATATCTTCCGTTCAAAACTGGAAACAAGCTTTCTGAGAAACTGCTCTGTGTTCTGTTAATTCATCTCACAGAGTTACATGTTTCCCTTCAAGTAGCCGTTCGCTAAGGCTGTTCTTGTGGAATTGGCAAAGGGATATTTGGAAGCCCATAGAGGGCTATGGAGAAAAAGCAAATATCTTCCGTTCAAAACTCGAAAGAAGCTTTCTGAGAAACTGCTCTGTGTTCTGTTAATTCATCTCAGAGAGTTACATCTTTCCCTTCAAGAAGCCTTTCGCTAAGGCTGTTCTTGTGGAATTGGCAAATGGATATTTGGAAGCCCATAGAGGACTACGGAGAAAAAGCAAATATCTTCCGTTCAAAACACGAAAGAAGCTTTCTGAGAAACTGCTCTGTGTTCTGTTAATTCATCTCACAGAGTTACATCTTTCCCTTCAAGAAGCCTTTCGCTAAGGCTGTTCTTGTGGAATTGGCAAAGGGATATTTGGAAGCCCATAGAGGGCTATGGTGAAAAAGGAAATATCTTCCGTTCAAAACTCGAAAGAAGCTTTCTGAGAAACTGCTCTCTGTTCTGTTAATTCATCTCCCAGATTACATCTTTCCCTTCAAGAAGCCTTTCGCTAAGGCTGTTCTTGTGGAATTGTCAAAGGGATATTTGGAAACCCATAGAGGGCTATTTTGAAAAAGGAAATATCTTCCGTTCAAAACTGGAAAGAAGCTTTCTGAGAAACTGCTCTGTGTTCTGTTAATTCATCTCACAGAGTTACATCTTTCCCTTCAAGAAGCCTTTCGTTAAGGCTGTTCTTGTGGAATTGGCAAAGGGATATTTGGAAGCCCATAGAGGGCTATTTTGAAAAAGGAAATATCTTCCGTTCAAAACTGGAAAGAAGCTTTCTGAGAAACTACTCTCTGTTCTGTTAATTCATCTCAGAGAGTTACATCTTTCCCTTCAAGAAGCCTTTCGCTAAGGCTGTTCTTGTGGAATTGGCAAAGGGATATTTGGAAGCCCATAGAGGGCTATGGTGAAAAAGGAAATATCTTCCGTTCAAAACTGGAAAGAAGCTTTCTGAGAAATTGCTCTGTGTTTTGTTAATTCATCTCCCAGAATTACATCTTTCCATTCAAGAAGCCTTTCGCTAAGGCTGTTCTTGTGGAATTGGCAAAGGGATATTTGGAAGCCCATAGAGGGCTATGGAGAAAAAGTAAATATCTTCCTTTCAAAACTCGAAAGAAGCTTTCTAAGAGACTGCTCTGTGTTCTGTTAATTCATCTCACAGAGTTACATCTTTCCCTTAAAGAAGCCTTTCGCTAAGGCTGTTCTTGTGGAATTGGCAAAGGGATATTTGGAAGCCCATAGAGGGCTACGGAGAAAAAGCAAATATCTTCCGTTCAAAACACGAAAGAAGCTTTCTGAGAAACTGCTCTGTGTTCTGTTAATTCATCTCACAGAGTTACATCTTTCCCTTCAAGAAGCCTTTCGCTAAGGCTGTTCTTGTGGAATTGGCAAAGGGATATTTGGAAGCCCATAGAGGGCTACAGAGAAAAAGCAAATATCTTCCGTTCAAAACACGAAAGAAGCTTTCTGAGAAACTGCTCTGTGTTCTGTTAATTCATCTCACAGAGTTACATCTTTCCCTTCAAGAAGCCTTTCGTTAAGGCTGTTCTTGTGGAATTGGCAAAGGGATATTTGGAAGCCCATAGAGGGCTATGGTGAAAAATGAAATATCTTCCGTTCAAAACTAGAAAGAAGCTTTCTGAGAAACTGCTCTCTGTTCTGTTAATTCATCTCCCAGAGTTACATCTTTCCCTTCAAGAAGCCTTTCGCTAAGGCTGTTCTTGTGGAATTGGCAAAGGGATATTTGGAAGCCCATAAAGGGCTATGGAGAAAAAGCAAATATCTTCCGTTCAAAACTGGAAAGAAGCTTTCTGAGAAACTGCTCTGTGTTCTGTTAATTCATCTCACAGAGTTATATCTTTCCCTTCAAGAAGCCTTTCGCTAAGTCTGTTCTTGTGGAATTGGCAAAGGGATATTTGGAAGCCCATAGAGGGCTATGGTGAAAAAGGAAATATCTTCCGTCCAATCTCGAAAGAAGCTTTCTGAGAAACTGCTCTGTGTTCTGTTAATTCATCTCACAGAGTTACATCTTTCCCTTCAAGAAGCCTTTCGCTAAGGCTGTTCTTGTGGAATTGGCAAAGGGATATTTGGAAGCCCATAGAGGGCTATTTTGAAAAAGGAAATATCTTCCGTTCAAAACTGGAAAGAAGCTTTCTGAGAAACTGTTCTGTGTTCTGTTAATTCATCTCACAGAGTTACATCTTTCCCTTCAAGAAGCCTTTCGCTAAGTCTGTTCTTGTGGAATTGGCAAAGGGATATTTGGAAGCACATAGAGGGCTATGGTGAAAAAGGAAATATCTTCCGTTCAAAACTGGAAAGAAGCTTTCTGAGAAACTACTCTCTGTTCTGTTAATTCATCTCACAGAGTTACATCTTTTCCTTCAAGAAGCCTTTCGCTAAGGCTGTTCTTGTGGAATTGGCAAAGGGATATTTGGAAGCCCATTGAGGGCTATGGAGAAAAAGAAAATATCTTCCGTTGAAAACTGGAAAGAAGCTTTCTGAGAAACTGCTCTGTGTTCTGTTAATTCATCTCACAGAGTTACATCTTTCCCTTCAAGAAGCCTTTCGCTAAGGCTGTTCTTGTGGAATTGGCAAAGGGATGTTTGGAAGCCCATAGAGGGCTATGGTGAAAAAGGAAATATCTTCCGTTCAAAACTCGAAAGAAGCTTTCTGAGAAACTGCTCTGTGTTCTGTTAATTCATCTCACAGAGTTACATCTTTTCCTTCAAGAAGCCTTTCGCTGAGGCTGTTCTTGTGGAATTGGAAAAGGGATATTTGGAAGCCCATAGAGGGCTATGGGCAAAAAGGAAATATCTTCCGTTCAATACTGGAAAGAAGCTTTCTGAGAAACTGCTCTGTGTTCTCTTAATTCATCTCACAGAGTTACATCTTTCCCTTCAAGAAGCCTTTCGCTAAGGCTGTTCTTGTGGAATTTCAAAGGGATATTTGGAAACCCATAGAGGGCTATGGAGAAAAAGCAAATATCTTCAGTTCAAAACTGGAAAGAAGTTTTGTGAAACTGCTCTGTGTTCTGTTAATTCATCTCACAGAGTTACATCTTTCCCTTCAAGAAGCCTTTCGCTAAGGCAGTTCTTGTGGAATTGGCAAAGGGATATTTGGAAGCCCATAGAGGGCTATCGTGTAAAAGGAAATATCTTCCGTTCAAAACTGGAAAGAAGCTTTCTGAGAAACTGCTCTGTGTTCTGTTAATTCATCTCACAGAGTTACATCTTTCCCTTCAAGAAGCCTTTCGCTAAGGCTGTTCTTGTGGAATTGGCAAAGGGATATTTGGAAGCCCATAGAGGGCTATGGTGAAAAAGGAAATATCTTCCGTTCAAAACTCGAAAGAAGCTTTCTGAGAAACTGCTCTGTGTTCTGTTAATTCATCTCACAGAGTTACATCTTTCCCTTCAAGAAGCCTTTCGCTAAGGCTGTTCTTGTGGAATTGGCAAAGGGATATTTGGAAGCCCATAGAGGGCTATGGTGAAAAAGGAAATATCTTCCGTTCAAAACTGGAAAGAAGCTTTCTGAGAAACTGCTCTGTGTTCTGTTAATTCATCTCCCAGAGTTACATCTTTCCCTTCAAGAAGCCTTTCGCTAAGGCTGTTCTTGTGGAATTGCCAAAGGGATATTTGGAAGCCCTTAGAGGGCTATGGAGAAAGAAGAAATCTCTTCCGTTCAAAACTGGAAAGAAGCTTTCTGAGAAACTGCTCTGTGTTCTGTTAATTCATCTCACAGAGTTACATCTTTCCCTTCAAGAAGCCTTTCGCTAAAGCTGTGCTTGTGGTATTGGCAAAAGGATATTTGGAAGCCCATGGAGGGCTATGGAGAAAAAGAAAATATCTTCCGTTCAAAACTGGAAAGAAGCTTTCTGAGAAACTGCTCTGTGTTCTGTTAATTCATCTCACAAAGTTACATCTTTCCCTTCAAGAAGCCTTTCGCTAAGGCTGTTCTTGTGGAATTGTCAAAGGGATATTTGGAAGCCCATAGAGGGCTATGGTGAAAAAGGAAATATCTTCCGTTCAAAACTGGAAACAAGCTTTCTGAGAAACTGCTCTGTGTTCTGTTAATTCATCTCACAGAGTTACATCTTTCCCTTCAAGTAGCCTTTCGCTAAGGCTGTTCTTGTGGAATTGGCAAAGGGATATTTGGAAGCCCCTAGAGGGCTATGGAGAAAAAGCAAATATCTTCCGTTCAAAACTCGAAAGAAGCTTTCTGAGAAACTGCTCTGTGTTCTGTTAATTCATCTCACAGAGTTACATCTTTCCCTTCAAGAAGCCTTTCGCTAAGGCTGTTCTTGTGGAATTGGCAAAGGGATATTTGGAAGCCCATAGAGGGCTATGGTGAAAAAGGAAATATCTTCCGTTCAAAACTCGAAAGAAGCTTTCTGAGAAACTGCTCTGTGTTCTGTTAATTCATCTCCCAGAGTTACATCTCTCCCTTCAAGAAGCCTTTCGCTAAGGCTGTTCTTGTGGAATTGGCAAAGGGATATTTGGAAGCCCATAGAGGGCTATGGAGAAAAAGCAAATATCTTCCGTTCAAAACTGGAAAGAAGCTTTCTGAGAAACTGCTCTGTGTTCTGTTAATTCATCTCACAGAGTTACATCTTTCCCTTCAAGAAGCCTTTCGCTAAGGCTGTTCTTGTGGAATTGGCAAAGGGATATTTGGAAGCCCATAGAGTGCTATGGTGAAAAAGGAAATATCTTCCGTTCAAAACTCGAAAGAAGCTTTCTGAGAAACTGCTCTGTGTTCTGTTAATTCATCTCCCAGAGTTACATCTCTCCCTTCAAGAAGCCTTTCGCTAAGGCTGTTCTTGTGGAATTGGCAAAGATATATTTGGAAGCCCATAGAGGGCTATTTTGAAAAAGGAAATATCTTCCGTTCAAAACTGGAAACAAGCTTTCTGAGAAACTGCTCTGTGTTCTGTTAATTCATCTCACAGAGTTACATGTTTCCCTTCAAGTAGCCGTTCGCTAAGGCTGTTCTTGTGGAATTGGCAAAGGGATATTTGGAAGCCCATAGAGGGCTATGGAGAAAAAGCAAATATCTTCCGTTCAAAACTCGAAAGAAGCTTTCTGAGAAACTGCTCTGTGTTCTGTTAATTCATCTCAGAGAGTTACATCTTTCCCTTCAAGAAGCCTTTCGCTAAGGCTGTTCTTGTGGAATTGGCAAAGGGATATTTGGAAGCCCATAGAGGGCTACGGAGAAAAAGCAAATATCTTCCGTTCAAAACACGAAAGAAGCTTTCTGAGAAACTGCTCTGTGTTCTGTTAATTCATCTCACAGAGTTACATCTTTCCCTTCAAGAAGCCTTTCGCTAAGGCTGTTCTTGTGGAATTGGCAAAGGGATATTTGGAAGCCCATAGAGGGCTATGGTGAAAAAGGAAATATCTTCCGTTCAAAACTCGAAAGAAGCTTTCTGAGAAACTGCTCTCTGTTCTGTTAATTCATCTCCCAGATTACATCTTTCCCTTCAAGAAGCCTTTCGCTAAGGCTGTTCTTGTGGAATTGTCAAAGGGATATTTGGAAACCCATAGAGGGCTATTTTGAAAAAGGAAATATCTTCCGTTCAAAACTGGAAAGAAGCTTTCTAAGAAACTGCTCTGTGTTCTGTTAATTCATCTCACAGAGTTACATCTTTCCCTTCAAGAAGCCTTTCGTTAAGGCTGTTCTTGTGGAATTGGCAAAGGGATATTTGGAAGCCCATAGAGGGCTATTTTGAAAAAGGAAATATCTTCCGTTCAAAACTGGAAAGAAGCTTTCTGAGAAACTACTCTCTGTTCTGTTAATTCATCTCAGAGAGTTACATCTTTCCCTTCAAGAAGCCTTTCGCTAAGGCTGTTCTTGTGGAATTGGCAAAGGGATATTTGGAAGCCCATAGAGGGCTATGGTGAAAAAGGAAATATCTTCCGTTCAAAACTGGAAAGAAGCTTTCTGAGAAATTGCTCTGTGTTTTGTTAATTCATCTCCCACAATTACATCTTTCCATTCAAGAAGCCTTTCGCTAAGGCTGTTCTTGTGGAATTGGCAAAGGGATATTTGGAAGCCCATAGAGGGCTATGGAGAAAAAGTAAATATCTTCCTTTCAAAACTCGAAAGAAGCTTTCTAAGAGACTGCTCTGTGTTCTGTTAATTCATCTCACAGAGTTACATCTTTCCCTTAAAGAAGCCTTTCGCTAAGGCTGTTCTTGTGGAATTGGCAAAGGGATATTTGGAAGCCCATAGAGGGCTACGGAGAAAAAGCAAATATCTTCCGTTCAAAACACGAAAGAAGCTTTCTGAGAAACTGCTCTGTGTTCTGTTAATTCATCTCACAGAGTTACATCTTTCCCTTCAAGAAGCCTTTCGCTAAGGCTGTTCTTGTGGAATTGGCAAAGGGATATTTGGAAGCCCATAGAGGGCTACAGAGAAAAAGCAAATATCTTCCGTTCAAAACACGAAAGAAGCTTTCTGAGAAACTGCTCTGTGTTCTGTTAATTCATCTCACAGAGTTACATCTTTCCCTTCAAGAAGCCTTTCGTTAAGGCTGTTCTTGTGGAATTGGCAAAGGGATATTTGGAAGCCCATAGAGGGCTATGGTGAAAAATGAAATATCTTCCGTTCAAAACTAGAAAGAAGCTTTCTGAGAAACTGCTCTCTGTTCTGTTAATTCATCTCCCAGAGTTACATCTTTCCCTTCAAGAAGCCTTTCGCTAAGGCTGTTCTTGTGGAATTGGCAAAGGGATATTTGGAAGCCCATAAAGGGCTATGGAGAAAAAGCAAATATCTTCCGTTCAAAACTGGAAAGAAGCTTTCTGAGAAACTGCTCTGTGTTCTGTTAATTCATCTCACAGAGTTATATCTTTCCCTTCAAGAAGCCTTTCGCTAAGGCTGTTCTTGTGGAATTGGCAAAGGGATATTTGGAAGCCCATAGAGGGCTATGGAGAAAAAGGAAATATCTTCCGTTCAAAACTGGAAAGAAGCTTTCTGAGAAACTGCTCTGTATTCTGTTAATTCATCTCACAGAGTTACATCTTTCCCTTCAAGAAGCCTTTCGCTAAGGCTGTTCTTGTGGAATTGGCAAAGGGATATTTGGAAGCCCATAGAGTGCTATGGTGAAAAAGGAAATATCTTCCGTTCAAAACTCGAAAGAAGCTTTCTGAGAAACTGCTCTGTGTTCTGTTAATTCATCTCCCAGAGTTACATCTTTCCCTTCAAGAAGCCTTTCGCTAAGGCTGTTCTTGTGGAATTGGCAAAGGGGTATTTGGAAGCCCATTGAGGGCTATGGAGAAAAAGCAAATATCTTCCGTTCAAAATTCGAAAGAAGCTTTCTGAGAAACTGCTCTGAGTTCTGTTAATTCATCTCACAGAGTTACATCTTTCCCTTCAAGAAGCCTTTCGCTAAGGCTGTTCTTGTGGAATTGGCAAAGGGATATTTGGAAGCCCATAGAGGGCTATGGTGAAAAAGGAAATATCTTCCGTTCAAAACTGGAAACAAGCTTTCTGAGAAACTGCTCTGTGTTCTGTTAATTCATCTCACAGAGTTACATCTTTCCCTTCAAGTAGCCTTTCGCTAAGGCTGTTCTTGTGGAATTGGCAAAGGGATATTTGGAAGCCCATAGAGGGCTATGGAGAAAAAGCAAATATCTTCCGTTCAAAACTGGAAAGAAGCTTTCTGAGAAACTGCTCTGTGTTCCGTTAATTCATCTCACACAGTTACATCATTCCCTTCAAGAAGCCTTTCGCTAAGGCTGTTCTTGTGGAATTGGCAAAGGGATATTTGGAAGCCCATAGAGGGCTACGGAGAAAAAGCAAATATCTTCCGTTCAAAACTCGAAAGAAGCTTTCTGAGAAACTGCTCTGTGTTCTGTTAATTCATCTCACAGAGTTACATATTTCCCTTCAAGAAGCCTTTCGCTAAGGCTGTTCTTGTGGAATTGGCAAAGGGATATTTGGAAGCCCATAGAGGGCTATGGTGAAAAAGGAAATATCTTCCGTCCAATCTCGAAAGAAGCTTTCTGAGAAACTGCTCTGTGTTCTGTTAATTCATCTCACAGAGTTACATCTTTCCCTTCAAGAAGCCTTTCGCTAAGGCTGTTCTTCTGGAATTGGCAAAGGGATATTTGGAAGCCCATAGAGGGCTATTTTGAAAAAGGAAATATCTTCCGTTCAAAACTGGAAAGAAGCTTTCTGAGAAACTGCTCTGTGTTCTGTTAATTCATCTCACAGAGTTACATCTTTCCCTTCAAGAAGCCTTTCGCTAAGTCTGTTCTTGTGGAATTGGCAAAGGGATATTTGGAAGCACATAGAGGGCTATGGTGAAAAAGGAAATATCTTCCGTTCAAAACTGGAAAGAAGCTTTCTGAGAAACTACTCTCTGTTCTGTTAATTCATCTCACAGAGTTTCATCTTTTCCTTCAAGAAGCCTTTCGCTAAGGCTGTTCTTGTGGAATTGGCAAAGGGATATTTGGAAGCCCATAGAGGGCTATGGAGAAAAAGCAAATATCTTCCGTTCAAAACTGGAAACAAGCTTTCTGAGAAACTGCTCTGTGTTCTGTTAATTCATCTCACGGAGTTACATCTTTCCCTTCAAGTAGCCTTTCGCTAAGGCTGTTCTTGTGGAATTGGCACAGCGATATTTGGAAGCCCATAGAGGGCTATGGAGAAAAAGCAAATATCTTCCGTTCAAAACTGGAAAGAAGCTTTCTGAGAAACTGCTCTGTGTTCTGTTAATTCATCTCACAGAGTTACATCTTTCCCTTCAAGAAGCCTTTCGCTAAGGCTGTTCTTGTGGAATTGGCAAAGGGATATTTGGAAGCCCATAGAAGGCTATGGAGAAAAAGGAAATATCTTCCGTTCAAAACTGGAAAGAAGCTTTCTGAGAAACTGCTCTGTGTTCTGTTAATTCATCTCACAGAGTTACATCTTTCCCTTCAAGAAGCCTTTCGCTAAGGCTGTTCTTGTGGAATTGGCAAAGGGATATTTGGAAGCCCATAGAGTGCTATGGTGAAAAAGGAAATATCTTCCGTTCAAAACTCGAAAGAAGCTTTCTGAGAAACTGCTCTGTGTTCTGTTAATTCATCTCCCAGAGTTACATCTTTCCCTTCAAGAAGCCTTTCGCTAAGGCTGTTCTTGGGAATCGGCAAAGGGATATTTGGAAGCCCATAGAGGGCTATGGAGAAAAAGGAAATATCTTCCGTTCAAAACTGGAAACAAGCTTTCTGAGAAACTCCTCTGTGTTCTGTTAATTCATCTCACAGAATTACATCTTTCTTTTCAAGTAGCCTTTCGCTAAGGCTGTTCTTGTGGAATTGGCAAAGGGATATTTGGAAGCCCATAGAGGGCTATGGAGAAAAAGCACATATCTTCCGTTCAAAACTGGAAAGAAGCTTTCTGAGAAACTGCTCTGTGTTCTGTTAATTCATCTCACAGAGTTACATCTTTCCCTTCAAGAAGCCTTTCGCTAAGGCTGTTCTTGTGGAATTGGCAAAGGGATATTTGGAAGCCCATAGAGGGCTACGGAGAAAAAGCAAATATCTTCCGTTCAAAACTCGAAAGAAGCTTTCTGAGAAACTGCTCTGTGTTCTGTTAATTCATCTCACAGAGTTACATATTTCCCTTCAAGAAGCCTTTCGCTAAGGCTGTTCTTGTGGAATTGGCAAAGGGATATTTGGAAGCCCATAGAGGGCTATGGTGAAAAAGGAAATATCTTCCGTCCAATCTCGAAAGAAGCTTTCTGAGAAACTGCTCTGTGTTCTGTTAATTCATCTCACAGAGTTACATCTTTCCCTTCAAGAAGCCTTTCGCTAAGGCTGTTCTTGTGGAATTGGCAAAGGGATATTTGGAAGCCCATAGAGGGCTATTTTGAAAAAGGAAATATCTTCCGTTCAAAACTGGAAAGAAGCTTTCTGAGAAACTGTTCTGTGTTCTGTTAATTCATCTCACAGAGTTACATCTTTCCCTTCAAGAAGCCTTTCGCTAAGTCTGTTCTTGTGGAATTGGCAAAGGGATATTTGGAAGCACATAGAGGGCTATGGTGAAAAAGGAAATATCTTCCGTTCAAAACTGGAAAGAAGCTTTCTGAGAAACTACTCTCTGTTCTGTTAATTCATCTCACAGAGTTACATCTTTTCCTTCAAGAAGCCTTTCGCTAAGGCTGTTCTTGTGGAATTGGCAAAGGGATATTTGGAAGCCCATAGAGGGCTATGGAGAAAAAGCAAATATCTTCCGTTCAAAACTGGAAACAAGCTTTCTGAGAAACTGCTCTGTGTTCTGTTAATTCATCTCACGGAGTTACATCTTTCCCTTCAAGTAGCCTTTCGCTAAGGCTGTTCTTGTGGAATTGGCAAAGCGATATTTGGAAGCCCATAGAGGGCTATTTTGAAAAAGGAAATATCTTCCGTTCAAAACTGGAAAGAAGCTTTCTGAGAAACTGCTCTGTGTTCTGTTAATTCATCTCACAGAGTTACATCTTTCCCTTCAAGAAGCCTTTCGCTAAGGCTGTTCTTGTGGAATTGGCAAAGGGATATTTGGAAGCCCATAGAGGGCTATGGTGAAAAAGGAAATATCTTCCGTTCAAAACTGGAAAGAAGCTTTCTGAGAAACTACTCTCTGTTCTGTTAATTCATCTCACAGAGTTACATCTTTCCCTTCAAGAAGCCTTTCGCTAAGGCTGTTCTTGTGGAATTGGCAAAGGGATATTTGGAAGCCCATAGAGGGCTATGGTGAAAAAGGAAATATCTTCCGTTCAAAACTGGAAACAAGCTTTCTGAGAAACTGCTCTGTGTTCTGTTAATTCATCTCACGGAGTTACATCTTTTCCTTCAAGTAGCCTTTCGCTAAGGCTGTTCTTGTGGAATTGGCAAAGGGATATTTGGAAGCCCATAGAGGGCTATGGAGAAAAAGCAAATATCTTCCGTTCAAAACTGGAAAGAAGCTTTCTGAGAAACTGCTCTGTGTTCTGTTAATTCATCTCACAGAGTTACATCTTTCCCTTCAAGAAGCCTTTCGCTAAGGCTGTTCTTGTGGAATTGGCAAAGGGATATTTGGAAGCCCATAGAGTGCTATGGTGAAAAAGGAAATATCTTCCGTTCAAAACTCGAAAGAAGCTTTCTGAGAAACTGCTCTGTGTTCTGTTAATTCATCTCCCAGAGTTACATCTTTCCCTTCAAGAAGCCTTTCGCTAAGGCTGTTCTTGTGGAATTTGCAAAGGGATATTTGGAAGCCCATAGAGGGCTATGGAGAAAAAGCAAATATCTTCCGTTCAAAACTGGAAAGAAGCTTTCTGAGAAACTGCTCTGTGTTCTGTTAATTCATCTCACAGAGTTACATCTTTCCCTTCAAGAAGCCTTTCGCTAAGGCTGTTCTTGTGGAATTGGCAAAGGGATATTTGGAAGCCCATAGAGGGCTATGGTGAAAAAGGAAATATCTTCCGTTCAAAACTGGAAAGAAGCTTTCTGAGAAACTGCTCTGTGTTCTGTTAATTCATCTCACAGAGTTACATCTTTCCCTTCAAGTAGCCTTTCGCTAAGGCTCTTCTTGTGGAATTGGCAAAGGGATATTTGGAAACCCATAGAGGGCTATGGAGATAAAGCAAATATCTTCCGTTCAAAACTGGAAAGAAGCTTTCAGAGAAACTGCTCTGTGTTCTCCTAATTCATCTCACAGAGTTACATCTTTCCCTTCAAGAAGCCTTTCGCTAAGGCTGTTCTTGTGGAATTGGCAAAGGGATATTTGGAAGCCCATAGAGGGCTAAGGAGAAAAAGCAAATATCTTCCGTTCAAAACTCGAAAGAAGCTTTCCGAGAAACTGCTCTGTGTTCTGTTAATTCATCTCACAGAGTTACATCTTTCCCTTCAAGAAGCCTTTCGCTAAGGCTGTTCTTGTGGAATTGGCAAAGGGATATTTGGAAGCCCATAGAGGGCTAGGCTGAAAAAGGAAATATCTTCCGTTCAAAACTCGAAAGAAGCTTTCTGAGAAACTGCTCTGTGTTCTGTTAATTCATCTACCAGAGTTACATCTTTCCCTTCAAGAGGCCTTTCGCTAAGGCTGTTCTTGTGGAATTGGCAAAGGGATATTTGGAAGCCCATAGAGGGCTATTTTGAAAAAGGAAATATCTTCCGTTCAAAACTGGAAACAAGCTTTCTGAGAAACTGCTCTGTGTTCTGTTAATTCATCTCACAGAGTTACATCTTTCCCTTCAAGAAGCCTTTCGCGAAGGCTGTTCTTGTGGAATTGGCAAAGGGATATTTGGAAGCCCATAGAGGGCTATGGGCAAAAAGGAAATATCTTCCGTTCAAAACTCGAAAGAAGCTTTCTGAGAAACTGCTCTGTGTTTTGTTAATTCATCTCACAGAGTTACATCTTTCCCTTCAAGAAGCCTTTCGCTAAGGCTGTTCTTGTGGAATTGGCAAAGGGATATTTGGAAGCCCATAGAGGGCTATGGAGAAAAAGCAAATATCTTCCGTTCAAAACTCGAAAGAAGCTTTCTGAGAGACTGCTCTGTGTTCTGTTAATTCATCTCACAGAGTTACATCTTTCCCTTCAAGAAGCCTTTCGCTAAGGCTGTTCTTGTGGAATTGGCAAAGGGATATTTGGAAGCCCATAGAGGGTTATGGTGAAAAAGGAAATATCTTCCGTTCAAATCTGGAAACAAGCTTTCTGAGAAACTGCTCTGTGTTCTGTTAATTCATCTCACAGAGTTACATCTTTCCCTTCAAGTAGCCTTTCGCTAAGGCTGTTCTTGTGGAATTGGCAAAGGGATATTTGGAAGCCCATAGAGGGCTACGGAGAAAAAGCAAATATCTTCCGTTCAAAACTCGAAAGAAGCTTTCTGAGAAACTGCTCTGTGTTCTGTTAATTCATCTCACAGAGTTACATCTTTCCCTTCAAGAAGCCTTTCGCTAACGCTGTTCTTGTGGAATTGGCAAAGTGATATTTGGAAGCCCATAGAGGGCTACAGAGAAAAAGCAAATATCTTCCGTTCAAAACACGAAAGAAGCTTTCTGAGAAACTGCTCTGTGTGCTGTTAATTCATCTCACAGAGTTAAATCTTTCCCTTCAAGAAGCCTTTCGCTAAGGCTGTTCTTGTGGAATTGGCAAAGGGATATTTGGAAGCCCATACAGGGCTATGGTGAAAAAGGAAATATCTTCCGTTCAAAACTCGAAAGAAGCTTTCTGAGAAACTGCTCTCTGTTCTGTTAATTCATCTCCCAGAGTTACATCTTTCCCTTCAAGAAGCCTTTCGCTAAGGCTGTTCTTGTGGAATTGGCAAAGGGATATTTGGAAGCCCATAGAGGGCTATTTTGAAAAAGGAAATATCTTCCTTTCAAAACTGGAAAGAAGCTTTCCGAGAAACTGCTCTGTGTTCTGTTAATTCATCTCACAGAGTTACATCTTTCCCTTCAAGAAGCCTTTCGCTAAGGCTGTTCTTGTGGAATTGGCAAAGGGATATTTGGAAGCCCATAGAGGGCTATGGTGAAAAAGGAAATATCTTCCGTTCAAAACTGGAAACAAGCTGTCTGAGAAACTACTCCGTGTTCTGTTAATTCATCTCACAGAGTTACATCTTTCCCTTCAAGAAGCCTTTCGCTAAGGCTGTTCTTGTGGAATTGGCAAAGGGATATTTGGAAGCCCATAGAGGGCTACGGTGAAAAAGGAAATATCTTCCGTTCAAAACTGGAAAGAAGCTTTCTGAGAAACTGCTCTGTGTTCTGTTAATTCATCTCACAGAGTTACATCTGTCCCTTCAAGTAGCCTTTCGCTAAGGCTGTTCTTGTGGAATTGGCAAAGGGATATTTGGAAGCCCATAGAGGGCTATGGAGAAAAAGCAAATATCTTCCGTTCAAAACTGGAAACAAGCTTTCTGAGAAACTGCTCTGTGTTCTGTTAATTCATCTCACAGAGTTACATCTTTCCCTTCAAGAAGCCTTTCGCTAAGGCTGTTCTTGTGGAATTGGCAAAGGGATATTTGGAAGCCCATAGAGGGCTATGGAGAAAAAGGAAATATCTTCCGTTCAAAACTGGAAAGAAGCTTTCTGAGAAACTGCTCTGTGTTCTGTAAATTCATTTCACAGAGTTACATCTTTCCCTTCAAGAAGCCTTTCGCTAAGGCTGTTCTTGTGGAATTGGCAAAGGGATATTTGGAAGCCCACAGAGGGCTATGGTGAAAAAGGAAATATCTTCCGTTCAAAACTCGAAAGAAGCTTTCTGAGAAACTGCTCTGTGTTCTGTTAATTCATCTCCCAGAGTTACATCTTTCCCTTCAAGAAGCCTTTCGCTAAGGCTGTTCTTGTGGAATTGGCAAAGGGATATTTGGAAGCCCATAGAGGGCTATGGAGAAAAAGCAAATATCTTCCGTTCAAAACTGGAAAGAAGCTTTCTGAGAAACTGCTCTGTGTTCTGTTAATTCATCTCACAGAGTTACATCTTTCCCTTCAAGAAGCCTTTCGCTAAGGCTGTTCTTGTGGAATTGGCAAAGGGATATTTGGAAGCCCATAGAGGGCTATGGTGAAAAAGGAAATATCTTCCGTTGAAAACACGAAAGAAGCTTTCTGAGAAACTGCTCTGTGTTCTGTTAATTCATCTCACAGAGTTACATCTTTCCCTTCAAGAAGCCTTTCGCTAAGGTTGTTCTTGTGGAATTGGCAAAGGGATATTTGGAAGCCCATAGAGGGCTATGGGCAAAAAGGAAATATCTTCCGTTCAAAACTCGAAAGAAGCTTTCTGAGAAACTGCTCTGTGTTCTGTTAATTCATCTCCCAGAGTTACATCTTTCCCTTCAAGAAGCCTTTCGCTAAGGCTGTTCTTGTGGAATTGGCAAAGGGATATTTGGAAGCCCATAGAGGGCTATGGTGAAAAAGGAAATATCTTCCGTTCAAAACACGAAAGAAGCTTTCTGAGAAACTGCTCTGTGTTCTGTTAATTCATCTCACAGAGTTACATCTTTCCCTTCAAGAAGCCTTTCGCTAAGGCTGTTCTTGTGGAATTGGCAAAGGGATATTTGGAAGCCCTTAGAGGGCTATGGAGAAAAACCAAATATCTTCCGTTCAAAACTGGAAAGAAGCTTTCTGAGAAACTACTCTGTGTTCTATTAATTCATCTTACAGAGTTACATCTTTCCCTTCAAGAAGCCTTTCGCTAAGTCTGTTCTTGTGGAATTGGCAAAGGGATATTTGGAAGCCCATAGAGGGCTATGGTGAAAAAGGAAATATCTTCCGTTCAAAACTCGAAAGAAGCTTTCTGAGAAACTGCTCTGTGTTCTGTTTATTCATCTCACAGAGTTACATCTTTCCCTTCAAGAAGCCTTTCGCTAAGGCTGTTCTTGTGGAATTGGCAAAGGGATATTTGGAAGCCCATAGAGGGCTATGGAGAAAAAGCAAATATCTTTCCTTCAAAACTGGAAACAAGCTTTCTGAGAAACTGCTCTGTGTTCTGTTAATTCATCTCACAGAGTTACATCTTTCCCTTCAAGAAGCCTTTCGCTAAGGCTGTTCTTGTGGAATTGGCAAAGGGATATTTGGAATCCCATAGAGGGCTATGGAGAAAAAGAAAGTATCTTCCGTTGAAAACTGGAAAGAAGCTTTCTGAGAAACTGCTCTGTGTTCTGTTAATTCATCTCACAGAGTTACATCTTTCCCTTCAAGAAGCCTTTCGCTAAGGCTGTTCTTGTGGAATTGGCAAAGGGATGTTTGGAAGCCCTTAGAGGGCTATGGTGAAAAAGGAAATATCTTCCGTTCAAAACTCGAAAGAAGCTTTCTGAGAAACTGCTCTGTGTTCTGTTAATTCATCTCACAGAGTTACATCTTTTCCTTCAAGAAGCCTTTCGCTGAGGCTGTTCTTGTGGAATTGGAAAAGGGATATTTGGAAGCCCATAGAGGGCTATGGGCAAAAAGGAAATATCTTCCGTTCAATACTGGAAAGAAGCTTTCTGAGAAACTGCTCTGTGTTCTGTTAATTCATCTCACAGAGTTACATCTTTCCCTTCAAGAAGCCTTTCGCTAAGGCTGTTCTTGTGGAATTTCAAAGGGATATTTGGAAGCCCATAGAGGGCTATGGAGAAAAAGCAAATATCTTCCGTTCAAAACTGGAAAGAAGTTTTGTGAAACTGCTCTGTGTTCTGTTAATTCATCTCACAGAGTTACATCTTTCCCTTCAAGAAGCCTTTCGCTAAGGCTGTTCTTGTGGAATTGGCAAAGGGATATTTGGAAGCCCATAGAGGGCTATCGTGTAAAAGGAAATATCTTCCGTTCAAAACTGGAAAGAAGCTTTCTGAGAAACTGCTCTGTGTTCTGTTAATTCATCTCACAGAGTTACATCTTTCCCTTCAAGAAGCCTTTCGCTAAGGCTGTTCTTGTGGAATTGGCAAAGGGATATTTGGAAGCCCATAGAGGGCTATGGAGAAAAAGAAAATATCTTCCGTTCAAAACTGGAAAGAAGCTTTCTGAGAAACTGCTCTGTGTTCTGTTAATTCATCTCACAAAGTTACATCTTTCCCTTCAAGAAGCCTTTCGCTAAGGCTGTTCTTGTGGAATTGGCAAAGGGATATTTGGAAGCCCATAGAGGTCTATGGTGAAAAAGGAAATATCTTCCGTTCAAAACTGGAAAGAAGCTTTCTGAGAAACTGCTCTGTGTTCTGTTAATTCATCTCACAGAGTTACATCTTTCCCTTCAAGAAGCCTTTCGCTAAGGTTGTTCTTGTGGAATTGGCAAAGGGATATTTGGAAGCCCATAGAGGGCTATGGGCAAAAAGGAAATATCTTCCGTTCAAAACTCGAAAGATGCTTTCTGAGAAACTGCTCTGTGTTCTGTTAATTCATCTCCCAGAGTTACATCTTTCCCTTCAAGAAGCCTTTCGCTAAGGCTGTTCTTGTGGAATTGGCAAAGGGATATTTGGAAGTCATAGAGGGCTATGGTGAAAAAGGAAATATCTTCCGTTCAAAACACGAAAGAAGCTTTCTGAGAAACTGCTCTGTGTTCTGTTAATTCATCTCACAGAGTTACATCTTTCCCTTCAAGAAGCCTTTCGCTAAGGCTGTTCTTGTGGAATTGGCAAAGGGATATTTGGAAGCCCATAGAGGGCTATGGTGAAAAAGGAAATATCTTCCGTTCAAAAGTCGAAAGAAGCTTTCTGAGAAACTGCTCTGTGTTCTGTTAATTCATCTCACAGAGTTACATCTTTCCCTTCAAGAAGCCTTTCGCTAAGTCTGTTCTTGTGGAATTGGCAAAGGGATATTTGGAAGCACATAGAGGGCTATGGTGAAAAAGGAAATATCTTCCGTTCAAAACTGGAAAGAAGCTTTCTGAGAAACTACTCTCTGTTCTGTTAATTCATCTCACAGAGTTACATCTTTTCCTTCAAGAAGCCTTTCGCTAAGGCTGTTCTTGTGGAATTGGCAAAGGGATATTTGGAAGCCCATAGAGGGCTATGGAGAAAAAGCAAATATCTTCCGTTCAAAACTGGAAACAAGCTTTCTGAGAAACTGCTCTGTGTTCTGTTAATTCATCTCACGGAGTTACATCTTTCCCTTCAAGTAGCCTTTCGCTAAGGCTGTTCTTGTGGAATTGGCAAAGCGATATTTGGAAGCCCATAGAGGTCTATGGAGAAAAAGGAAATATCTTCCGTTCAAAACTGGAAAGAAGCTTTCTGAGAAACTGCTCTGTGTTCTGTTAATTCATCTCACAGAGTTACATCTTTCCCTTCAAGAAGCCTTTCGCTAAGGCTGTTCTTGTGGAATTGGCAAAGGGATATTTGGAAGCCCATAGAAGGCTATGGAGAAAAAGGAAATATCTTCCGTTCAAAACTGGAAAGAAGCTTTCTGAGAAACTGCTCTGTGTTCTGTTAATTCATCTCCCAGAGTTACATCTTTCCCTTCAAGAAGCCTTTCGCTAAGGCTGTTCTTGTGGAATTGGCAAAGGGATATTTGGAAGCCCATAGAGGGCTATGGAGAAAAAGGAAATATCTTCCGTTCAAAACTGGAAACAAGCTTTCTGAGAAACTCCTCTGTGTTCTGTTAATTCATCTCACAGAGTTACATCTTTCTTTTCAAGTAGCCTTTCGCTAAGGCTGTTCTTGTGGAATTGGCAAAGGGATATTTGGAAGCCCATAGAGGGCTATGGAGAAAAAGCACATATCTTCCGTTCAAAACTGGAAAGAAGCTTTCTGAGAAACTGCTCTGTGTTCTGTTAATTCATCTCACAGAGTTACATCTTTCCCTTCAAGAAGCCTTTCGCTAAGGCTGTTCTTGTGGAATTGGCAAAGGGATATTTGGAAGCCCATAGAGGGCTATGGAGAAAAACCAAATATCTTCCGTTCAAAACTCGAAAGAAGCTTTCTGAGAAACTGCTCTGTGTTCTGTTAATTCATCTCACAGAGTTACATCTTTCTTTTCAAGAAGCCTTTCGCTAAGGCTGTTCTTGTGGAATTGGCAAAGGGATATTTGGAAGCCCATAGAGGGCTATGGTGAAAAAGGAAATATCTTCCGTTCAAAACTCGAAAGAAGCTTTCTGAGAAACTGCTCAGTGTTCTGTTAATTCATCTACCAGAGTTACATCTTTCCCTTCAAGAAGCCTTTCGCTAAGTCTGTTCTTGCAGAATTGGCAAAGGGATATTTGGAAGCCCATAGAGGGCTATTTTGAAAAAGAAAATATCTTCCGTTCAAAACTGGAAACAAGCTTTCTGAGAAACTGCTCTGTGTTCTGTTAATTCATCTCACAGAGTTACATCTTTCCCTTCAAGAAGCCTTTCGCTAAGGCTGTTCTTGTGGAATTGGCAAAGGGATATTTGGAAGCCCATAGAGGGCTATGGAGAAAAAGTAAATATCTTCCGTTCAAAACTCGAAAGAAGCTTTCTGAGAGACTGCTCTGTGTTCTGTTAATTCATCTCACAGAGTTACATCTTTCCCTTCAAGAAGCCTTTCGCTAAGGCTGTTCTTGTGGAATTTCAAAGGGATATTTGGAAGCCCATAGAGGGCTATGGAGAAAAAGCAAATATCTTCCGTTCAAAACTGGAAAGAAGTTTTGTGAAACTGCTCTGTGTTCTGTTAATTCATCTCACAGAGTTACATCTTTCCCTTCAAGAAGCCTTTCGCTAAGGCTGTTCTTGTGGAATTGGCAAAGGGATATTTGGAAGCCCTTAGAGGGCTATCGTGTAAAAGGAAATATCTTCCGTTCAAAACTGGAAAGAAGCTTTCTGAGAAACTGCTCTGTGTTCTGTTAATTCATCTCACAGAGTTACATCTTTCCCTTCAAGAAGCCTTTCGCTAAGGCTGTTCTTGTGGAATTGGCAAAGGGATATTTTGAAGCCCATAGAGGGCTATGGAGAAAAAGAAAATATCTTCCGTTCAAAACTGGAAAGAAGCTTTCTGAGAAACTGCTCTGTGTTCTGTTAATTCATCTCACAAAGTTACATCTTTCCCTTCAAGAAGCCTTTCGCTAAGGCTGTTCTTGTGGAATTGGCAAAGGGATATTTGGAAGCCCATAGAGGGCTATGGTGAAAAAGGAAATATCTTCCGTTCAAAACTGGAAAGAAGCTTTCTGAGAAACTGCTCTGTGTTCTGTTAATTCATCTCACAGAGTTACATCTTTCCCTTCAAGAAGCCTTTCGCTAAGGTTGTTCTTGTGGAATTGGCAAAGGGATATTTGGAAGCCCATAGAGGGCTATGGGCAAAAAGGAAATATCTTCCGTTCAAAACTCGTAAGATGCTTTCTGAGAAACTGCTCTGTGTTCTGTTAATTCATCTCCCAGAGTTACATCTTTCCCTTCAAGAAGCCTTTCGCTAAGGCTGTTCTTGTGGAATTGGCAAAGGGATATTTGGAAGCCCATAGAGGGCTATGGTGAAAAAGGAAATATCTTCCATTCAAAACACGAAAGAAGCTTTCTGAGAAACTGCTCTGTGTTCTGTTAATTCATCTCACAGAGTTACATCTTTCCCTTCAAGAAGCCTTTCGCTAAGGCTGTTCTTGTGGAATTGGCAAAGGGATATTTGGAAGCCCATAGAGGGCTATGGTGAAAAAGGAAATATCTTCCGTTCAAAACTCGAAAGAAGCTTTCTGAGAAACTGCTCTGTGTTCTGTTAATTCATCTCACAGAGTTACATCTTTCCCTTCAAGAAGCCTTTCGCTAAGTCTGTTCTTGTGGAATTGGCAAAGGGATATTTGGAAGCACATAGAGGGCTATGGTGAAAAAGGAAATATCTTCCGTTCAAAACTGGAAAGAAGCTTTCTGAGAAACTACTCTCTGTTCTGTTAATTCATCTCACAGAGTTACATCTTTTCCTTCAAGAAGCCTTTCGCTAAGGCTGTTCTTGTGGAATTGGCAAAGGGATATTTGGAAGCCCATAGAGGGCTATGGAGAAAAAGCAAATATCTTCCGTTCAAAACTGGAAACAAGCTTTCTGAGAAACTGCTCTGTGTTCTGTTAATTCATCTCACGGAGTTACATCTTTCCCTTCAAGTAGCCTTTCGCTAAGGCTGTTCTTGTGGAATTGGCAAAGCGATATTTGGAAGCCCATAGAGGGCTATGGAGAAAAAGGAAATATCTTCCGTTCAAAACTGGAAAGAAGCTTTCTGAGAAACTGCTCTGTGTTCTGTTAATTCATCTCACAGAGTTACATCTTTCCCTTCAAGAAGCCTTTCGCTAAGGCTGTTCTTGTGGAATTGGCAAAGGGATATTTGGAAGCCCATAGAAGGCTATGGAGAAAAAGGAAATATCTTCCGTTCAAAACTGGAAAGAAGCTTTCTGAGAAACTGCTCTGTGTTCTGTAAATTCATCTCCCAGAGTTACATCTTTCCCTTCAAGAAGCCTTTCGCTAAGGCTGTTCTTGTGGAATTGGCAAAGGGATATTTGGAAGCCCATAGAGGGCTATGGAGAAAAAGGAAATATCTTCCGTTCAAAACTGGAAACAAGCTTTCTGAGAAACTCCTCTGTGTTCTGTTAATTCATCTCACAGAGTTACATCTTTCTTTTCAAGTAGCCTTTCGCTAAGGCTGTTCTTGTGGAATTGGCAAAGGGATATTTGGAAGCCCATAGGAGGCTATGGAGAAAAAGCACATATCTTCCGTTCAAAACTGGAAAGAAGCTTTCTGAGAAACTGCTCTGTGTTCTGTTAATTCATCTCACAGAGTTACATCTTTCCCTTCAAGAAGCCTTTCGCTAAGGCTGTTCTTGTGGAATTGGCAAAGGGATATTTGGAAGCCCATAGAGGGCTATGGAGAAAAACCAAATATCTTCCGTTCAAAACTCGAAAGAAGCTTTCTGAGAAACTGCTCTGTGTTCTGTTAATTCATCTCACAGAGTTACATCTTTCTTTTCAAGAAGCCTTTCGCTAAGGCTGTTCTTGTGGAATTGGCAAAGGGATATTTGGAAGCCCATAGAGGGCTATGGTGAAAAAGGAAATATCTTCCGTTCAAAACTCGAAAGAAGCTTTCTGAGAAACTGCTCAGTGTTCTGTTAATTCATCTACCAGAGTTACATCTTTCCCTTCAAGAAGCCTTTCGCTAAGTCTGTTCTTGCAGAATTGGAAAAGGGATATTTGGAAGCCCATAGAGGGCTATTTTGAAAAAGAAAATATCTTCCGTTCAAAACTGGAAACAAGCTTTCTGAGAAACTGCTCTGTGTTCTGTTAATTCATCTCACAGAGTTACATCTTTCCCTTCAAGAAGCCTTTCGCTAAGGCTGTTCTTGTGGAATTGGCAAAGGGATATTTGGAAGCCCATAGAGGGCTATGGGCAAAAAGGAAATATCTTCCGTTCAAAACTGGAAAGAAGCTTTCTGAGAAACTGCTCTGTGTTTTGTTAATTCATCTCCCAGAGTTACATCTTTCCCTTCAAGAAGCCTTTCGCTAAGGCTGTTCTTGTGGAATTGGCAAAGGGATATTTGGAAGCCCATAGAGGGCTATGGAGAAAAAGTAAATATCTTCCGTTCAAAACTCGAAAGAAGCTTTCTGAGAGACTGCTCTGTGTTCTGTTAATTCATCTCACAGAGTTACATCTTTCCCTTCAAGAAGCCTTTCGCTAAGGCTGTTCTTGTGGAATTGGCAAAGGGATATTTGGAAGCCCATAGAGGGCTACGGAGAAAAAGCAAATATCTTCCGTTCAAAACACGAAAGAAGCTTTCTGAGAAACTGCTCTGTGTTCTGTTAATTCATCTCACAGAGTTACATCTTTCCCTTCAAGAAGCCTTTCGCTAAGGCTGTTCTTGTGGAATTGGCAAAAGGATATTTGGAAGCCCATAGAGGTCTATGGTGAAAAAGGAAATATCTTCCGTTCAAAACTCGAAAGAAGCTTTCTGAGAAACTGCTCTCTGTTCTGTTAATTCATCTCCCAGAGTTACATCTTTCCCTTCAAGAAGCCTTTCGCTAAGGCTGTTCTTGTGGAATTGGCAAAGGGATATTTGGAAGCCCATAGAGGGCTATGGAGAAAAAGCAAATATCTTCCGTTCAAAACTGGAAAGAAGCTTTCTGAGAAACTGCTCTGTGTTCTGTTAATTCATCTCACAGAGTTACATCTTTCCCTTCAAGAAGCCTTTCGCTAAGGCTGTTCTTGTGGAATTGGCAAAGGGATATTTGGAAGCCCATAGAGGGCTATGGTGAAAAAGGAAATATCTTCCGTTCAAAACTGGAAACAAGCTATCTGAGAAACTGCTCTGTGTTCTGTTAATTCATCTCACAGAGTTACATCTTTCCCTTCAAGTAGCCTTTCGCTAAGGCTGTTCTTGTGGAATTGGCAAAGGGATATTTGGAAGCCCATAGAGGGCTATGGAGAAAAAGCCAATATCTTCCGTTCAAAACTGGAAAGAAGCTTTCTGAGAAACTGCTCTGTGTTCTGTTAATTCATCTCACAGAGTTACATCTTTCCCTTCAAGAAGCCTTTCGCTAAGACTGTTCTTGTGGAATTGGCAAAGGGATATTTGGAAGCCCATAGAGGGCTATGGAGAAAAAGCAAATATCTTCCGTTCAAAACTCGAAAGAAGCTTTCTGAGAAACTGCTCTGTGTTCTGTTAATTCATCTCACAGAGTTACATCTTTCCCTTCAAGAAGCCTTTCGCTAATGCTGTTCTTGTGGAATTGGCAAAGGGATATTTGGAAGCCCATACAGGGCTATGGTGAAAAAGGAAATATCTTCCGTTCAAAACTCGAAAGAAGCTTTCTGACAAACTGCTCTGTGTTCTGTTAATTCATCTCACAGAGTTACATCTTTCCCTTCAAGAAGCCTTTCCCTAAGGCTGTTCTTGTGGAATTGGCAAAGGGATATTTGGAAGCCCATAGAGGGCTATTTTGAAAAAGGAAATATCTTCCGTTCAAAACTGGAAAGAAGCTTTCTGAGAAACTGCTCTGTGTTCTGTTAATTCATCTCACAGAGTTACATCTTTCCCTTCAAGAAGCCTTTCGCTAAGGCTGTTCTTGTGGAATTGGCAAAGGGATATTTGGAAGCCCATAGAGGGCTATGGTGAAAAAGGAAATATCTTCCGTTCAAAACTGGAAAGAAGCTTTCTGAGAAACTACTCTCTGTTCTGTTAATTCATCTCACAGAGTTACATCTTTCCCTTCAAGAAGCCTTTCGCTAAGGCTGTTCTTGTGGAATTGGCAAAGGGATATTTGGAAGCCCATAGAGGGCTATGGTGAAAAAGGAAATATCTTCCGTTCAAAACTGGAAAGAAGCTTTCTGAGAAACTGCTCTGTGTTCTGTTAATTCATCTCACGGAGTTACATCTTTTCCTTCAAGTAGCCTTTCGCTAAGGCTGTTCTTGTGGAATTGGCAAAGGGATATTTGGAAGCCCATAGAGGGCTATGGAGAAAAAGCAAATATCTTCCGTTCAAAACTGGAAAGAAGCTTTCTGAGAAACTGCTCTGTGTTCTGTTAATTCATCTCACAGAGTTACATCTTTCCCTTCAAGAAGCCTTTCGCTAAGGCTGTTCTTGTGGAATTGGCAAAGGGATATTTGGAAGCCCATAGAGTGCTATGGTGAAAAAGGAAATATCTTCCGTTCAAAACTCGAAAGAAGCTTTCTGAGAGACTGCTCTGTGTTCTGTTAATTCATCTCCCAGAGTTACATCTTTCCCTTCAAGAAGCCTTTCGCTAAGGCTGTTCTTGTGGAATTTGCAAAGGGATATTTGGAAGCCCATAGAGGGCTATGGAGAAAAAGCAAATATCTTCCGTTCAAAACTGGAAAGAAGCTTTCTGAGAAACTGCTCTGTGTTCTGTTAATTCATCTCACAGAGTTACATCTTTCCCTTCAAGAAGCCTTTCGCTAAGGCTGTTCTTGTGGAATTGGCAAAGGGATATTTGGAAGCCCATAGAGGGCTATGGTGAAAAAGGAAATATCTTCCGTTCAAAACTGGAAACAAGCTTTCTGAGAAACTGCTCTGTGTTCTCTTAATTCATCTCACAGAGTTACATCTTTCCCTTCAAGTAGCCTTTCGCTAAGGCTCTTCTTGTGGAATTGGCAAAGGGATATTTGGAAGCCCATAGAGGGCTATGGAGGTAAAGCAAATATCTTCCGTTCAAAACTGGAAAGAAGCTTTCTGAGAACCTGCTCTGTGTTCTCCTAATTCATCTCACAGAGTTACATCTTTCCCTTCAAGAAGCCTTTCGCTAAGGCTGTTCTTGTGGAATTGGCAAAGGGATATTTGGAAGCCCATAGAGGGCTAAGGAGAAAAAGCAAATATCTTCCGTTCAAAACTCGAAAGAAGCTTTCCGAGAAACTGCTCTGTGTTCTGTTAATTCATCTCACAGAGTTACATCTTTCCCTTCAAGAAGCCTTTCGCTAAGGCTGTTCTTGTGGAATTGGCAAAGGGATATTTGGAAGCCCATAGAGGGCTAGGCTGAAAAAGGAAATATCTTCCGTTCAAAACTCGAAAGAAGCTTTCTGAGAAACTGCTCTGTGTTCTGTTAATTCATCCACCAGAGTTACATCTTTCCCTTCAAGAGGCCTTTCGCTAAGGCTGTTCTTGTGGAATTGGCAAAGGGATATTTGGAAGCACATAGAGGGCTATTTTGAAAAAGGAAATATCTTCCGTTCAAAACTGGAAACAAGCTTTCTGAGAAACTGCTCTGTGTTCTGTTAATTCATCTCACAGAGTTACATCTTTCCCTTCAAGAAGCCTTTTGCGAAGGCTGTTCTTGTGGAATTGGCAAAGGGATATTTGGAAGCCCATAGAGGGCTATGGGCAAAAAGGAAATATCTTCCGTTCAAAACTCGAAAGAAGCTTTCTGAGAAACTGCTCTGTGTTTTGTTAATTCATCTCCCAGAGTTACATCTTTCCCTTCAAGAAGCCTTTCGCTAAGGCTGTTCTTGTGGAATTGGCAAAGGGATATTTGGAAGCCCATAGAGGGCTATGGAGAACAAGCAAATATCTTCGGTTCAAAACTCGAAAGAAGCTTTCTGAGAGACTGCTCTGTGTTCTGTTAATTCATCTCACAGAGTTACATCTTTCCCTTCAAGAAGCCTTTCGCTAAGGCTGTTCTTGTGGAATTGGCAAAGGGATATTTGGAAGCCCATAGAGGGTTATGGTGAAAAAGGAAATATCTTCCGTTCAAATCTGGAAACAAGCTTTCTGAGAAACTGCTCTGTGTTCTGTTAATTCATCTCACAGAGTTACATCTTTCCCTTCAAGTAGCCTTTCGCTAAGGCTGTTCTTGTGGAATTGGCAAAGGGATATTTGGAAGCCCATAGAGGGCTACGGAGAAAAAGCAAATATCTTCCGTTCAAAACTCGAAAGAAGCTTTCTGAGAAACTGCTCTGTGTTCTGTTAATTCATCTCACAGAGTTACATCTTTCCCTTCAAGAAGCCTTTCGCTAACGCTGTTCTTGTGGAATTGGCAAAGTGATATTTGGAAGCACATAGAGGGCTACAGAGAAAAAGCAAATATCTTCCGTTCAAAACACGAAAGAAGCTTTCTGAGAAACTGCTCTGTGTTCTGTTAATTCATCTCACAGAGTTACATCTTTCCCTTCAAGAAGCCTTTCGCTAAGGCTGTTCTTGTGGAATTGGCAAAGGGATATTTGGAAGCCCATACAGGGCTATGGTGAAAAAGGAAATATCTTCCGTTCAAAACTCGAAAGAAGCTTTCTGAGAAACTGCTCTGTGTTCTGTTAATTCATCTCCCAGAGTTACATCTCTCCCTTCAAGAAGCCTTTCGCTAAGGCTGTTCTTGTGGAATTGGCAAAGGGATATTTGGAAGCCCATAGAGGGCTATGGAGAAAAAGCAAATATCTTCCGTTCAAAACTGGAAAGAAGCTTTCTGAGAAACTGCTCTGTGTTCTGTTAATTCATCTCACAGAGTTACATCTTTCCCTTCAAGAAGCCTTTCGCTAAGGCTGTTCTTGTGGAATTGGCAAAGGGATATTTGGAAGCCCATAGAGTGCTATGGTGAAAAAGGAAATATCTTCCGTTCAAAACTCGAAAGAAGCTTTCTGAGAAACTGCTCTGTGTTCTGTTAATTCATCTCCCAGAGTTACATCTCTCCCTTCAAGAAGCCTTTCGCTAAGGCTGTTCTTGTGGAATTGGCAAAGATATATTTGGAAGCCCATAGAGGGCTATTTTGAAAAAGGAAATATCTTCCGTTCAAAACTGGAAACAACCTTTCTGAGAAACTGCTCTGTGTTCTGTTAATTCATCTCACAGAGTTACATCTTTCCCTTCAAGTAGCCTTTCGCTAAGGCTGTTCTTGTGGAATTGGCAAAGGGATATTTGGAAGCCCATAGAGGGCTATGGAGAAAAAGCAAATATCTTCCGTTCAAAACTCGAAAGAAGCTTTCTGAGAAACTGCTCTGTGTTCTGTTAATTCATCTCAGAGAGTTACATCTTTCCCTTCAAGAAGCCTTTCGCTAAGGCTGTTCTTGTGGAATTGGCAAAGGGATATTTGGAAGCCCATAGAGGGCTACGGAGAAAAAGCAAATATCTTCCGTTCAAAACACGAAAGAAGCTTTCTGAGAAACTGCTCTGTGTTCTGTTAATTCATCTCACAGAGTTACATCTTTCCCTTCAAGAAGCCTTTCGCTAAGGCTGTTCTTGTGGAATTGGCAAAGGGATATTTGGAAGCCCATAGAGGGCTATGGTGAAAAAGGAAATATCTTCCGTTCAAAACTCGAAAGAAGCTTTCTGAGAAACTGCTCTCTGTTCTGTTAATTCATCTCCCAGATTACATCTTTCCCTTCAAGAAGCCTTTCGCTAAGGCTGTTCTTGTGGAATTGTCAAAGGGATATTTGGAAACCCATAGAGGGCTATTTTGAAAAAGGAAATATCTTCCGTTCAAAACTGGAAAGAAGCTTTCTGAGAAACTGCTCTGTGTTCTGTTAATTCATCTCACAGAGTTACATCTTTCCCTTCAAGAAGCCTTTCGTTAAGGCTGTTCTTGTGGAATTGGCAAAGGGATATTTGGAAGCCCATAGAGGGCTATTTTGAAAAAGGAAATATCTTCCGTTCAAAACTGGAAAGAAGCTTTCTGAGAAACTACTCTCTGTTCTGTTAATTCATCTCAGAGAGTTACATCTTTCCCTTCAAGAAGCCTTTCGCTAAGGCTGTTCTTGTGGAATTGGCAAAGGGATATTTGGAAGCCCATAGAGGGCTATGGTGAAAAAGGAAATATCTTCCGTTCAAAACTGGAAAGAAGCTTTCTGAGAAATTGCTCTGTGTTTTGTTAATTCATCTCCCAGAATTACATCTTTCCATTCAAGAAGCCTTTCGCTAAGGCTGTTCTTGTGGAATTGGCAAAGGGATATTTGGAAGCCCATAGAGGGCTATGGAGAAAAAGTAAATATCTTCCGTTCAAAACTCGAAAGAAGCTTTCTGAGAGACTGCTCTGTGTTCTGTTAATTCATCTCACAGAGTTACATCTTTCCCTTAAAGAAGCCTTTCGCTAAGGCTGTTCTTGTGGAATTGGCAAAGGGATGTTTGGAAGCCCATAGAGGGCTATGGTGAAAAAGGAAATATCTTCCGTTCAAAACACGAAAGAAGCTTTCTGAGAAACTGCTCTGTGTTCTGTTAATTCATCTCACAGAGTTACATCTTTCCCTTCAAGAAGCCTTTCGCTAAGGCTGTTCTTGTGGAATTGGCAAAGGGATATTTGGAAGCCCATAGAGGGCTACAGAGAAAAAGCAAATATCTTCCGTTCAAAACACGAAAGAAGCTTTCTGAGAAACTGCTCTGTGTTCTGTTAATTCATCTCACAGAGTTACATCTTTCCCTTCAAGAAGCCTTTCGTTAAGGCTGTTCTTGTGGAATTGGCAAAGGGATATTTGGAAGCCCATGGAGGGCTATGGTGAAAAATGAAATATCTTCCGTTCAAAACTAGAAAGAAGCTTTCTGAGAAACTGCTCTCTGTTCTGTTAATTCATCTCCCAGAGTTACATCTTTCCCTTCAAGAAGCCTTTCGCTAAGGCTGTTCTTGTGGAATTGGCAAAGGGATATTTGGAAGCCCATAAAGGGCTATGGAGAAAAAGCAAATATCTTCCGTTCAAAACTGGAAAGAAGCTTTCTGAGAAACTGCTCTGTGTTCTGTTAATTCATCTCACAGAGTTATATCTTTCCCTTCAAGAAGCCTTTCGCTAAGGCTGTTCTTGTGGAATTGGCAAAGGGATATTTGGAAGCCCATAGAGGGCTATGGAGAAAAAGGAAATATCTTCCGTTCAAAACTGGAAAGAAACTTTCTGAGAAACTGCTCTGTATTCTGTTAATTCATCTCACAGAGTTACATCTTTCCCTTCAAGAAGCCTTTCGCTAAGGCTGTTCTTGTGGAATTGGCAAAGGGATATTTGGAAGCCCATAGAGTGCTATGGTGAAAAAGGAAATATCTTCCGTTCAAAACTCGAAAGAAGCTTTCTGAGAAACTGCTCTGTGTTCTGTTAATTCATCTCCCAGAGTTACATCTTTCCCTTCAAGAAGCCTTTCGCTAAGGCTGTTCTTGTGGAATTGGCAAAGGGGTATTTGGAAGCCCATAGAGGGCTATGGAGAAAAAGCAAATATCTTCCGTTCAAAACTCGAAAGAAGCTTTCTGAGAAACTGCTCTGTGTTCCGTTAATTCATCTCACACAGTTACATCATTCCCTTCAAGAAGCCTTTCGCTAAGGCTGTTCTTGTGGAATTGGCAAAGGGATATTTGGAAGCCCATAGAGGGCTACGGAGAAAAAGCAAATATCTTCCGTTCAAAACTCGAAAGAAGCTTTCTGGGAAACTGCTCTGTGTTCTGTTAATTCATCTCACAGAGTTACATATTTCCCTTCAAGAAGCCTTTCGCTAAGGCTGTTCTTGTGGAATTGGCAAAGGGATATTTGGAAGCCCATAGAGGGCTATGGTGAAAAAGGAAATATCTTCCGTCCAATCTCGAAAGAAGCTTTCTGAGAAACTGCTCTGTGTTCTGTTAATTCATCTCACAGAGTTACATCTTTCCCTTCAAGAAGCCTTTCGCTAAGTCTGTTCTTGTGGAATTGGCAAAGGGATATTTGGAAGCACATAGAGGGATATGGTGAAAAAGGAAATATCTTCCGTTCAAAACTGGAAAGAAGCTTTCTGAGAAACTACTCTCTGTTCTGTTAATTCATCTCACAGAGTTACATCTTTTCCTTCAAGAAGCCTTTCGCTAAGGCTGTTCTTGTGGAATTGGCAAAGGGATATTTGGAAGCCCATAGAGGGCTATGGAGAAAAAGCAAATATCTTCCGTTCAAAACTGGAAACAAGCTTTCTGAGAAACTGCTCTGTGTTCTGTTAATTCATCTCACGGAGTTACATCTTTCCCTTCAAGTAGCCTTTCGCTAAGGCTGTTCTTGTGGAATTGGCAAAGCGATATTTGGAAGCCCATAGAGGGCTATGGAGAAAAAGCAAATATCTTCCGTTCTAAACTCGAAAGAAGCTTTCTGAGAAACTGCTCTGTGTTCTGTTAATTCATCTCACAGAGTTACATCTTTCCCTTCAAGAAGCCTTTCGCTAAGGCTGTTCTTGTGGAATTGGCAAAGGGATATTTGGAAGCCCATAGAAGGCTATGGAGAAAAAGGAAATATCTTCCGTTCAAAACTGGAAAGAAGCTTTCTGAGAAACTGCTCTGTGTTCTGTTAATTCATCTCACAGAGTTACATCTTTCCCTTCAAGAAGCCTTTCGCTAAGGCTGTTCTTGTGGAATTGGCAAAGGGATATTTGGAAGCCCATAGAGTGCTATGGTGAAAAAGGAAATATCTTCCGTTCAAAACTCGAAAGAAGCTTTCTGAGAAACTGCTCTGTGTTCTGTTAATTCATCTCCCAGAGTTACATCTTTCCCTTCAAGAAGCCTTTCGCTAAGGCTGTTCTTGTGGAATTTGCAAAGGGATATTTGGAAGCCCATAGAGGGCTATGGAGAAAAAGCAAATATCTTCCGTTCAAAACTGGAAAGAAGCTTTCTGAGAAACTGCTCTGTGTTCTGTTAATTCATCTCACAGAGTTACATCTTTCCCTTCAAGAAGCCTTTCGCTAAGGCTGTTCTTGTGGAATTGGCAAAGGGATATTTGGAAGCCCGTAGAGGGCTATGGTGAAAAAGGAAATATCTTCCGTTCAAAACTGGAAACAAGCTTTCTGAGAAACTGCTCTGTGTTCTGTTAATTCATCTCACAGAGTTACATCTTTCCCTTCAAGTAGCCTTTCGCTAAGGCTCTTCTTGTGGAATTGGCAAAGGGATATTTGGAAGCCCATAGAGGGCTATGGAGGTAAAGCAAATATCTTCCGTTCAAAACCGGAAAGAAGCTTTCTGAGAAACTGCTCTGTGTTCTCCTAATTCATCTCACAGAGTTACATCTTTCCCTTCAAGAAGCCTTTCGCTAAGGCTGTTCTTGTGGAATTGGCAAAGGGATATTTGGAAGCCCATAGAGGGCTAAGGAGAAAAAGCAAATATCTTCCGTTCAAAACTCGAAAGAAGCTTTCCGAGACACTGCTCTGTGTTCTGTTAATTCATCTCACAGAGTTACATCTTTCCCTTCAAGAAGCCTTTCGCTAAGGCTGTTCTTGTGGATTTGGCAAAGGGATATTTGGAAGCCCATAGAGGGCTAGGCTGAAAAAGGAAATATCTTCCGTTCAAAACTCGAAAGAAGCTTTCTGAGAAACTGCTCTGTGTTCTGTTAATTCATCTCACAGAGTTACATCTTTCCCTTCAAGAAGCCTTTTGCGAAGGCTGTTCTTGTGGAATTGGCAAAGGGATATTTGGAAGCCCATAGAGGGCTATGGGCAAAAAGGAAATATCTTCCGTTCAAAACTCGAAAGAAGCTTTCTGAGAAACTGCTCTGTGTTTTGTTAATTCATCTCCCAGAGTTACATCTTTCCCTTCAAGAAGCCTTTCGCTAAGGCTGTTCTTGTGGAATTGGCAAAGGGATATTTGGAAGCCCATAGAGGGCTATGGAGAACAAGCAAATATCTTCCGTTCAAAACTCGAAAGAAGCTTTCTGAGAAACTGCTCTGTGTTCTGTTAATTCATCTCACAGAGTTACATCTTTCCCTTCAAGAAGCCTTTCGCTAAGGCTGTTCTTGTGGAATTGGCAAAGGGATATTTGGAAGCCCATAGAGGGTTATGGTGAAAAAGGAAATATCTTCCGTTCAAATCTGGAAACAAGCTTTCTGGGAAACTGCTCTGTGTTCTGTTAATTCATCTCACAGAGTTACATCTTTCCCTTCAAGTAGCCTTTCGCTAAGGCTGTTCTTGTGGAATTGGCAAAGGGATATTTGGAAGCCCATAGAGGGCTACGGAGAAAAAGCAAATATCTTCCGTTCAAAACTCGAAAGAAGCTTTCTGAGAAACTGCTCTGTGTTCTGTTAATTCATCTCACAGAGTTACATCTTTCCCTTCAAGAAGCCTTTCGCTAACGCTGTTCTTGTGGAATTGGCAAAGTGATATTTGGAAGCCCATAGAGGGCTACAGAGAAAAAGCAAATATCTTCCGTTCAAAACACGAAGGAAGCTTTCTGAGAAACTGCTCTGTGTTCTGTTAATTCATCTCACAGAGTTACATCTTTCCCTTTAAGAAGCCTTTCGCTAAGGCTGTCCTTGTGGAATTGGCAAAGGGATATTTGGAAGCCCATACAGGGCTATGGTGAAAAAGGAAATATCTTCCGTTCAAAACTCGAAAGAAGCTTTCTGAGAAACTGCTCTCTGTTCTGTTAATTCATCTCCCAGAGTTACATCTTTCCCTTCAAGAAGCCTTTCGCTAAGGCTGTTCTTGTGGAATTGGCAAAGGGATATTTGGAAGCCCATAGAGGGCTATTTTGAAAAAGGAAATATCTTCCTTTCAAAACTGGAAAGAAGCTTTCCGAGAAACTGCTCTGTGTTCTGTTAATTCATCTCACAGAGTTACATCTTTCCCTTCAAGAAGCCTTTCGCTAAGGCTGTTCTTGTGGAATTGGCAAAGGGATATTTGGAAGCCCATAGAGGGCTAAGGAGAAAAAGCAAATATCTTCCGTTCAAAACTCGAAAGAAGCTTTCCGAGACACTGCTCTGTGTTCTGTTAATTCATCTCACAGAGTTACATCTTTCCCTTCAAGAAGCCTTTCGCTAAGGCTGTTCTTGTGGATTTGGCAAAGGGATATTTGGAAGCCCATAGAGGGCTAGGCTGAAAAAGGAAATATCTTCCGTTCAAAACTCGAAAGAAGCTTTCTGAGAAACTGCTCTGTGTTCTGTTAATTCATCTCACAGAGTTACATCTTTCCCTTCAAGAAGCCTTTTGCGAAGGCTGTTCTTGTGGAATTGGCAAAGGGATATTTGGAAGCCCATAGAGGGCTATGGGCAAAAAGGAAATATCTTCCGTTCAAAACTCGAAAGAAGCTTTCTGAGAAACTGCTCTGTGTTTTGTTAATTCATCTCCCAGAGTTACATCTTTCCCTTCAAGAAGCCTTTCGCTAAGGCTGTTCTTGTGGAATTGGCAAAGGGATATTTGGAAGCCCATAGAGGGCTATGGAGAACAAGCAAATATCTTCCGTTCAAAACTCGAAAGAAGCTTTCTGAGAAACTGCTCTGTGTTCTGTTAATTCATCTCACAGAGTTACATCTTTCCCTTCAAGAAGCCTTTCGCTAAGGCTGTTCTTGTGGAATTGGCAAAGGGATATTTGGAAGCCCATAGAGGGTTATGGTGAAAAAGGAAATATCTTCCGTTCAAATCTGGAAACAAGCTTTCTGGGAAACTGCTCTGTGTTCTGTTAATTCATCTCACAGAGTTACATCTTTCCCTTCAAGTAGCCTTTCGCTAAGGCTGTTCTTGTGGAATTGGCAAAGGGATATTTGGAAGCCCATAGAGGGCTACGGAGAAAAAGCAAATATCTTCCGTTCAAAACTCGAAAGAAGCTTTCTGAGAAACTGCTCTGTGTTCTGTTAATTCATCTCACAGAGTTACATCTTTCCCTTCAAGAAGCCTTTCGCTAACGCTGTTCTTGTGGAATTGGCAAAGTGATATTTGGAAGCCCATAGAGGGCTACAGAGAAAAAGCAAATATCTTCCGTTCAAAACACGAAGGAAGCTTTCTGAGAAACTGCTCTGTGTTCTGTTAATTCATCTCACAGAGTTACATCTTTCCCTTTAAGAAGCCTTTCGCTAAGGCTGTCCTTGTGGAATTGGCAAAGGGATATTTGGAAGCCCATACAGGGCTATGGTGAAAAAGGAAATATCTTCCGTTCAAAACTCGAAAGAAGCTTTCTGAGAAACTGCTCTCTGTTCTGTTAATTCATCTCCCAGAGTTACATCTTTCCCTTCAAGAAGCCTTTCGCTAAGGCTGTTCTTGTGGAATTGGCAAAGGGATATTTGGAAGCCCATAGAGGGCTATTTTGAAAAAGGAAATATCTTCCTTTCAAAACTGGAAAGAAGCTTTCCGAGAAACTGCTCTGTGTTCTGTTAATTCATCTCACAGAGTTACATCTTTCCCTTCAAGAAGCCTTTCGCTAAGGCTGTTCTTGTGGAATTGGCAAAGGGATATTTGGAAGCCCATAGAGGGCTATGGTGAAAAAGGAAATATCTTCCGTTCAAAACTGGAAACAAGCTGTCTGAGAAACTACTCCGTGTTCTGTTAATTCATCTCACAGAGTTACATCTTTCCCTTCAAGAAGCCTTTCGCTAAGGCTGTTCTTGTGGAATTGGCAAAGGGATATTTGGAAGCCCATAGAGGGCTACGGTGAAAAAGGAAATATCTTCCGTTCAAAACTGGAAAGAAGCTTTCTGAGAAACTGCTCTGTGTTCTGTTAATTCATCTCACAGAGTTACATCTGTCCCTTCAAGTAGCCTTTCGCTAAGGCTGTTCTTGTGGAATTGGCAAAGAGATATTTGGAAGCCCATAGAGGGCTATGGAGAAAAAGCAAATATCTTCCGTTCAAAACTGGAAACAAGCTTTCTGAGAAACTGCTCTGTGTTCTGTTAATTCATCTCACAGAGTTACATCTTTCCCTTCAAGAAGCCTTTCGCTAAGGCTGTTCTTGTGGAATTGGCACAGGGATATTTGGAAGCCCATAGAGGGCTATGGAGAAAAAGGAAATATCTTCCGTTCAAAACTGGAAAGAAGCTTTCTGAGAAACTGCTCTGTGTTCTGTTAATTCATCTCACAGAGTTACATCTTTCCCTTCAAGAAGCCTTTCGCTAAGGCTGTTCTTGTGGAATTGGCAAAGGGATATTTGGAAGCCCACAGAGGGCTATGGTGAAAAAGGAAATATCTTCCGTTCAAAACTCGAAAGAAGCTTTCTGAGAAACTGCTCTGTGTTCTGTTAATTCATCTCCCAGAGTTACATCTTTCCCTTCAAGAAGCCTTTCGCTAAGGCTGTTCTTGTGGAATTGGCAAAGGGATATTTGGAAGCCCATAGAGGGCTATGGAGAAAAAGCAAATATCTTCCGTTCAAAACTGGAAAGAAGCTTTCTGAGAAACTGCTCTGTGTTCTGTTAATTCATCTCACAGAGTTACATCTTTCCCTTCAAGAAGCCTTTCGCTAAGGCTGTTCTTGTGGAATTGGCAAAGGGATATTTGGAAGCCCATAGAGGGCTATGGTGAAAAAGGAAATATCTTCCGTTGAAAACCCGAAAGAAGCTTTCTGAGAAACTGCTCTGTGTTCTGTTAATTCATCTCACAGAGTTACATCTTTCCCTTCAAGAAGCCTTTCGCTAAGGTTGTTCTTGTGGAATTGGCAAAGGGATATTTGGAAGCCCATAGAGGGCTATGGGCAAAAAGGAAATATCTTCCGTTCAAAACTCGAAAGAAGCTTTCTGAGAAACTGCTCTGTGTTCTGTTAATTCATCTCCCAGAGTTACATCTTTCCCTTCAAGAAGCCTTTCGCTAAGGCTGTTCTTGTGGAATTGGCAAAGGGATATTTGGAAGCCCATAGAGGGCTATGGTGAAAAAGGAAATATCTTCCGTTGAAAACACGAAAGAAGCTTTCTGAGAAACTGCTCTGTGTTCTGTTAATTCATCTCACAGAGTTACATCTTTCCCTTCAAGAAGCCTTTCGCTAAGGCTGTTCTTGTGGAATTGGCAAAGGGATATTTGGAAGCCCATAGAGGGCTATTTTGAAAAAGGAAATATCTTCCGTTCAAAACTGGAAAGAAGCTTTCTGAGAAACTGCTCTGTGTTCTGTTAATTCATCTCACAGAGTTACATCTTTCCCTTCAAGAAGCCTTTCGCTAAGTCTGTTCTTGTGGAATTGGCAAAGGGATATTTGGAAGCACATAGAGGGCTATGGTGAAAAAGGAAATATCTTCCGTTCAAAACTGGAAAGAAGCTTTCTGAGAAACTACTCTCTGTTCTGTTAATTCATCTCACAGAGTTACATCTTTTCCTTCAAGAAGCCTTTCGCTAAGGCTGTTCTTGTGGAATTGGCAAAGGGATATTTGGAAGCCCATAGAGGGCTATGGAGAAAAAGCAAATATCTTCCGTTCAAAACTGGAAACAACCTTTCTGAGAAACTGCTCTGTGTTCTGTTAATTCATCTCACGGAGTTACATCTTTCCCTTCAAGTAGCCTTTCGCTAAGGCTGTTCTTGTGGAATTGGCAAAGCGATATTTGGAAGCCCATAGAGGGCTATGGAGAAAAAGCAAATATCTTCCGTTCAAAACTGGAAAGAAGCTTTCTGAGAAACTGCTCTGTGTTCTGTTAATTCATCTCACAGAGTTACATCTTTCCCTTCAAGAAGCCTTTCGCTAAGGCTGTTCTTGTGGAATTGGCAAAGGGATATTTGGAAGCCCATAGAAGGCTATGGAGAAAAAGGAAATATCTTCCGTTCAAAACTGGAAAGAAGCTTTCTGAGAAACTGCTCTGTGTTCTGTTAATTCATCTCCCAGAGTTACATCTTTCCCTTCAAGAAGCCTTTCGCTAAGGCTGTTCTTGTGGAATTGGCAAAGGGATATTTGGAAGCCCATAGAGGGCTATGGAGAAAAAGGAAATATCTTCCGTTCAAAACTGGAAACAAGCTTTCTGAGAAACTCCTCTGTGTTCTGTTAATTCATCTCACAGAGTTACATCTTTCTTTTCAAGTAGCCTTTCGCTAAGGCTGTTCTTGTGGAATTCGCAAAGGGATATTTGGAAGCCCATAGAGGGCTATGGAGAAAAAGCACATATCTTCCGTTCAAAACTGGAAAGAAGCTTTCTGAGAAACTGCTCTGTGTTCTGTTAATTCATCTCACAGAGTTACATCTTTCCCTTCAAGAAGCCTTTCGCTAAGGCTGTTCTTGTGGAATTGGCAAAGGGATATTTGGAAGCCCATAGAGGGCTATGGAGAAAAAGCAAATATCTTCCATTCAAAACTCGAAAGAAGCTTTCTGAGAAACTGCTCTGTGTTCTGTTAATTCATCTCACAGAGTTACATCTTTCTTTTCAAGAATCCTTTCGCTAAGGCTGTTCTTGTGGAATTGGCAAAGGGATATTTGGAAGCCCATAGAGGGCTATGGTGAAAAAGGAAATATCTTCCGTTCAAAACTCGAAAGAAGCTTTCTGAGAAACTGCTCAGTGTTCTGTTAATTCATCTACCAGAGTTACATCTTTCCCTTCAAGAAGCCTTTCGCTAAGTCTGTTCTTGCAGAATTGGCAAAGGGATATTTGGAAGCCCATAGAGGGCTATTTTGAAAAAGAAAATATCTTCCGTTCAAAACTGGAAACAAGCTTTCTGAGAAACTGCTCTGTGTTCTGTTAATTCATCTCACAGAGTTACATCTTTCCCTTCAAGAAGCCTTTCGCTAAGGCTGTTCTTGCGGAATTGGCAAAGGGATATTTGGAAGCCCATAGAGGGCTATGGGCAAAAAGGAAATATCTTCCGTTCAAAACTGGAAAGAAGCTTTCTGAGAAACTGCTCTGTGTTTTGTTAATTCATCTCCCAGAGTTACATCTTTCCCTTCAAGAAGCCTTTCGCTAAGTCTGTTCTTGTGGAATTGGCAAAGGGATATTTGGAAGCCCATAGAGGGCTATGGAGAAAAAGTAAATATCTTCCGTTCAAAACTCGAAAGAAGCTTTCTGAGAGACTGCTCTGTGTTCTGTTAATTCATCTCACAGAGTTACATCTTTCCCTTCAAGAAGCCTTTCGCTAAGGCTGTTCTTGTGGAATTGGCAAAGGGATATTTGGAAGCCCATAGAGGGCTACGGAGAAAAAGCAAATATCTTCCGTTCAAAACACGAAAGAAGCTTTCTGAGAAACTGCTCTGGGTTCTGTTAATTCATCTCACAGAGTTACATCTTTCCCTTCAAGAAGCCTTTCGCTAAGGCTGTTCTTGTGGAATTGGCAAAGGGATATTTGGAAGCTCATAGAGGTCTATGGTGAAAAAGGTAATATCTTCCGTTCAAAACTCGAAAGAAGCTTTCTGAGAAACTGCTCTCTGTTCTGTTAATTCATCTCCCAGAGTTACATCTTTCCCTTCAAGAAGCCTTTCGCTAAGGCTGTTCTTGTGGAATTGGCAAAGGGATATTTGGAAGCCCATAGAGGGCTATGGAGAAAAAGCAAATATCTTCCGTTCAAAACTGGAAAGAAGCTTTCTGAGAAACTGCTCTGTGTTCTGTTAATTCATCTCACAGAGTTACATCTTTCCCTTCAAGAAGCCTTTCGCTAAGGCTGTTCTTGTGGAATTGGCAAAGGGATATTTGGAAGCCCATAGAGGGCTATGGTGAAAAAGGAAATATCTTCCGTTCAAAACTGGAAACAAGCTATCTGAGAAACTGCTCTGTGTTCTGTTAATTCATCTCACAGAGTTACATCTTTCCCTTCAAGTAGCCTTTCGCTAAGGCTGTTCTTGTGGAATTGGCAAAGGGATATTTGGAAGCCCATAGAGGGCTATGGAGAAAAAGCCAATATCTTCCGTTCAAAACTGGAAAGAAGCTTTCTGAGAAACTGCTCTGTGTTCTGTTAATTCATCTCACAGAGTTACATCTTTCCCTTCAAGAAGCCTTTCGCTAAGGCTGTTCTTGTGGAATTGGCAAAGGGATATTTGGAAGCCCATAGAGGGCTAAGGAGAAAAAGCAAATATCTTCCGTTCAAAACTCGAAAGAAGCTTTCCGAGAAACTGCTCTGTGTTCTGTTAATTCATCTCACAGAGTTACATCTTTCCCTTCAAGAAGCCTTTCGCTAAGGCTGTTCTTGTGGAATTGGCAAAGGGATATTTGGAAGCCCATAGAGGGCTAGGCTGAAAAAGGAAATATCTTCCGTTCAAAACTCGAAAGAAGCTTTCTGAGAAACTGCTCTGTGTTCTGTTAATTCATCTACCAGAGTTACATCTTTCCCTTCAAGAGGCCTTTCGCTAAGGCTGTTCTTGTGGAATTGGCAAAGGGATATTTGGAAGCCCATAGAGGGCTATTTTGAAAAAGGAAATATCTTCCGTTCAAAACTGGAAACAAGCTTTCTGAGAAACTGCTCTGTGTTCTGTTAATTCATCTCACAGAGTTACATCTTTCCCTTCAAGAAGCCTTTCGCGAAGGCTGTTCTTGTGGAATTGGCAAAGGGATATTTGGAAGCCCATAGAGGGCTATGGGCAAAAAGGAAATATCTTCCGTTCAAAACTCGAAAGAAGCTTTCTGAGAAACTGCTCTGTGTTTTGTTAATTCATCTCCCAGAGTTACATCTTTCCCTTCAAGAAACCTTTCGCTAAGGCTGTTCTTGTGGAATTGGCAAAGGGATATTTGGAAGCCCATAGAGGGCTATGGAGAAAAAGAAAATATCTTCCGTTCAAAACTCGAAAGAAGCTTTCTGAGAGACTGCTCTGTGTTCTGTTAATTCATCTCACAGAGTTACATCTTTCCCTTCAAGAAGCCTTTCGCTAAGGCTGTTCTTGTGGAATTGGCAAAGGGATATTTGGAAGCCCATAGAGGGTTATGGTGAAAAAGGAAATATCTTCCGTTCAAATCTGGAAACAAGCTTTGTGAGAAACTGCTCTGTGTTCTGTTAATTCATCTCACAGAGTTACATCTTTCCCTTCAAGTAGCCTTTCGCTAAGGCTGTTCTTGTGGAATTGGCAAAGGGATATTTGGAAGCCCATAGAGGGCTACGGAGAAAAAGCAAATATCTTCCGTTCAAAACTCGAAAGAAGCTTTCTGAGAAACTGCTCTGTGTTCTGTTAATTCATCTCACAGAGTTACATCTTTCCCTTCAAGAAGCCTTTCGCTAACGCTGTTCTTGTGGAATTGGCAAAGTGATATTTGGAAGCCCATAGAGGGCTACAGAGAAAAAGCAAATATCTTCCGTTCAAAACACGAAAGAAGCTTTCTGAGAAACTGCTCTGTGTTCTGTTAATTCATCTCACAGAGTTAAATCTTTCCCTTCAAGAAGCCTTTCGCTAAGGCTGTTCTTGTGGAATTGGCAAAGGGATATTTTGAAGCCCATACAGGGCTATGGTGAAAAAGGAAATATCTTCCGTTCAAAACTCGAAAGAAGCTTTCTGAGAAACTGCTCTCTGTTCTGTTAATTCATCTCCCAGAGTTACATCTTTCCCTTCAAGAAGCCTTTCGCTAAGGCTGTTCTTGTGGAATTGGCAAAGGGATATTTGGAAGCCCATAGAGGGCTATTTTGAAAAAGGAAATATCTTCCTTTCAAAACTGGAAAGAAGCTTTCCGAGAAACTGCTCTGTGCTCTGTTAATTCATCTCACAGAGTTACATCTTTCCCTTCAAGAAGCCTTTCGCTAAGGCTGTTCTTGTGGAATTGGCAAAGGGATATTTGGAAGCCCATAGAGGTCTATGGTGAAAAAGGAAATATCTTCCGTTCAAAACTCGAAAGAAGCTTTCTGAGAAACTGCTCTCTGTTCTGTTAATTCATCTCCCAGAGTTACATCTTTCCCTTCAAGAAGCCTTTCGCTAAGGCTGTTCTTGTGGAATTGGCAAAGGGATATTTGGAAGCCCATAGAGGGCTATGGAGAAAAAGCAAATATCTTCCGTTCAAAACTGGAAAGAAGCTTTCTGAGAAACTGCTCTGTGTTCTGTTAATTCATCTCACAGAGTTACATCTTTCCCTTCAAGAAGCCTTTCGCTAAGGCTGTTCTTGTGGAATTGGCAAAGGGATATTTGGAAGCCCATAGAGGGCTATGGTGAAAAAGGAAATATCTTCCGTTCAAAACTGGAAACAAGCTATCTGAGAAACTGCTCTGTGTTCTGTTAATTCATCTCACAGAGTTACATCTTTCCCTTCAAGTAGCCTTTCGCTAAGGCTGTTCTTGTGGAATTGGCAAAGGGATATTTGGAAGCCCATAGAGGGCTATGGAGAAAAAGCCAATATCTTCCGTTCAAAACTGGAAAGAAGCTTTCTGAGAAACTGCTCTGTGTTCTGTTAATTCATCTCACAGAGTTACATCTTTCCCTTCAAGAAGCCTTTCGCTAAGGCTGTTCTTGTGGAATTGGCAAAGGGATATTTGGAAGCCCATAGAGGGCTAAGGAGAAAAAGCAAATATCTTCCGTTCAAAACTCGAAAGAAGCTTTCCGAGAAACTGCTCTGTGTTCTGTTAATTCATCTCACAGAGTTACATCTTTCCCTTCAAGAAGCCTTTCGCTAAGGCTGTTCTTGTGGAATTGGCAAAGGGATATTTGGAAGCCCATAGAGGGCTATTTTGAAAAAGGAAATATCTTCCTTTCAAAACTGGAAAGAAGCTTTCCGAGAAACTGCTCTGTGTTCTGTTAATTCATCTCACAGAGTTACATCTTTCCCTTCAAGAAGCCTTTCGCTAAGGCTGTTCTTGTGGAATTGGCAAAGGGATATTTGGAAGCCCATAGAGGGCTATGGTGAAAAAGGAAATATCTTCCGTTCAAAACTGGAAACAAGCTGTCTGAGAAACTACTCCGTGTTCTGTTAATTCATCTCACAGAGTTACATCTTTCCCTTCAAGAAGCCTTTCGCTAAGGCTGTTCTTGTGGAATTGGCAAAGGGATATTTGGAAGCCCATAGAGGGCTACGGTGAAAAAGGAAATATCTTCCGTTCAAAACTGGAAAGAAGCTTTCTGAGAAACTGCTCTGTGTTCTGTTAATTCATCTCACAGAGTTACATCTGTCCCTTCAAGTAGCCTTTCGCTAAGGCTGTTCTTGTGGAATTGGCAAAGGGATATTTGGAAGCCCATAGAGGGCTATGGAGAAAAAGCAAATATCTTCCGTTCAAAACTGGAAACAAGCTTTCTGAGAAACTGCTCTGTGTTCTGTTAATTCATCTCACAGAGTTACATCTTTCCCTTCAAGAAGCCTTTCGCTAAGGCTGTTCTTGTGGAATTGACAAAGGGATATTTGGAAGCCCATAGAGGGCTATGGAGAAAAAGGAAATATCTTCCGTTCAAAACTGGAAAGAAGCTTTCTGAGAAACTGCTCTGTGTTCTGTTAATTCATCTCACAGAGTTACATCTTTCCCTTCAAGAAGCCTTTCGCTAAGGCTGTTCTTGTGGAATTGGCAAAGGGATATTTGGAAGCCCACAGAGGGCTATGGTGAAAAAGGAAATATCTTCCGTTCAAAACTCGAAAGAAGCTTTCTGAGAAACTGCTCTGTGTTCTGTTAATTCATCTCCCAGAGTTACATCTTTCCCTTCAAGAAGCCTTTCTCTAAGGCTGTTCTTGTGGAATTGGCAAAGGGATATTTGGAAGCCCATAGAGGGCTATGGAGAAAAAGCAAATATCTTCCGTTCAAAACTGGAAAGAAGCTTTCTGAGAAACTGCTCTGTGTTCTGTTAATTCATCTCACAGAGTTACATCTTTCCCTTCAAGAAGCCTTTCGCTAAGGCTGTTCTTGTGGAATTGGCAAAGGGATATTTGGAAGCCCATAGAGGGCTATGGTGAAAAAGGAAATATCTTCCGTTGAAAACACGAAAGAAGCTTTCTGAGAAACTGCTCTGTGTTCTGTTAATTCATCTCACAGAGTTACATCTTTCCCTTCAAGAAGCCTTTCGCTAAGGTTGTTCTTGTGGAATTGGCAAAGGGATATTTGGAAGCCCATAGAGGGCTATGGGCAAAAAGGAAATATCTTCCGTTCAAAACTCGAAAGAAGCTTTCTGAGAAACTGCTCTGTGTTCTGTTAATTCATCTCCCAGAGTTACATATTTCCCTTCAAGAAGCCTTTCGCTAAGGCTGTTCTTGTGGAATTGGCAAAGGGATATTTGGAAGCCCATAGAGGGCTATGGTGAAAAAGGAAATATCTTCCGTTGAAAACACGAAAGAAGCTTTCTGAGAAACTGCTCTGTGTTCTGTTAATTCATCTCACAGAGTTACATCTTTCCCTTCAAGAAGCCTTTCGCTAAGGCTGTTCTTGTGGAATTGGCAAAGGGATATTTGGAAGCCCTTAGAGGGCTATGGAGAAAAACCAAATATCTTCCGTTCAAAACTGGAAAGAAGCTTTCTGAGAAACTGCTCTGTGTTCTATTAATTCATCTTACAGAGTTACATTTTTCCCTTCAAGAAGCCTTTCGCTAAGTCTGTTCTTGTGGAATTGGCAAAGGGATATTTGGAAGCCGATAGAGGGCTATGGTAAAAAAGGAAATATCTTCCGTTCAAAACTCGAAAGAAGCTTTCTGAGAAACTGCTCTGTGTTCTGTTTATTCATCTCACAGAGTTACATCTTTCCCTTCAAGAAGCCTTTCGCTAAGGCTGTTCTTGTGGAATTGGCAAAGGGATATTTGGAAGCCCATAGAGGGCTATGGAGAAAAAGCAAATATCTTTCCTTCAAAACTGGAAACAAGCTTTCTGAGAAACTGCTCTGTGTTCTGTTAATTCATCTCACAGAGTTACATCTTTCCCTTCAAGAAGCCTTTCGCTAAGGCTGTGCTTGTGGAATTGGCAAAGGGATATTTGGAATCCCATAGAGGGCTATGGAGAAAAAGAAACTATCTTCCGTTGAAAACTGGAAAGAAGCTTTCTGAGAAATTGCTCTGTGTTCTGTTAATTCATCTCACAGAGTCACATCTTTCCCTTCAAGAAGCCTTTCGCTAAGGCTGTTCTTGTGGAATTGGCAAAGGGATGTTTGGAAGCCCTTAGAGGGCTATGGAGAAAAACCAAATATCTTCCGTTCAAAACTGGAAAGAAGCTTTCTGAGAAACTGCTCTGTGTTCTGTTAATTCATCTCACAGAGTTACATCTTTCCCTTCAAGAAGCCTTTCGCTAACGCTGTTCTTGTGGAATTGGCAAAGTGATATTTGGAAGCCCATAGAGGGCTACAGAGAAAAAGCAAATATCTTCCGTTCAAAACACGAAAGAAGCTTTCTGAGAAACTGCTCTGTGTTCTGTTAATTCATCTCACAGAGTTAAATCTTTCCCTTCAAGAAGCCTTTCGCTAAGGCTGTTCTTGTGGAATTGGCAAAGGGATATTTGGAAGCCCATACAGGGCTATGGTGAAAAAGGAAATATCTTCCGTTCAAAACTCGAAAGAAGCTTTCTGAGAAACTGCTCTCTGTTCTGTTAATTCATCTCCCAGAGTTACATCTTTCCCTTCAAGAAGCCTTTCGCTAAGGCTGTTCTTGTGGAATTGGCAAAGGGATATTTGGAAGCCCATAGAGGGCTATTTTGAAAAAGGAAATATCTTCCTTTCAAAACTGGAAAGAAGCTTTCCGAGAAACTGCTCTGTGCTCTGTTAATTCATCTCACAGAGTTACATCTTTCCCTTCAAGAAGCCTTTCGCTAAGGCTGTTCTTGTGGAATTGGCAAAGGGATATTTGGAAGCCCATAGAGGGCTATGGTGAAAAAGGAAATATCTTCCGTTCAAAACTGGAAACAAGCTGTCTGAGAAACTGCTCTGTGTTCTGTTAATTCATCTCACAGAGTTACATCTGTCCCTTCAAGTAGCCTTTCGCTAAGGCTGTTCTTGTGGAATTGGCAAAGGGATATTTGGAAGCCCATAGAGGGCTATGGAGAAAAAGCAAATATCTTCCGTTCAAAACTGGAAACAAGCTTTCTGAGAAACTGCTCTGTGTTCTGTTAATTCATCTCACAGAGTTACATCTTTCCCTTCAAGAAGCCTTTCGCTAAGGCTGTTCTTGTGGAATTGGCAAAGGGATATTTGGAAGCCCATAGAGGGCTATGGAGAAAAAGGAAATATCTTCCGTTCAAAACTGGAAAGAAGCTTTCTGAGAAACTGCTCTGTGTTCTGTTAATTCATCTCACAGAGTTACATCTTTCCCTTCAAGAAGCCTTTCGCTAAGGCTGTTCTTGTGGAATTGGCAAAGGGATATTTGGAAGCCCACAGAGGGCTATGGTGAAAAAGGAAATATCTTCCGTTCAAAACTCGAAAGAAGCTTTCTGAGAAACTGCTCTGTGTTCTGTTAATTCATCTCCCAGAGTTACATCTTTCCCTTCAAGAAGCCTTTCGCTAAGGCTGTTCTTGTGGAATTGGCAAAGGGATATTTGGAAGCCCATAGAGGGCTATGGAGAAAAAGCAAATATCTTCCGTTCAAAACTGGAAAGAAGCTTTCTGAGAAACTGCTCTGTGTTCTGTTAATTCATCTCACAGAGTTACATCTTTCCCTTCAAGAAGCCTTTCGCTAAGGCTGTTCTTGTGGAATTGGCAAAGGGATATTTGGAAGCCCATAGAGGGCTATGGTGAAAAAGGAAATATCTTCCGTTGAAAACACGAAAGAAGCTTTCTGAGAAACTGCTCTGTGTTCTGTTAATTCATCTCACAGAGTTACATCTTTCCCTTCAAGAAGCCTTTCGCTAAGGTTGTTCTTGTGGAATTGGCAAAGGGATATTTGGAAGCCCATAGAGGGCTATGGGCAAAAAGGAAATATCTTCCGTTCAAAACTCGAAAGAAGCTTTCTGAGAAACTGCTCTGTGTTCTGTTAATTCATCTCCCAGAGTTACATCTTTCCCTTCAAGAAGCCTTTCGCTAAGGCTGTTCTTGTGGAGTTGGCAAAGGGATATTTGGAAGCCCATAGAGGGCTATGGTGAAAAAGGAAATATCTTCCGTTGAAAACACGAAAGAAGCTTTCTGAGAAACTGCTCTGTGTTCTGTTAATTCATCTCACAGAGTTACATCTTTCCCTTCAAGAAGCCTTTCGCTAAGGCTGTTCTTGTGGAATTGGCAAAGGGATATTTGGAAGCCCATAGAGGGCTATTTTGAAAAAGGAAATATCTTCCGTTCAAAACTGGAAAGAAGCTTTCTGAGAAACTGCTCTGTGTTCTGTTAATTCATCTCACAGAGTTACATCTTTCCCTTCAAGAAGCCTTTCGCTAAGTCTGTTCTTGTGGAATTGGCAAAGGGATATTTGGAAGCACATAGAGGGCTATGGTGAAAAAGGAAATATCTTCCGTTCAAAACTGGAAAGAAGCTTTCTGAGAAACTGCTCTGTGTTCTGTTAATTCATCTCACAGAGTTACATCTTTCCCTTCAAGAAGCCTTTCGCTAAGGCTGTTCTTGTGGAATTGGCAAAGGGATATTTGGAAGCCCATAGAAGGCTATGGAGAAAAAGGAAATATCTTCCGTTCAAAACTGGAAACAAGCTTTCTGAGAAACTGCTCTGTGTTCTGTTAATTCATCTCCCAGAGTTACATCTTTCCCTTCAAGAAGCCTTTCGCTAAGGCTGTTCTTGTGGAATTGGCAAAGGGATATTTGGAAGCCCATAGAGGGCTATGGAGAAAAAGGAAATATCTTCCGTTCAAAACTGGAAACAAGCTTTCTGAGAAACTCCTCTGTGTTCTGTTAATTCATCTCACAGAGTTACATCTTTCTTTTCAAGTAGCCTTTCGCTAAGGCTGTTCTTGTGGAATTCGCAAAGGGATATTTGGAAGCCCATAGAGGGCTATGGAGAAAAAGCACATATCTTCCGTTCAAAACTGGAAAGAAGCTTTCTGAGAAACTGCTCTGTCTTCTGTTAATTCATCTCACAGAGTTACATCTTTCCCTTCAAGAAGCCTTTCGCTAAGGCTGTTCTTGTGGAATTGGCAAAGGGATATTTGGAAGCCCATAGAGGGCTATGGAGAAAAAGCAAATATCTTCCGTTCAAAACTCGAAAGAAGCTTTCTGAGAAACTGCTCTGTGTTCTGTTAATTCATCTCACAGAGTTACATCTTTCTTTTCAAGAAGCCTTTCGCTAAGGCTGTTCTTGTGGAATTGGCAAAGGGATATTTGGAAGCCCATAGAGGGCTATGGTGAAAAAGGAAATATCTTCCGTTCAAAACTCGAAAGAAGCTTTCTGAGAAACTGCTCAGTGTTCTGTTAATTCATCTACCAGAGTTACATCTTTCCCTTCAAGAAGCCTTTCGCTAAGTCTGTTCTTGCAGAATTGGCAAAGGGATATTTGGAAGCCCATAGAGGGCTATTTTGAAAAAGAAAATATCTTCCGTTCAAAACTGGAAACAAGCTTTCTGAGAAACTGCTCTGTGTTCTGTTAATTCATCTCACAGAGTTACATCTTTCCCTTCAAGAAGCCTTTCGCTAAGGCTGTTCTTGTGGAATTGGCAAAGGGATATTTGGAAGCCCATAGAGGGCTATGGGCAAAAAGGAAATATCTTCCGTTCAAAACTGGAAAGAAGCTTTCTGAGAAACTGCTCTGTGTTTTGTTAATTCATCTCCCAGAGTTACATCTTTCCCTTCAAGAAGCCTTTCGCTAAGGCTGTTCTTGTGGAATTGGCAAAGGGATATTTGGAAGCCCATAGAGGGCTATGGAGAAAAAGTAAATATCTTCCGTTCAAAACTCGAAAGAAGCTTTCTGAGAGACTGCTCTGTGTTCTGTTAATTCATCTCACAGAGTTACATCTTTCCCTTCAAGAAGCCTTTCGCTAAGGCTGTTCTTGTGGAATTGGCAAAGGGATATTTGGAAGCCCATAGAGGGCTACGGAGAAAAAGCAAATATCTTCCGTTCAAAACACGAAAGAAGCTTTCTGAGAAACTGCTCTGCGTTCTGTTAATTCATCTCACAGAGTTACATCTTTCCCTTCAAGAAGCCTTTCGCTAAGGCTGTTCTTGTGGAATTGGCAAAGGGATATTTGGAAGCCCATAGAGGTCTATGGTGAAAAAGGAAATATCTTCCGTTCAAAACTCGAAAGAAGCTTTCTGAGAAACTGCTCTCTGTTCTGTTAATTCATCTCCCAGAGTTACATCTTTCCCTTCAAGAAGCCTTTCGCTAAGGCTGTTCTTGTGGAATTGGCAAAGGGATATTTGGAAGCCCATAGAGGGCTATGGAGAAAAAGCAAATATCTTCCGTTCAAAACTGGAAAGAAGCTTTCTGAGAAACTGCTCTGTGTTCTGTTAATTCATCTCACAGAGTTACATCTTTCCCTTCAAGAAGCCTTTCGCTAAGGCTGTTCTTGTGGAATTGGCAAAGGGATATTTGGAAGCCCATAGAGGGCTATGGTGAAAAAGGAAATATCTTCCGTTCAAAACTGGAAACAAGCTATCTGAGAAACTGCTCTGTGTTCTGTTAATTCATCTCACAGAGTTACATCTTTCCCTTCAAGTAGCCTTTCGCTAAGGCTGTTCTTGTGGAATTGGCAAAGGGATATTTGGAAGCCCATAGAGGGCTATGGAGAAAAAGCCAATATCTTCCGTTCAAAACTGGAAAGAAGCTTTCTGAGAAACTGCTCTGTGTTCTGTTAATTCATCTCACAGAGTTACATCT